>NC_072410.2:115670378-115973409 GCF_028858775.2 Pan troglodytes
CCACCTGTATTTTAAGCAATATTTTTGAATGAAAGTTATAGGAGAATATTTTACTTTCATTTTTATTGATTGATTGACTGTTAAACAGAGACAGGGTTTTACTCTGTTGCCCAGGATGAGTACTATGGTGTAATACTAGATCACTGCAGCAGCCTTGAACTCCTGGGCTCAAGTGATCCTCCTACCTCACCCTCCCTAGTAGCTGGGATTATAGGCGTGTACCACCGCACGTGGCTAATTTTTTTATTCTAATTTTGTGTAGAGACAGGTCTTGAACTCTTGGCATCAAACATTTGGCCTCGAGCAATCCTCCTGCCTTGGCCTCCCCAAATGCTGGGGTTGCAGGCACGGGCCACCACACCTGGCCCAGGAGAATATTTTACAAATTAATCAATGATAAGCCAAAGTGGGATAAGGGAGGAGCAACTCAACTTCTAGATAACAAAGTAAAACCATAAAGCCAAGGGGTTAAGAGTGAGATCTGAGAAAATGCTGATAATACCATGAAATACACACAGCCCACAGTTGTAAACTGCACAGCAGCTTATACACTATGTGGGGATCACGCTCTCTATTAAAAGCTGGCATAGATCCAGCCTTCTTAGCGGGGCTAATACATACCAAGGCCATGAAGTCACCAGTCTGCTTAATTCAATTGGGTGAATTCCTTACGTATATGTGGATAAGCTGTGACCTTCACATTACAAAGCAGATGTGCAGAAGGTAGAAACATTCCAAGAGAGAGCAACCACAGGGCAAAGCAGACACAAGGCATGCAGGAAACGACTACATCATAGACAAGAATTCCTTATTATAGAGAGGAATAGAGGCATAGAGGAGGATGGCAAATTACCCACAGAGATGGAGCAAGTCAGGGCCCAGCTAAATGTGGATCCCAGGCTGGCTGACCTCCATCACCTCAGTTCCTTCCCTTGCACTCCATAACTTCTCATTCACAGGCTGAAGACCCCCTTGGAAATGCACCAAGCACAGAACAGCAGAGCCCCTGTGTGGTAGACTCTGCCTAGGAAGCAGTGCAGTCAGAATTGTAGCTATCAAGGGGGCTCAGTGGCTCCCGGTGTGGAAGATGATACCTGGAAGTATTCGTGGAGAGGTAAACTGTGTTCAGCGAATAGAGAGGCTCCAGCATAACCTCCCAGGCACACTTTGTGGCTGTCGTGCAAAAGGACAACCTATGGGAGAACCGCCAGTGGCAGACGGTGGCAGAAAAGAAGTAAGAAGGAAAATAAGCTAAAGACCTGACTTCAAAAGGCAGTAGTTAAAAAAGAAAAAAAAAAAAAGCTTATTTCTGTCTACAAAATGAGTATTAAGAGGTAATTTGGTCTTTGTAAGGAAAAAAATCTAGAGAAATTAACTAGTGTTGGAAAAGGCAGGCAGTAAGCACCAAGTAACAGAAGGTGCTCCCTTCGGGGACTTGGTGTACTCACAAAAAAGAAAGCATCCTTAAAGCAAGGAATCATGGAGATGACCTCATCATGCATTTCTTAGAGTGGATGGGACTGTCCATCTCTCCTGGGTTCCAGTTTTAATTAAAGGCAGCTTGCAGTGTAGCATCACCCTCACAGCCTGCTAAAGCTTAAGACTCTGAGATTACATACAAGGCACGTGAGTAGGGGAATGCGGGGGAAATAGAGTAAATAGGTGATTTCTGGTACAAATGGGGAAAGAATGAGTTTAGGGATGACTCATTTTTTCCTCCTCAATACTATCATATTCACCCAGAAATAGCAAATTTCAGCATTCAACTCATCTAGACTGCTTGTTGAAACGCCAAAGTGACAATTATTTGAAAGTCATGCCCCTTCAACATGATTTTTGTTTAATGTGGGATAAGGTGAAGCACAATCCACCTCAAGACCAAATACACTCAGAAGCAAGCCAGAATGCAAATGTTTGCCATCATTCTCATCACATCAGCTACAAAGACACAAGATGGATATGATAGCAGGAGCTTCTGCCAGACATCTACTCACAGCAGCCTCCCTGGGACAAACCCCGTGTGGCATCATGACACTCCATTGTGCATGGCCTCACAGAGGGAATCCTTTGTTGTTCGGGCCAAGACTGCAAAAGGCTGAGCTGCCTCGCTAGGGTAGAGTCAATACACTTGCTGATCACCAGCTGTGTCCTACGATGTGCTTCACACAACATTTCCGTAATCTTTAATACTTCCTTGCATGGCAAATACTGTGACCCCATTTTTACAAGGAGGATACTGAGACTTGGAGAAGTCTAAACAGCAGAGCAGAAATTCAATTTCAGATCAGTTTTATCTTCAAAATTTACATTCTTTGCAAATCACTGTGTTGTCTCCTAAGTGTTTTTCTGGTATGTACCATCTTGCTTTTTGATGATTTTTTTCTTAAGAAATGGAAATCCCCAAACAGGAGGCAGCACATGCGGGGAAAAGAGAACCATTTGGGACTCAGACAACCTTGATTCTCATTCAGTCTCCATCATGACCTTTGGCAAGCAGTCGGAAGCTTCCATCTTCATTTCCTGATATGCCAAATGATGAGGAATGAGTAAACCTTCTCTTCCAGCTTCAACATTCTAGATTTCCTAAAGAGCTACTGTTTGCATAAATGAATGCAAATTAGCATTAATCTCCTTGAACTGATATTAACAAACTTTTCCTGTGCAAATAAGAGTCCAAGAAAAAAAAATGCTGCACTTGGGTTTCTAAAATCTATCTAAAATGTTACAGAATCCAAATAGTTGGCCATTCTTGTCTAGCTTTCAGTCTCTGAACTAACATACTCTATTTTAAACGCAGGTTCAACTCCAGTCTCTCCTCATAGCCAAAACCAGCTGCTGTCTGGCATGCTCCTTTTAAATAGACTATCTTAAAGTCTAAAAAAAAAAAAAAAAAAGCTGAGCTCTTTTTTATATTGGAGAAGCCGCTTGTCACTACGGTGATTTACCTCTTCAATTTAGCACTTAATTGATAATACAAGCTGTAACCTGGCAGCTGGGGCACATTGCCCCTTGATGATTTAGGTAAACGGTCCTCAAACCCCCAGTTTCAAAGCCTTGGGGAAAAGATTCCTCAAATTCTGTCCTCCAGTTTCTATGAATCCCTAAGAACATAGTTGCCTAAATCCCCTCTGCCCCAGCCCTTTTTCGGAATGTTAGTGTTTATTTCACCTTGGGTTGATCTCCACTCATTCACTAGTCTACAGACTCACACTCATGCCCATACAAACTCACTAATGTACACACTCATGCACACACATTCATGGACATACACACATTCATGCACTCACACACTTAAGAACACATACACATTCACTCATGCACACACACACGCACACACATGCGCACACACACATGCACACACACTCATTCAAGGACACACACACTCATGCACACACGCACACACATGCATACACACTCATTCAAGGACACATACACACATGTACACACACGCACACACATTCACACACTCATGCACATTCAAGGACACACACTCATTCATGCACACACACGCGCACACACTCAAGCACACACACTCATGCACACAGTCGTGCACACACACTCATTCAAGGACACATACACACTCATGCACACACACATACACACACTCAGGCACACACACTCATTCAAGGACACACACACTCATGCACACACATTCATGCACACACACTCATGCACACACATTCAAGGACACATACACACTCATGCACACACACGCACACACACTCATGCACACACTCATTCAAGGACACACATACACACTCATGCCCACACACACTCATGCCCACAGGATCCAATTGGCTGGCCTGCACTTGCTGAATTTCGCCTGAGATCTGGGGCTATAGAAAGGGTCGTGCAGATAGTATCCCGTTGCCTCGGGAGCTCTCTGAATTCCCTCCCTGAATTCCCTCTCCATTTGATTCTTCTTGCTTTTCCCCTTGATCTTTTTCATTCTCCCTCCTTCCCCTATGTGGCAACTTTTCTTTCTTTCTTTCTTTCTTTCTTTCTTTCTTTCTTTTTTTTTTTTTTTTGAGACAGAGTCTCTCTCTGCCGCCCAGGCTGGAGTGCAGTGGCACAATCTCAGCTCACTGCAAGCTCCGCCTCCTGGGTTCACGCCATTCTCCTGCCTCAGCCTCCCAACTTTTCTTCCTTAACCATACTCCTGCTGACTCCCTGGCCTTGCCACATGGCACCCACCCTTCCCTCCTTCTCATGGTAACCATTCTGCCATTGTGGACCAGTGAGGGTCCTGACTGGAAACTCACAGCCCTCTCAAGCTGGGTGATTTGAGGCGCTTTTACTAAAATGACTATTTACAAATGTATGCAGAGCATTTGGGGAATGCACGAGGGATTATGCAGTGGCCCAAGGTGAGCAACAGCAGGAGATGTTGGCACCCCTGACTCTCGAAGGAGCCATGGGTAGGAGCAGATTCTAGACCTTGTAAAGGCTGCTTGAAAGGAACTGTGGCCCTCAGGAGAGGGACTCAGCCAACCACACAATCTGGGTGGCAGCAGGAGGAGAGGGCATCAATATGTAACAACCCCTGTGCCCCATATTCTCCCAGCATCTACACTAGTAAGCCCAACTAGCAGTCAGCCTCATAAACAATCCGTGTGACTCAGAGGAGGCAAAGATGTATGAAAATGTTCATATAAGCATGAAGGCCAGTTGCTGGTAAATGACCAGTTCCACAAATCCTGCTCCCACATTCTCCCTTCCAGTTTGTGCTGAATGTCCCTATTTTAGTCCGTTTTCATACTGCTATAAAGAACTGCCCAAGACTGGATAATTTAGAAAGGAAATAGGTTTCATTGACTTACAGTTCTGCATGGCTGGGAGGCCTCAGGAAACTTACAATCATGGCGGAAGGTGAAGGGGAAGCCAGGCACCTTCTGCACATGGTGGCAGGAAGGAAAATGAACGCAGGAGAAACTACCAAACACTTGTAAAATCATCAGATCTTGTGAGAACTCACTCACTCTGAGAACAGCATGGGGGAAACCGCCCCCATGATTCAATTATCTCCACCAGGTCTCTCCCTTGAAATGTGGGAATTATGGGGATTACAATTCAAAATGAGATTTTGGGTGGGGACACAGCCAAACTATGTAAGTCCCCTTTTCCCTAGTTCAGCAAAAGTGCAAGCTCTGCAAATGGCCTGTTTGCACTTTTCCAATGGAAGCTGAGAGGAACATTTTCAAGGTAAGCTACAGAGTGAGCATAAGATACTTTACTGTACTTTTAGATAGCCCAAAATAAGTTCCAGAAACAATTGCATCACATGCAAAAATCTCAGCATACTTTCTGCTTTTTGTCTGCCCTCATTTGATGTCTTCTAGACTGGCTCATTTAAAATGATGTAAGTACAATTGTTACTAATTTATATATATATATATATATATATATATATATACACACACACACACACACACACACATATGTAAATGAGAAAAATAGGGAGACATACACAGAAAAAGGTTAATCACCCTGGGACATACAGCTGGAAAGAATCAGACCCAGGACTCAACCCAGATCTGCCTTGCTCTTCGCCATGACTCTCCACATCATCCTGTCTGTCCCGGCGGCCACACGTAGTTCCTCATGCCCCAGCACAGGCTCTTCCCTGCTGAGAAAGCTGCTCCCTGCCTGACCCCTTCTCACTCTACCTTCAAGACCTCGCTTCCTCTGCCCATTGGACCTGCCAGTCTCTCATGCCCACAGATATATTTGTAAAATCTCATGTCTGATTACATAGAACCCCCACTCTAGATTCTTCCATGGCCCTGATCACTCTGTGTTATAACTCTGTGTATTGGCTATTGTGGCCAGTTTTCTACAAGTAACCGGATTTTTCCTCTGAATTTTATGGGATTTCTCCTCATTGGCAGAATATGCAGGGCTCAGGGTTGTAGCACCCCTCATTATGTCGAATGACCCATCTCAACATGTTTGTTTCTCATCTCCAGGATTCTGGTCCATGTTGAAGAGTTTTCAACCAAGGGAGGAACCTCTCTGGCAGGGGACACAAGAACTGTGTCATCAAATTGAACCCTGAGACAGCCACAAGGCCAACTGGGGCTCTTTAAGCCCCTGGAGGTTAGGCTGATGTGAATAGAGTTCATGCTATTGGCTGCACTAATTGATCCCCTAATCCGGGGGAAAGAAGGTTGCTGTTGAACAACAGGAAACTCAGCAAACATGCAGACAATTTGGGGAATGGAGGGCTACTCAGTGGAGAAGGGGCATGAGCAGTTACTGCAGCTCCACAGACAGTGGAGGTGCCCTCAAGATTTTTGCAGTGCACAACCTACACAACTAAATATGGGAGGAAAAGAGCTGCCACATTCGGGACAGGGAGGAGGATTGGGATCCCTACCCAGAAAATGATGGCTAAAGTGTTGCCTAAATGCAAGGGGAACCTGGAAAGGGTAACAGAAGAAAACCACAAATGGAGGCTATGGCCTCAGGATGAAGAGTAGAATCAAGAACTGGGGTCTCTCCCTGGATTTCTTTGCTCTAGAATATACTTTTTAAAAATTCTACTTTATGCTCCTTGCTCACCTTCAACTTTTGTTTCTCTGATGCCTTAGAACCAGGGAAAAGGTAAGAATAAAGTGCAGGGGAAGTTCAACAGAGGGTTCAGATGCAGGGACAGCCAGAAGAAGACTAAAAAGAGCCTTATCTACCAATCCTACTGCCTGCTAACAAAGTTACCAAAATGTTTCTACCATCACAAGTTCAAAAGAAATGGAAGCAGCTGTTCTGATGAAATTTTTTTTTAACTGAAAAAAAAAAGTTTGAAGTCCTTTTTCTCTCAGTCAATGATGTGACTTAGAATCTAGGCCCTCTTGTTTGCTTGTTTTTCCAACCCGTGCTGAGAAAATTAGTATCTAAGGAAATCTTCCATTTCTGAAATGGCTCCAGGGAGAAAGAAAAAGAAAAACAGACTAATTCCAACTGTAGTCTAACCACACCATAGCTATGGTATTTCACCTTTTGTTTCATGCCTTTTTTCCTCTAACATTTTAGGAAAAAATATTCAGGATTCCTTAGGTACATAAATGAAAATATATATAGTTAGTAAATTGAGTGTGAAACGCCCAACTCCTTACACAGAAGAACATTCCAAGTAAAGTAAGCTCATTTCATATTCTGATCCTAAATGTTCAGACTGATTCTTTAACTATAAGGAAAAAAAAAAATCTTCCAGTAGGAGAACTCACTTACTATGATTCAAATGAATGCAACTGAAGCAAATCAGCAAATTCACTTCTAAAACCCAGTTAAAAGTCCCATTTCTTTAAATTGAGGAGCATAATGGACAATATAAATCCCAGAGAAAGATACAAGTTAAGAAAATAAGGCTTTCGATTCTATAATGCTTAGAACTGTATGGTACTTTATTATGCCTATGTGGTGGTGCCCTCAAGATTTTTGCAGTGTGCAACCTACACAACTAGTTATAGGAGGAAAAGAGCTGCCATATTCTATCTCAAAGTTGAGCAAGAATAAAAAATAATCTTTACATTTCTCACATAGATGTTAAAAGGCAGTGTGAAATAGTGAAAGGAAAATAAACCCTTGTTTAAATCTTGGCAGTATACTCTTGGATGAATTAACTCAACTCTCTGTGTATTTGTCTTAGTCAACAAAATGGAGATGACAAAACCAAACCCAAAGAGACACGGTGAGAATTCAGTAACTATTGTAATGTATGTTCCCCATCTTCTGCCAAATGTACAACATAGTATGCATTTGAATGATATTGTTAATAAGCAGCGTTTAACACACTGTGACCATTTTTTATTCATTTACTTTACTTGAATTCTTTGAAATGTTGTTGTGAATGGAGAAGCATCCATCTCAATCACCGTGTGGTATACTTTCCTGTTGTGCAGAAACCAGAAAGCTAAAACCTTGATTTCTAAGACTCCCTTGAATCTAGGGTACTGGTTGTGAACGAATTTCTCCGAGTTAGATGCTCTGGTGCAAGAATTGGAAGCTGGAGGTGCTGTGGAGTCCACCTGCTTACGACTTCAGCTGTTGCTGGTGGTGAACACAGCCATGGAAACCTGGGGATTTTCTGTGGGGTGGTTTCAGGGTCCAGTCACTAGTTCACAGGTGTTGTGAGGTGGTTGTGGAAATGACAGCAAAGGTGGTGATCCATAGTTTACATCTTTGTGTTTAATTCAACAGTCCCAGAAGTAACTGGCCCGAGAGAATGATGGAAAGGCTTATAGATGTCTCAGTAATTGCAACAGCTGAGGTCAACATGATTCCTACAAAGTGAATGGCATGTTTTGAATTACGGATTAACATATGATAATGAGTTCCCACAGCCAGAATAAATGGGTCTGGAAACTCAGTGGTTACAGGAGGAATCGTATTTTCACTAACTCAACTAATGATTCACTCTCTCCTAAAGCTTTCACTGTTCTTCCCATGACTTTGAGCTCTGCTAGTTAGAGCTCTCATCACCCAATATGTGAATACTTCCACAAAGGTTGTACCATTGAACTGGACCACCAGGTGACATGGGACCAGCAGGCCAAAAAAGAGGGTCACTGTGTTGACCCAGGTCATTGACACTGATTTCTAAGGAGTAATAGCGTTGCTGCAACAGAACGCCAGCAGGAAAGGATGCTTTGAAATCCAGGAGATTCTCTGAAATTCCTCCATGAACCCCATATCCAGCTATAAAAGCTAACAGATGTTTTCAGCAGCCCATTATAGGCAGGACTACCCAGGGCTCAGCTTGTGAGGAAGGATGAGGTACCTCACCTCCCCAGGTATAAAGCCCTGACAAATTGGGCCAGAGAATGGGTAGTAAAGGAAGGAAGTTATTAATACCAAATATGGCTCTAAGAGTAGCTGCAGAAACAAAGACTTCAATAGCCTCCCCTAAGTTCTTCTCTATTCTATTCGTTTGTGCACATACTTATAATTGTTAAACAATTTCCTTTTCCTTCATCTATTTTCCATGTTGCTTGTTTATAAGGTATGTTGTTATGGTAAAACTGATTTAGCTTGAATGTTATAAGACTATAGGATTGCAGGGCAGTATCAAAATATACCACGATCCAGGGATGAGGCAGTAATTTATAGGACTCCGGGTCTCTCTCTCTTTTTTTTTTTTTTTTTTTTTTTTTGAGTTGGAGTCTCGCTCTGTCACCAGGCTGGAGTGCAGTGGTGCGATCTCAGCTCACTGCAACCTCCACCTCCCAGATTCAAGTGATTCTCCTGTCTCAGCCTCCTGAGTAGCTGGGATCACAGGCACGCACCACCACGCCCAGCTCAGGTCTCCCTTTTTTTAAGACAGGTAAGTACATTTTACCTTGGGCAAGGGATAGTTACATTACATTAGGTGGGATATGCCTACTATGACGTTGTTATTGTGTGACCACTTAAATACGGGTGGCAAGAGGTATCAGATATGGAGTGGCAGTACGGTGGGTGTGTGGAAGAGTACAATATTGATAGGCTCTTGGTATCCTTTCCAATCTCCTGCTTGTGTGTCCTTCTGTATTTCACAAACTAGAAACATGAAAACCACATTTCCAAGACTTCCTGGCAGCTGGAGTTCTGGTCATCAGTTAGGTTGTCTGAAGGAGATGAGTGTGAGCAGGTCATTATCAGGAGGCCAGAGCGAGGGGGAAGCCCTCTGACTGCTGCTTTGCTGTTGCCTCTGGCGAGAGAAGTCCTAAAGAGCTGGGTGTTTGGCCGCAGCAGTCAGGAGCTCCATCGCTGCTGAGCGGTAGCTGCCCCCTCAGTTCTGGGCTGCAGCAACAGCAAAGTCTCCTTAAAGCCTAGGTGCCCAGTGTTGCTTTCTGATGCCCTCATGTTCTTGATTGTGGTTATGCCATGTTCTGGGAGTTACTCTCAACCTAGAACCTGTGTCTCTAGCTTTTCCCACAATGTTGAAAGAGCCCAGATTTTTTCTATTGAAATCCTTTCTGTTTACAATAGTGAGGGTGGTCCATTTTCCACAGGTGAGCACTGAATTTTACTCGTGGCGTCTCAGTGATAGAAGATGGGAGCCATCCACACAAAGGGGTATTTTATCACTGACATTATTAAAACTCTTGGCGCATGACGATAATAGAAACAGACTGATTTTAATTGGTTTCATTGTTATTTTTAGATTATCTAAAAGCAATGCACCTATTGCCTGCACCTGGGGTGGACTATTACCACTTCCCCATTTGAGAATACCTGGCTCACAAAATCCATACATGTAATTGCTGTCTGTGACTCACAGAAGCACATTTCTAAATCATCTAATCACACTTAGGTCCTTTGTACTCTCAATTTTCATACAGCTTTAATAAAATTTATCTGATTCTCCCATTCTCAATACATAAGCCACAACAATTTAGAAGAGCTGGTGAATAAATACCAAGATAGGTACAGTGAACCAGGATGAGAGTTAATATCTTAGCTGGAAGGAGCACTGCATTGGAGAAAGGTCATCTGGGCTATAGCCTTACTTCTAGTTCCAAAGAGCTACATATTCCAGGGCCAATTATTTTTGTTCCACAAAAAATATTTGTGTGCCTGTTTAGACCGACCACTCAGTACTAGAACACAAATGCCCTTCACTGACCATCCTTCCCTCCATGAAAATACTATTCAAACCCCTTAACAATATTTTTTCCTTGGGACAGTTATAACCATCTGACATATTAATTTAATTGTTTGTGCATTATTGTATCCTCTGCTAGGATATTATCCCCTTGAAGTTGGGGAGTTTATGTTGTATATTTTCAACACCTAGTGTATGGCAGATGCACCCGATAGCAATAAATTAAGAAATGAGGGTGGCCCCGTGGAGCTTGTTGGGGGAGAATGCTGAGTGAGGGTGCTATAAGAATGCATGCTTTCTGCAAGCAGCCTTGTGGTTCCCTGTTCAGCCACTGGACTGTCCATGCATGTAAGTTCCCCTAATAAAACCCTCTGTCTGGTCTGCTGGCTCCCAGATTCTTGTTTGGCCTCTTGAACCTGATCCCCTCCCTGCTGAGGATAACAGGGCTCTGGCATGACACTGGATCAAAAGCAGCACATGACATCTGCATAGTAAGTATTTGATGAATGAAACTATCTCAGAATGAATAAGTTAGAGTGCACTTTCTCAAAGAACTGACCATGTAGAGAAGAAAACTAGACATGTATATTCATGATTTCAATCTAAGCCAGTGTAGGCCAAGAGCCACCAGCATGATTTAAAGAAACGCCAGTAAGAGATTATATTAATCAGCTATGGGGCCATGTGTTTTACCAAAAATGGAGTAGACGTGAGTAAAACAAGAGAGAAACTCTTTCTCTCTGACGTGACAATCTGAACTGGTAGTTGTCCTAAGGTATCGCACAAGGGTTCTAAAAATCCATATTCCTTCTAGCTTGATGCTTCACCTTCCAGTAGAGCATTCGTTTAACTTTGGAAACATATTGAATTATCTGTGCTGGGGAAGAGAAGCAGGGGAAAGAAAAGGGAAGGAACAAAACTATCCGAGTCCTAGCTCTAGAGATTCTGGTATTGTTGGTGTGAGGTGTTTATTGTTAAAGACCCTCAGGTGAGTCTAATATGCAAGCAAGATTGGAAACCATCACCCTGTAGGGTTGTACTTATTCCTGTATTCAAGCAGGCTGAAAGGCAGCAGAAGTCAGCGGCAACCCCTACGCACATTCCTGATGCACCACACTTGCCAGAAAAGGGCTGTGTTCTCTGAAAGCTTGGGGCAGCCCACAGTGACCTGTGTGCAAAGCAAAGCGCTAGCTTTTAACCAGGGGGTGGGAGGAATGTGCGTCCCCATCAGCAGGTGATGGAGATCGCATCAAGGGAGGGTGTGGGATACTTGTTCTAGTCAGCACTGCTCCCCAGCCCGCTATCTACAGCTGGAGCAAACTTAAGAATCAGAGGCCGAGGAGCTCAGCACCTTGCACAAAAAAGCTCCAGGTGCACTTGAACGCCATCAGCATGCGAGCCAGTGCTCTGGAATGAGGGCCCTGGCAGGACAATAATCTGCTGGGATTGTATAATAACATTTACACCAAGAATGACTAAGCCTGGGACAAAGGAAATGCAAACCATGACTCTGCAAAAACTTGGCAGAAAAGAAGGAAAGATCAAAAGACAGCTTTGTTGCCTGTGGGGAGAATTCCAGAAGTTGTCACATGGTAACATTTTAGTTCCACTTTTGTAGAAAGGGACTCACTGTAGACAAAATTATAAAAATAGTAATTCAACTTCTTTCCTTTTTTTTTTTTTTTTGGACCAATGCTCCTGCCTAACCTAACACAAGGAGTTTGACCTATTCTTGAGATGAGCTTATTTACCACAAACAAGAAAATTTATTTCAGAGATATCAAAAGCAACATCTGTATTGTTATTCTTTGACAGAAAGAGGAAAGAGCCACAGGGGAACTAGCATTTGATTTATTGAATTCTCCCTGAACTCTAACCATTTTTTTATTTGGTTGGCAGGGAATTTGGGGGAAAGGCCCTATTATTATTATTATTATTATTATTTCTTTCTTTTTTCTTTCTTTTTTTTTTTTTTTTTTTCCAAGACGAAGTCTCGCTCTGTCGCCCAGGCTGGAGTGCAGTGGCACAATCTCAGCTCGCTGCAAGCTCCGCCTCCTGGGTTCACGCCATTCTCCTGCCTCAGCCTCCAGAGTAGCTGGGACTACAGGCGCCTGCCACCACGCCCGGCTAATTTTTTGTATTTTTATTTTTATTTTTTTTTATTTTTAACCAATAAACTATTTTAGAAGACTTTTAGATTTACAGCAAAATTGCAAAGATGTACGGAGTTCCTATATCCCATGCCCAGTTTACCCTATTTATTAATATCGTACATTAGCATGGTACATTTGTCATCATGAATGAACCAATATTGGGACATTATTACTAACTAAGGCCCACACTTTACTCAGATTTCTTTAGTTTTCACCTAATGTCCCTTTTCTCTTCCAGGGTCCCATCCAGGATCCCACATGACATTTAGTTTTCTTCTCTCCCTCCGTAGGTTCCTCCTGGCTGTAAGTTTCTCAGATTTTCCTTGGTTTTGATGATCTTGACAGTTTTGAGGAGTGCCAGTCAAGCATTTTGCAGACTGTCCCTCAGATGGGATTTCTTTCTCAACGAACCTAGCCTGAGGTTCTGGGTTTAGAGGACGATGGCCGTAGCGGCAAGATGCCTTCTTCACTGCATCATACCTACTATCATATCATACTACCGACATGACTTTTATCACCGTTGGCGTTGACCTTGATGGCCTGCCTGAGTGAAATACATTTCTCAACTTTCCCTGTTGGCATAAACAAGGATACAGGGCGTGATGAGTTGAGTCCTGATGGTTTCCAACGTAAATCATGGTGGCGAGGCTGAGTATTAAGGGGCAAGAAAGGCACGTTCTTTCCAGGAGGCCCCATCAAGAAAGCAGGAAGAAGTCTATGCCAGAGCATAAAAAACTTCAAGGCGCCGGCACGGTGGCTCATGCCTGTAATCCCAACACTTTAGGAAGCCAAGGCGGGCAGATCACCTGAGGTCGGGAGTTTGAGACCAGACTGACCAACACAGAGAAACCCTGTCTCTACCAAAAATACAAAATTAGCCGGGCTTGGTGGCGCATGCCTGCAATCCCAGCCACTCGAGAGGCTGAGGCAGAAGAAGCGCCCGAACCCGGCAGGCGGAGGTTGCGGTGAGCCGAGATCGTGCCACTGCACTCCAGCCTGGGCAACAAGAGGGAAACTCCGTGTCAAAAACAAAAACAAAAACAAAAACAAAAACAAAACAAAACTTCAAAGCATATTAGAAATTTAGAAATACAGTGTTCAAATGTCTTGAGATAAGACTACTACCCGCACTTTACAGAGGAGGAAATTGAGGCACAGTGCCAAACACACCACCAAGCCGAGATGCAAATCCACATTGTCTGGCCACAGGGTCCAGGCTCTTAATTACTACCCACTGACTCACCAATGCGATCCTTTGTCTTAACTTGCATTTCCCCGATTACTGGTGAGAATGGGCATCTTTTTTTGATTGATTGGCTATTGGACTTCTGTTCAAGACCTCGATTTGGAGAGGTGTATAAAGGGGGACCCATGAGGAACAGGTTCAGGGTGGGACAGCAAGTTTTCAGAGTCAGAGCTGGCAGAGACCTGGTGGGGGGACATCGCCTGCTCAGAGTCAGGGCTGGGTAGCATCGCTGGTATCAGCACCTAGAATCATCTCAGAGTATAATTTAGGCAATTAGCCACCTTGGCTAGGGTGGCCAGATTTTGCAAATAAAAATACCAGATGTCCATTTAAATTTGAACTTCAGGTTAAGAACAAATAAGTATGTTCCAAATGACATCGAGATTTGCCTGAGGATCCAGTATTTTATCTGACAGTACCCACACTGGCTGCCTTAGCCTTCAAGCCTGGTTTTCCAGCCTCCCTGGAATTTCTGTGAATTACTAAGTAACTCTTTTTTTTTTTTTTTTTTTTTTTTTTTGAGACGGAGTCTTTCTCTGTCGCCCAGGCTGGAGTACAGCGGCACGATCTTGACTCACTGCAACCTCTACCTCCCAGGCTCAAGCGATTCTCCTGCCTCAGCCTCCCAAGCGGCTGGGATTACAGGCACGCACCACCACACCCGGCCAATTTATTTTTATTTATTTTTAGTAGAGTCGGGGTTTCACCACGCTGGCCAGGCTGGTCTCGAACTCCCGACCTCAAGTAATCCACCCACCTCAGCTTCCCAAAGTGCTGGGATTACAGACACAAGCCACTGTGCCCGGTTCAGTATCTCTTTCTTTACTTTATTTTATTTTATTTTTATTATTATACTTTAAGATTTAGGGTACAAGCACACAATGTGCAGGTTAGTTACATATGTATACATGTGCCATGCTGGTGTGCTGCACCCATTAACTCGTCATTTAGCATTAGGTATATCTCCTAATGCTATCCCTCCCCCCTCCCCCCACCCCACCACAGTCCCCAGAGTGTGATGTTCCCCTTCCTGTGTCCACGTGTTCTCATTGTTCAATTCCCACCTATGAGTGAGAACATGCAGTGTTTGGTTTTTTGTCCTTGCGATAGTTTACTGGGAATGATGATTTCCAATTTCATCCACGTCCCTACAAAGGACATGAACTCATCATTTTTTATGGCTGCATAGTATTCCATGGTGTATATGTGCCACATTTTCTTAATCCAGTCTATCATTGTTGGACATTTGGGTTGGTTCCATGTCTTTGCTATTGTGAATAGTGCCTCAATAAACATACTGTGCATGTGTCTTTATAGCAGCATGATTTATAGTCCTTTGGTTATATACCCAGTAATGGGATGGCTGGGTCAAATGGTATTTCTAGTTCTAGATCCCTGAGGAATCGCCACACTGACTTCCACAATGGTTGAACTAGTTTACAGTCCCACCAGCAGTGTAAAAGTGTTCCTATTTCTCCACATCCTCTCCAGCACCTGTTGTTTCCTGACTTTTTAATGATTGCCATTCTAACTGGTGTGAGATGGTATCTCATTATGGTTTTGATTTGCATTTCTCTGATGGCTAGTGATGGTGAGCATTTTTTCATGTGTTTTTTGGCTGCATAAATGTCTTCTTTTGAGAAGTGTCTGTTCATGTCCTTCGCCCACTTTTTGATGGGTTTGTTTGTTTTTTTCTTGTAAATTTGTTTGAGTTCATTGTAGATTCTGGATATTAGCCCTTTGTCAGATAAGTAGGTTGCAAAAATTTTCTCCCATTTTGTAGGTTGCTTGTTCACTCTGATGGTAGTTTCTTTTGCTGTACAGAAGCTCTTTAGTTTAATTAGATCCCATTTGTCAATTTTGTCTTTTGTTGACATTGCTTTTGGTGTTTTAGACATGAAGTCCTTGCCCATGCCTATGTCCTGAATGGTAATGCCTAGGTTTTCTTCTAGGGTTTTTATGGTTTTAGGTCTAACATTTAAGTCTTTAATCCATCTTGAATTAATTTTTGTATAAGGTGTAAGGAAGGGATCCAGTTTCAGCTTTCTACATATGGCTAGCCAGTTTTCCCAGCACCATTTATTAAATAGGGAGTCCTTTCCCCATTGCTTTTCTCAGGTTTGTCAAAGATTAGATAGTTGTAGATATGCGGTGTTATTTCTGAGGGCTCTGTTCTGTTCCATTGATCTATATCTCTGTTTTGGTACCAGTACCATGCTGTTTTGGTTACTGTAGCCTTGTAGTATAGTTTGAAGTCAGGTAGAGTGATGCCTCCAGCTTCGTTCTTTCGGCTTAGGATTGACTTGGCGATGCGGGCTCTTTTTTGGTTCCATATGAACTTTAAAGTAGTTTTTTTCCAATTCTGTGAAGAAAGTCATTGGTAGCTTGATGGGGATGGCATTGAATCTATAAATTACCTTGGGCAGTATGGCCATTTTCACGATAGTGATTCTTCCTACCCATGAGCATGGAATGTTCTTCCATTTGTTTGTATCCTCTTTTATTTCATTGAGCAGTGGTTTGTAGTTCTCCTTGAAGAGGTCCTTCACGTCCCTTGTAAGTTGGATTCCTAGGTATTTTATTCTCTTTGAAGCAATTGTGAATGGGAGTTCACTCATGATTTGGCTCTCTGTTTGTCTGTTATTGGTGTATAAGAATGCTTGTGATTTTTGTACATTGATTTTGCATCCTGAGACTTTGCTGAAGTTGCTTATCAGCTTAAGGAGATTTTGCGCTGAGACAATGGGGTTTTCTAGATATCTTTAGTAGAGACGGGGTTTCACCATGTTAACCAGGATGGTCTCGATCTCCTGACCTCGTGATCCGCCCGCCTCGGCCTCCCAAAGTGCTGGGATTACAGGCGTGAGCCACCGCACCCAGCCCCTTATTATTTTTAATATCAAAATTGTTTTGACACGTCTCGGAAACAATGGGTGAAAAAAAGGGACCCTCTTTGATATGCGGTTGTGTAAATGTGAATACAACACCTTTGCAATACACAGCAAGCAAAAGTTGCCCAGAGGTGACGTGTACAACAAAAGTCTAGGAAACCCTTTAGTCCTTGCTTTCTTTTTAATGAGTGTTTTTTATCTCCCAAAAAAATCTTTAATTAAGCAAAGGAAAGCTGTAAGTCTAGCTGCATAATACATTAACAGTGAGGTTCCCCTTCAAATAGCTTGACATGTCCAGAGCTTTACAAAGAACATCAACTTACCTGTTGGCCAGCTTTGCTAACTACATATTAAATTTCAGAATGATGGTGAAGAAGCCCAAAGATTTTGTTTTCAGATTTCATATTTTAAAAACCGTATTTGATGCCCTTTCTAGCAAAGCAAACATGTCCAAATGCTCTGGAATCCATGGCCTAAGGGTCATTTGGGTCCAAGCGTCACTGTTTTCTAATTGTAGGAAAAGAAAGTATAAATGGCATGTAATAATCTGTTGGGAAGTCATGGGGAAGTTGGGAAGAGAACACAGAAAACACAATAGGCTTTGGATGAGACAAATCTACCGTGGGTCAATCATTCCTGTTCTTCAGTCCAGAAGCACAGTTTTGTTTTTATTTTCCCAATAGCTCCAGGCCTTTGATTCAATTTGTTAACTCTATCTTGAATGGTCCAGTAAGTCCCTGGATATGCCAATAAAATGCAAGTTTTATCAATAACCAAAGCTGGAGGTCACATTTCCACTAGCCAGCATTTATGTTTATACTCTTCCTTAGAGCAAGCCCTCTTCTCAGAATCATTTTAAAAATCCACATTTTATTAGTCTAGGTTTTCCATAGATAGATAGATAGATAGATAGATAGATAGATAGATAGATAGTTGGTAGATGATAGGTAGATGAGACATAGATAGATGATAGATAGATAGATGGTAGGTAGATGATAGGTAGATGAGATAGGTAGATAGATAGATAGATAGATAGATAGATAGATAGATAGATAGATAGATAGATTAGATGATAGACACTAGAGGTTATTTATTATGGGAATTGGCTCACATAATTATGGACATGGAGAAGTCCCATGATAACCCTCTGCAAGGTGGAGATCCATAAAAAATGGTGGTGAAATTCAGTCCCAGTCCAAAGTACAAAAACAAACAAACAAACCAAAAACCAAGAGCTCCAATGTCCAATGGCAGGAGAAAATGGATGTTCCAGCTCAGGAGAGAGAGAGTAGGGATTTTGCCCTTTCTATATCCTTTTTTCTTTCAGGGCTCTCAAAGGATTAGATGATGCCTGCCCACATTGGTGAGGGCTGATCCTTACCCAGTGCACTGAAACAAACGCTAGGCTCTTCCAGAAACTCCCTCATGGACACACCCAGAAATAATGTTCACCAGCTATCTGGGTATCCCTTAGCCCAGTCAGATGGACACATAAAATTTACCATTGCACACATATTTCATGCTTCTTGTTTCTCTGAACTTTGGGTCAGCATATATCTGGCTGTTAATTTGATAAGTGTCTAGGACCTCAGCCCAGGCTCAGAATGTCAGCCCCATCCTTCAGGCCTTGGATTTGCCTGCCCTTTAGGTTATATTCCCTCATTTTCTTGAGAGGAGACTACAAATGTCATTTACTGCTATATTTCACAATAATACTGTGGCTACTAAGTGAAAATATATTGCTTTGTAAATATGACCCTGGCTTGCTTTTCAGAATAACATCAGTTTGAAAACATTCAGGCCTACGTAGTTCCCAGACATCTCCCTGTGTAAGAAGTAATGGAAACAGGGAGACTGGAGAAGCCAAGGCCCTAGGATCCCTGGAAGATTGTTTATTTTAAAATATGCAAGTTTCTCAGGACAAAAGGCAGGATGGCATTACAGGACAAAATAATATATGTGTCATTTTTTTATGCATCTTCACTTGAAATGTTACATTCTGCAAATAAACACAGAAATAAAAGGGTTTTGTGCCACACAGACTTGGCTTCACATCCTACCGCTGCCCCTGGAAGCTTTGAGAACTTCGGTGAGTTATTCAGCCTTTAGAATTATTGGTTTCTTCATAAGACACATGGAGACAATTAACCAGATTTTTGGGGTAGCACTGGATGAGGTAACACAGTAAAGCTTCTACCACTCAAGGTAGAATCTCATCCTATTTTTGTCCTGCTCACTACACTCTCCACACTTGAGTTTGGGATAAGGAGGGAGGGCTTCCTCGAGGAGATAACATGACAAATTATTAACTTACCTGCCTAATTTTTGTTTTTTGATTTGCATTCACTAGAGGACACAGCTTTATGGCAACAGAAATAATATTTATTTCAACAGCCACTCCCTGAGCCCCACTACTTAAATTTCCTAGCTAAGCAAGAGATCTATTGTGCAACATGGTGACCATTAATAACAATTGTGTTGTATATTTGAAAATTGCTAAGAGAGTAGATTTTAAGTGTTCTCATCACAAATAAATGATAAATATGTCAGGTAATACATACCTTAATTAGCTTGAGTCACCCTTCCACAATGTAAACAACATATTTCAAAACATCATGTTGTACTCCATAAATATACACAATTTTGTTAACTAAAACATTTAAAAAATAAAACTAAAAGAGAAAGTACCAGCTAAGGAATACAATGAGAAATTAAGATGTCATATCACCTTGTCTCAAGAGTCTTATAGAGGAGTAAGGTAAGTTTCTGACAACATATAATGTAGGGAAAATTTAAAAAAGCTTCAAGAAACAACACCAATGAGACTAGAGCCCAGGTGAAAAACAGTTCCATTAAAAAATATCAAGGTAGGAAGGATGTGGGATTCAAACTGGTCCTTAATATCCTGGCACCTAAACATTTAGAGTCACCTGGGTGTTCAGGAAAAGAGCTTGTGGGTTCATGTGTAGCTCAGTACTCACCACACTTTTTGGTAAAAAAGAAACCTTCCTTTCTATTTTCCCTCCAAAGAACCATGTTGGTCCAAGCAAGTTATCAAATGAGAGGAAGAGACTGGATGATTTTTAGGTTCATATCAAAATAAATGATATCAAGTTCAATCCCTCCATCGTGGATCCTGGTTTCCCAGGAGCTTGCTCCCCAGCCTAGATTTCATACAGGTGAGAAGAACACAGGGGTTTGTCAACGAGCTCTGTCTTCATTAGAATGAAAAAGGATGAAGACTAATAAAGAGGGAAACAACGAATCAACACAATGTATCTGAAAACTGGCCAAAGCCACTCATTCATTTATTTAACAAATATTAATAGAGTACCCATATGCCAGGCATTGACCTTCCTACAGGGGACAGAGCAAAAAAAAAAAAAAAAAACCCAAAACCTCTACCTTTGTATTTTCAGAGAGCTTGTATTCTTGTGCCAACAGGCAGGGAAGAAAAAGAATAAATAAATAGGTGGAATGTGTAATGTATTTCTTCGTGATATTTGCCATAGAGGAAATAAGCCAGGGAGGGGATGAGTAGAGTGAGAAAGAAGAGAGGTGATGTTACCTGCCTGGGCTAGAAATCTTCATTGAAAAGGTGGCATTTACAGAAAGACCTGAAGCCAGTCTGGAGCAAGCCATGCAAGGAACCTGTCTTTGGAGAATAACCTGCGGTGAGTCGGGGAAGATGAGGATAAAATAAAACCAAGTGACAGTTGCTACAATAATCCAGGTGGCCAGTGAGGTGGTTTCTGGCCAAAGGAACCAGAAGAAGGGGATTATCACTACCTGTAAAACGAAGACGCTACAAATGGCAAGTTGAGACGTGAGAGAATCAGAAGTTTGGTTTTGGATACTATGCTTATTTTCTAGAACTGTCCTAACAAAGTACTACAAGCCAGGTGGCTGAAAACCTCACCATTTTATTGTCTCTTAGTTCTGGAGGCTAGAGGTCTGAAGTCGTGGTGTCAGCAGGGCTGTGGTCTCTTTGTGGATTCTAGGAGAAAATTATTCCTTGCCTCTTCTAGCTGCTTTGGTTGCCAGCAATTTTTTTCATTCCTTGGCTTGTGCATCCATGACTCCCATCTCTGCCTCTTCTTCACATGACCTTCTGCCTGTGTCTGTATCTCTTCCCCTCTCCTCTAAGGTCACTGGTCATATCCAAGCTTCCAGAAACAATGCCAATGAGACCAGAGCCCAGGTGAAAATTGGGCCCTAGTCACATTCTGTGCATTTTCAAATCACAGAAGCCAAATTAGGTGGAGGGATTTAACTTTATATAATTTATTTTATATATTTATATATATAATTTATTTTGGAAGGAACCTAAAAATCATCCAGTCTCTTCCTCTCATTTGATATCTTGCTTGGATCAAAATGGTTCCTTGGAGGGAAAATGGAACGGAAGGTTTCTTTTTTACCAAAGAGTGTGGTGAGTACTGAGCTACTACACATGAACCCACAAGCTCTTTTCCTGAACACCCGGCTGACTCTAAATGTTTAGGTTCCAGGATATTAAGGAACATCGTGATTACATCTGCAAAGACTCTGATTTTTAAGGTAAAAGTCCCAGGATGTCTACATATCGTTTTGGAGACACAATTCATCCCACAACAGACATAATGTCATGTTTTGCAATTAAATATATAAATGTCCAAGAGATAGGGATGAGATCTCTCCGAGAGAGATGTCCAAGTAGGGGATATTAACATGGAGGTCACTGCTGTAGGCAATAATTAAAGCCACGAGATTACATGGGAGCATGATGGTAGAGAAGGTTGTTACTGAAAACAAAGGGCCAAGGCCGTGCTTGCATTTGGAAGTCAGGAAGGAGAGGAGAATCTGGCAAATGAGGCTGAGGAGGAGCTGGCAATGAGAGAGACAGAAGCCTGGAGAGGTGGATCCCTTAGAGCTAAGCAAAGAAAGGGTTTGAAGGAAAAGTGAGTAGCAGAACAATTAACATGGTGTTCAGAAAACAGCAAGAAATATGAAGATGGGAAAGCAAGGAGTGGGAGTTGTGGCCTGGGTACCAAGACAGTGTTTTGTAAATTCCAGGTAATCAATGAACCTAGGCATGAAGGAAGAAGCTTCACACTCTGAGGGACACAGCCTGGAACTCATTCATTCAACAGACACTTACCAAGTGTCACTCTTTGCGTCACAGCTCCCATCCTGCTTCCATCTTCATGTCTCCTCCAACTGTCCAGCCTTTCCCTTCACTCACTAAGACCGTGGAGATTACAATAGGCCCATCCATGCAAGAGAAAATCCAAAATGTGCCTTACAATGAGCCAACAGAGAGGAGAGACAGAGAGAGAGAGAGAGAGAGAGAGAGGAAGCCCAATCTATATAATAGGCATTGTTCCCAGGAGACAGGGAATGGTGCAGGAACTATCTTGGTCACCAGTTCACAGCATGTGGCCTAGAATACATCCTAAACTTCATAAGTGTAAAGTCATCCAAATGCAATGGTAATTGAACTGGGAGAAGGCAGAAGACTGAGGTGCCCCTGAGGAGCTCAGCTGAGGTTTGTTGAGGTTTGCAGTGAACAGTGAAAAACGAATTGGCTTCTGTGACTTGCTGCATTCAGACACCAGCTTCGCTGCAGCAGCAGTCAAGAGGGAAATCAAAGGACTGCCATCTACACCAGCAACGTTTCTCACTAGCCACAGAGTAAATCCGAAATAGAACTGGGATTTTACAGTTGTCCCGATGTTTGCCTTTTTTAAAGAGTAGAACTGGAAACCGTGAAATATTAAATCAGGGTATCTCATTGTGGTTTTGATTTGCATTTCTCTGATGGCCAGTGATGATGAGCATTTTTTCATGTGTTTTTTGGCTGCATAAATGTCTTCTTTTGAGAAGTGTCTGTTCATGTCCTTTGCCCACTTTTTGATGGGGTTGTTTGTTTTTTTCTTGTAAATTTGTTTGAGTTCATTGTAGATTCTGGATATTAGCCCTTTGTCAGATGGGTAGGTTGCGAAAATTTTCTCCCATTTTGTAGGTTGCCTGTTCACTCTGATGGTAGTTTCTTTTGCTGTGCAGAAGCTCTTTAGTTTAATTAGATCCCATTTGTCAATTTTGTCTTTTGTTGCCATTGCTTTTGGTGTTTTGGACATGAAGTCCTTGCCCATGCCTATGTCCTGAATGGTAATGCCTAGGTTTTCTTCTAGGGGTTTTATGGTTTTAGATCTAACGTTTAAATCTTTAATCCATCTTGAATTGATTTTTGTATAAGGTGTAAGGAAGGGATCCAGTTTCAGTTTTCTACATATGGCTAGCCAGTTTTCCCAGCACCGTTTATTAAATAGGGAATCCTTTCCCCATTGCTTGTTTTTCTCAGGTTTGTCAAAGATCAGTTAGAATGGCAATCATTAAAAAGTCAGGAAACAACAGGTGCTGGAGAGGATGTGGAGAAATAGGAACACTTTTACACTGCTGGTGGGACTGTAAACTAGTTCAACCATTGTGGAAGTCAGTGTGGCGATTCCTCAGGGATCTAGAACTAGAAATACCATTTGACCCAGCCATCCCATTACTGGGTATATACCCAAAGGACTATAAATCATGCTGCTATAAAGACACATGCACAGTATGTTTATTGAGGCACTATTCACAATAGCAAAGACATGGAACCAACCCAAATGTCCAACAATGATAGACTGGATTAAGAAAATGTGGCACATATACACCATGGAATACTATGCAGCCATAAAAAATGATGAGTTCATGTCCTTTGTAGGGACGTGGATGAAATTGGAAATCATCATTCCCAGTAAACTATCGCAAGGACAAAAAACCAAACACTGCATGTTCTCACTCATAGGTGGGAATTGAACAATGAGAACACGTGGACACAGGAAGGGGAACATCACACTCTGGGGACTGTGGTGGGGTGGGGGGAGGGGGGAGGGATAGCATTAGGAGATATACCTAATGCTAAATGACGAGTTAGTGGGTGCAGCGCACCAGCATGGCACATGTATACATATGTAACTAACCTGCACATTGTGCACATGTACCCTAAAACTTAAAGTATAATAAAATAAATAAATAAATAAATCAGGGTAATGATGCTCTGGTAACTTCAACACAAATAGTCTCGTGCTACATAAAATCATCTTTTTTTTCGGTGTTTGTCAAAGTAATATTGAATTACATATTTTTTTGAAAAAAAAAAAAAGGTGATGTGTTTAAACACTGTCCTTGTGGCAGCCACCTGTTTGTGGTGAGGTATGTGAAAACAGGCAGATATGTATTCCTGGCAAATACACGAGCATTCTAATGCCTGCGATAATGAAAACTATAATAAATATTAATACATCAAGGGTTTGATGATAAACCTTAGCTTTCAATCACTAAGAAATATGCCTAGTATTCTGATGAATTCAAGTTTTCTATGCATCATTTCAGTGCAAAGTGGATTACAGTTTTTTAAAAGTAACGTGAAAGTGTATTTGCTCAAGGGGTTGATTCCAGGGAGCAGGAAGCATGCTCCTCTGCTTAAATCCTTTTAGTCAATAATTCAAAGATCGCTCTTGGGGAAGTGCGTGTTAAACTTGGCCTCCATGCAAAAACAGTCTCTTGAGCAAAGGGTGCTTTCTTGATTCACAGCTGCTTCTGAACTGCCAGGTGGCAGCTACAGACTTTTTCTGAAAACTGCCTTTGGATAAAAAATTGAACTCTCTCTCCATTTCTGCTCCAGGATTCTGCCTCCCAAACCATTCATGAGCAACGCAATCCTTGCCTCTCCACCCCACGGGTGCCTTCACCAATTGTGGAAAGACAAGCAGAACAATCTTCCACCAGAAAGGGCCCATCCCTTATTCCTAGATGAGTCGGGAGTGGGTTCAGGGTTACCTCTTAGCTTTTCCCCTTGCTAGTCTTAGAAAGTGCCAGGTGCATCTTGCACAGGGACCTTGGCATCTCCCTTCACTTGGCTTCCTACCAGTATTTTTCCCCGACCCTCTCCAGGGTCCCAGCATCATCTCGCCACCACTGCTAAGTTCTGGAGCATGTGACTTTGCCCCATAATGTTGCTGCCTCTGCCAGGTGGACAAATCCCACATCCTATTTTGTTATGGATCCTCTTATTCTTTAAAACAAGCCCACTGTATGCAAAACGTCTTCCTCTCATCAATAAGGAATGCCCCTCATGGAATAAGATCACTGTACTGATTAAAAGAAAATCTCCTTCAACCCATCGGTGGTAAAGATAGAGAGGAAAACAGAGAGTAAAGCAGATAGAGAATCCCACGCTGACATATAATCTCTTGAGGTTTTCTCTCTGACAAAGAACATTCACATGTCTAGCCTTAAATTTCCACCAGTAAAGTGGGAGATTTCAATTAGAATGATTCCCTCCAGCCCTCAGCACCTTTGGTTCCATAGCTGGCTGCCGCTGAGCTTCGGGCCCAGCCGCCGTGGTTAAATGTGCCATCTGTGTCTGTCCCCTCCTGTCCTGCCAGTTTCACTATGCTGAGCCACAATCACTCTCTGGAGTTTAAACACACAGAATCAAATAATCCAGGGGCACACGCTGGGGAAACATTTCTCAAAACCACACACCACCAGAAACATGTCAGATTCTAGAATCTCATTATAAAATGTTATAAAGGCAACACAAATAGAGGGAAAACAGACTAAAAATCAATACACTCCAGATTTTCTGGAAGTAACTAATGCATCCAAGCTGACCTTAGAATTCCTTCTGGAAAATCCTGAGGTTCACAATCTCTGCCTTAAGATTTCAGTCTCAATATCTCCTAAGTTGAATATCTCAGTGTCTCCTCTCCTTTCTATAGCATCCCCTGCTTCACACCCTCAGTGATTTTGGAAATCAACATCAGGTAAGCATGCAGCCTTTCAACGCTGCACACAGGGCACATACTTATTTCACTTATAAAGATCAGACCTAGGTACCTTGTTATATTTGAGCCTTTCGCTCTTTTTTCTCTTTACATGTAAAAGTCATAGAAAGGTCAGAAAGGGGAAAAAATGAGTGTCTTCAACCACTCCACAAGATTTATTTAAGCAAATGCCCCCACCTAATGCTGGGTGAGCTCTGTCCTTGACCCCAGGCAGCGGTCGCTATTGGTCAGTCCTCACCTGGCAGCCACACAAGGCCCTGTGGCCCCCAGCTAGGGCCGCCTGGGCTTTGACCACTCTCACCCTCCTGCTGCAGTGCTGGGGCTGCCGGCGCTGCTGTGTTTCCATTTCAGGCACAGCAAACATGTGTAAATACTTTATTAAAATTTTTTTTTAAAAGCCCAACACATGAAGTGAAAGCTGTTCCTCTCTGATTGATTTTTCAAAAGCTCCCTAGACTGCTCCTGCTACAGATGTTTGCAAAATGATTGGATGCAAAGTGGGCTTAATTCATAAAAGCAATAAAATGTTGCTTATTGACTGAACAGATGAACTAGCTGAGGGGAGATAATTTGGAGTGTTCTTATTGGAAATGCTTTGAAGAAATGTAATGATAGTGGAGAGACAGAGTCTTATTAGCTGTGGTAAATATATTTTCCTACAGAAGGATTAGGAGACTTTGAAATAACTGGAAAATAACCCTCAAATTTTTAGTTATAGTGACATTTGGATCAAGCATGTGCAACTTTTAACCTCAGAAATTTATATATTCCTTGATATGCACAATTTGAAATCCAGAGATAAATTTCTGATGTCATGGGAAAAATCTAGCACTGGGAGTTAGGACCACTGGGCTTGAGCCTCAGTTCAGCCACTCACTCTACCTCTTCACCCTGTAAAGTCAGGAAATAATCAATGCTCTGCAATAGGTACATGCTGGAGAGATCGAATGCGCCCTCACAGTCTCGTCTCTCGAGGGGCATGGAGGCTGGTGCAGTGTGGTGAAATGCCCCAAAGAGCTCCAACCATCCCAAGGAGGCACGCTGGCAACAGCTAGGAAGGAGGGAAGCGGCCTCCTGCCCCTGCTTCAGAAAAGCAGCCCTGCTTGTGCCCGTCACACAGGGCTCCTGACAAAGACCTTGCCTTCCAAGAAAATGTGTTGCTCTAGATAATTCTGTGAAGGAGTAGACTTAAGATAAGTCATACCAATTCAACTTGTCATGCCTTGAGAAGTAAGAAAGCAGGTAAGAAAGTAAGAAAGTAAGAAGAAGTTGTAGGTATGCAATTATTAGTATTGTCATTTGAAATAGGGAAGAAGCAGCTTTTGTTTTCTCTATTGCCATCTTCTTCTTCCAGGTCACTGATCCCATTGGATTACATCACTATGATTTGATTATATTTAAATCTTGATTTTTGTATATAAGTTACTAAGCATGAACACATGCACTGAATTTTACTTAGCAAACAAATGTAATAGATATTGGTAAAACGGATTGTTAGACAACAGTGATGCCTGCCTATCGGAGGTAAGTTCTGATAAAATCACCATGAGGCTGTATTCAGAGACTCATGGCCTCAGACACTTCTAGGCTGACCCCAAAAACACAACCCCTCCATGAATTCCAGGGACTAGGTCCAGGAAATCTATAGCAATTTCATTTGCAATGTCAGACACAGAACATAGAGTAGCATATACAAATGGTGGTATCTGGCTGGGTGCCGTGGTTTGTGCCTGTAATCCCAGCACTTTGGGAGGCAGAGGCGGGTGGACCACTTGAGGCCAGGAGTTCCAGACCAGCCTGGTCAACATGGCGAAACCCCGTCTTTACCAAAAATACAATAATTAGCAGGGTGTGGTGGCATGTGCCTGTAATCTAGCTACTTGGGGGCTGAGGCATGAGAATCGCTAGAACCCAGGAGATGGAGGATGTAGTAAGCCAAGATCATGCCACTGCACTCCAGCCTGGGCGACAGAGGGAGAGGCTGTCTCAAAACAAAAACAAAAACAAACAAACAAAACATGTTGTTGTCTTTCCAAAGCACATAATCTGCTGGTAACTATGATATACCCTCTGCTGACAACACATGCACCCTTCCTCTCTCCTACTTTTCATTTTCTGTTACTGTTTGTGGCCCCCAATACTCAAGATTGATCGTACCAGGGAAGGCAGGTCAAGATTCCATCTAAAAACTGCCTCCCATATTGTGTTCTAGAGTTGTTTGTTTGTTGTTGTTTTTTTTTAGTTTTAGTGGTTACAATATAGTTCTGGCATAAAATGGAGGTAACGCAATATTTACACAAATTGTTAATTACTTTAAATGTCAATGACATGAATATTTACATAATCATTATAGATAATTTATATTGGCTCTGAGTTTCTAGTGTCTGACACATGTTAGGTATTTAAAACACATCTACAATGAAGAACATATTGTATATGCATAACTGAGTCTTTTATTCCAAGTTCCATTCTGATGGGCTGGCAGGAAAGTCATTTTTAGTCATTCCTGTGGATTCCTTTCGCCCTACCTCCCAGGGATGCACCCCAGCTCCTGGCATCCCATAATGGGTACCCTCAGGGCCTATTTGACTGTACAGGCACCACTGAGATGGGCATTGTCCTTGTCAATGTGGCCCACCAGGTCAGCATCTCTGTGGGAATCTTTTGGAAGCCTCCAAACCATTTCAGATCTGGTCCCATTTGTTTATGCCTTTATTCCCTGAGAACCACTTTTTCCTGGGGTCTCACAGCTGCCCTGGGCCATCACCAGGAAACAGCTTTCAAGCTCCACTTCTATGAGACTGAAAGACATCACTATTTGCCCCCACTGGGAAAATCATTGTCTGTCTATTAACTACCTGTCTCTCTATATCTCTATTATCTATCTATCTATCTATCTATCTATCTATCTATCTATCTATCTATCAATCATTGCTGAGGTCCCACAGTTGCTCTGGGCCATGACCAGGAGACAGCTTTTGAGCCTCACTTCTATGAGGCTGAAAGGCATCACTCTTTTCCGCAACTGAGAAAATCATTGTCTATCATCTATCTCTCTATATCTCTATTACTTATCAATCAGTCAATTGATGATCTATATATCTACTTATTGTCTAGCTACCTATCTGCCACCTGTCTACTTAACATCTATCTGTCCATCTACCGATCATATATCTATTTACCTACCTAACATCTATCTATCATCTGTTCGTCTACGTATTATCTATATATCTATCTCTCCATCATCCATCTACCTGTCATCAGTCTAGTCCAAGGAAACTCTTTTCCCTATTCTGCTCCAAACCTATTGGCTTACTTCTGCACACTTGCTTTTCCTCGGTGACCTTAAGTAAAGCCAGATCTTGCACATTAGTTCTGTTTTCTTCCATGCAGTACAAAACCCTGCTACTTCCAAATGGAGGATTATAAAGTGAAAAATAAATGGAGATAAATGTTTTCCAATCTGTGGCTGTATTTTTGTTGAAGAAAAAAAAAAACCACTGACAGTCAACTTAGAAATGTACACTGGTTCAGGGTCACTGACCTAAGGATGGAACTGAACTTCAACCCCACATGTGGCTTGTTCATTTGAGTTTCTCATTTTGTTTCATTTTGCCACAATTGAAGCATAATTCTTATGAAGCAGTTTTGGAATTCAAATTTCAGTTGTTTCATTCATGAGTAGTATGACTTTGGGTAAGTCACACAAATTATTTGTGGTCCTGTTTCCTGTTCTGTAAAAGGGGATAAGATTTCCTATCTATAGAAAGTTCAGATAAGATAAAAAGCTCTTATCACATAGTACCTGTTATAAATTAAGCTCATGATAAATGCTTGCTATTGTTATCACATTAGAACTTCTAAGGAAAATAAAGTATTTCATACCTTGTAATGTAGTTTTACATATTGTTAGTTGGGAGGTGACACATCTGAACTTGAAATGAAGAGCGCGTGCTGATTAAGTATGCTTAAGGTTCTTCAGCATTGCAAGTAGTGGGCAAGGGCAGCAGTCTTGCTCTGCCACCTTCAGAACATCTCACACAGGGAAGATGCTTTACATTCAAGTCTACTCTCTACAGAGCCAAAACAGATGCTGGTCATGCGATAGGTATCACTTGATAAATAAAGGAGGTAATGTTTTTGGCATTGTAAATATGGCACATAGATGTCATGAGTTCCATCAGAAAAGGAAAAAAATAATAATGAAATGAGAAAAAATACAAACATGGATGGGTAGAAGAATAAAAACAATGAGATTTTAAAAATAGAAATGCAGGAAAAAAATAAGCTTTATTTTTCTTGGAATTACTGTATTGAACATTCTGGAATACTGATCAGGCAGTAACTCATTAAATAGCAGTGGATCTTGATGTATAAAGCCTAGGTCCATATGGCAAGTCACAGGGTGACAGCCTTCTGGGAGGTCAATTGTCCCCACACATTTGCCTTTTTAAAAAGATTTTACAGTGAACTTTTTATTAGGATGTAGGGGCAGATGACTACATGTAAAGGAGTTTCAAGGCAGCTTATCCCGTCAAATGAAGACCTAAATGTGTTTGCATATTCTGTGAGGAAAATGTATACTTTATAAGAAAACACAACTTACCTTATATAGTGTTTCATCTTATTAGTTTCACGTTATCTGTGATTCTCAGTATGTAAGCCCAACAATCAGAATGTAAAATGGAAACCATATTGAACTGAGCTAGGGAAACTTATTTCTTGTTCTTTCTCTACCATCAACCAGTTATGTACTGTTGGCAAAGCAGTGAGAAACATGAAGTCTACGTTTTCCTCATACATGAATTGAAAGGATTGAAATAGATTGTCTTTAAGTTGCATCATCATGTCCTTTCTTAGGGATAATTCAGTAGTATTGATGATATCATTTCACATCCAACTTCATTGGTCCTCCAGACTATCCATGACCTTGATAGAGCTGGGCCTGAGAGAACTGGTATTTATTGGTAAAGAGAAAAAAGGAGAGTATCATGACTCATAGCTGAAGAGAGTCTTTTACTTGCCTCCAAACTCCTTTGAAGCTGAACAAAGATAGATGGGGAGTTTCAGCTCTGAAATTGGGCATTAGTTACAGCCCAGAGAGTAAACGACAGCTCCCTCCATTCTCTTCACCAATTTTAAATGAGTAAAATGAGGAAAGTTGGGTATGTTTAAATCTCTTTTGAAAGTGTGGAGCTGCATTTCATATTGTACAGAAGTTTCCCTCAGGTCAAGCACCTTTCTTTTAAATTTCACATGGGAATGCTTGTTAAACTATGAATATGCATCTGATTAATATTTCAAGAAACGAGGGTTTTAAAAAATGTACTGCAACACAATAGCCTAAGAGCATTATGAGATGGACATATTATTGGACCCGAATGGTCTACTGCCAGGGATCCTCTATTATCTGCTTTCATGTAAGAGGCAGGAAAGAAAGAAAGAAAATCACAGAATCAGAGGTCAGCTTTTCAATATGCAGTTACCCGCATTTCAAACACTCAGCTAGCAGGAGAACAAAGCAGAAGAAATAATACACCTTCTTTGAATGAAGGTGCATGGAAGGTGAAGTTAAGAATATCCTCGACTCTGAAAGAGTAAATTATTTTTTAAAATATGCAATGAGACAACTTACTTCAGCTGTAACTACAGGGGTATAAAATTTTATAACTTTTTAAAGTGCTGTTAGGAAAATGGATTATAGAAAGGGGAGGAGACAGAAGCATATATAGATGATAGAAGGAGAGATGAGGCAGGAGATATAGAACATGTACCCAAAGACTTCAAAAAGTACATAGCCTTTGTTGCAGAAATGATTCTCCTTTTTCTGGAAATATGTTTCAATATTAATATACAGGTTGGACATGGTGGCTCACAATAGCAAATTTCAGCACGTTAGCAGGCCGAGACAGGCAGATTGCTTGAGCTCAGGAGTTTGACACAAGCCTGAGCAACATGGTGAAACTGCATCTCTCCAAAAAAAAAACAATTTTAGCTGGGCATGGTGGTGTGCACCTGTGGTCCCAGATACTCAGGAGGCTGAAACAGGAGGATCACTTGAGCCCAGGACGTCAAGGCTGCAGTGAGCAGTGATCGTACTACTGCACTCAAACTTGGGCAACAGAGCAAGACCCTGTCTCCAAAAAAAATTGTTTATATATGTGTGTGTGTGTGTGTATATATATATATGCATAAATATTACATATATTAGTTGTACATAGGTATGTATATATAAATATATATAGTATATAGTATATATAAATATATATAGTATATAGTGTATATATAGTACTATATATAAATATATAGTTATACATATATAAATATATGTATATATAAATATATATAGTATACAGATGTATGCATACATATATGTATATACTGCATATCAAAAATATTTCAAATATTGTATTTAATACATATACACATATAATAAATAATGGTGTGTGTATTTCACATAATTGATTATTCTAGCAGGATAGAAAATCTTGAATTGTAATTGTGAAATTGCTGGAAGTTTAGTGTGGACTAGATTGAGAATTAAAACCTCCAGGGGGGCCTAGTCTTAGAGGTGGAACCCACACCCATGAGTTCTACCTCCTGAACCTTATCAGGTTATCAGGGTATAAGTAATCTGAGAAAAATTTCCTCCTCATTTCACCAGGGAAGTGGACATATGCATAGAGCATTCTCTTCTTTTAACATATGCAGAGAGCATTCTTTTCTTTTAACAAAGGACTGCCTTCAAAAGAAACCATTTTACCAGAGCTTAACCACGGTGAGTTTGATCACAGCCTCACTGACCTGTGAAGGTCATAGCCCAGAAGCCTGAGCTCACCAAAGGCAGAGACCTACTACACAGCAACTGGGCATTGGTAAAATAACAGTTGATTACAGCTAAAAGAACTGCCAGGCTCAAGTCATATTTAAGAAGGAGTCTTTACAGAAATACAGACAACAGGGAAGACAAAAACAAAGACACTAGAGAAAATTTTAGCCTCTGACACCTAAAGCTGCAGCAAACAATAAACAGTCTAACTCATGGCCAGGTAAACATGAAACCTCGTACCGAAGGTCTATCTGCCCCAATTTCTTTCACTCAGTAAATCATGCTGAGCTTTCAACAAAAAACTCAAAAAGCAACAACAACAACAACAACAAAAACAACTAAAAGTAACCCAAAAAAGCATAATAAAAAGACAGAGTCTGAAGCAATAAAGCAAGCATCAGAACCAGATATGGCAGAGTTTTAGAATCATCACACTGGGGATTTAAAATAATAATTAATATGCAAAGGGCTCTAATGGAAAAAAATGGACAACTTGCAAGAACAGATGGTTTGTGTAAGCAGACAGATGGAAACTCTGAGAATGAAGGGTAGAAATCAAAAACACTGTAATAGAAATGAAGAATGCTTCTGATGGACTCATCAGTAGACTGGACATGACCAAGGAAAGAATCAGAAAGCTAGAAAATATGTAAAAAGATACTTCTCAAACTGAAAAGCAAAAGGAAGAAGAATGACTGGGGGAAAAAAAAGGGGACAGAATATCCAAGAAACACAGGCAGCCAGGAAAGGTGTAACATACATGTAATGGGCATACCAGAAGGAAAAGAAGGTAAAGGAACATAAGAAAGATTTGCAGCAATAGTGACTGAGAATTTCTCTCAAATTAATGTCAGACACTAAACCACAGGTTCGCCAAGCTCAGAGAACACAGAGAAGAGTAGATTTTTTAAAAATCACCCAGGCATATCATATTTAAACCACAAAAAATGAAAGATGAAGAGAAAATCTTGAAAGAAGCCAGAGGTAAAAATAAATAAATAAACAAAAAACCCTTACCTATAGAGATAGTAACCAAGATAAGAATTGTATTGGACTTATTTTCAGAAACCATGCAACAAAGAAGAGAGTGAAGTGAAATATCTAGTATTGAAAGAAGAGAGCCACCCACCTAGAATTCTATATCCAATGCAGTTAGTTTCCAAAATTGAAAGATAAATAGACTTTCTAAAATAAACAAAATTCAGGGAATTTATCACCATTAGAGCTGCCTTGCAAGAAGTGGTAAAAGAACATCTTCAGAGAGGGAAAATGATACAGGTCTGAAACTCAGATCTACATGAAAAAAAGGAAAGCATTTGGGGAGTAAATGAAGGTAAAATAGTACCTTTTTTATTTTTAATGTCTCTCACAGATAACAATTTGTTTAAAATAATAGCAAGAATGTGTTCTGTAACTATAGCTTATGGATAAGTGAAATGAATGACAGCTATTACAAGGAACAAGAGGAAGGAATTGAGAATTCTGTTATAAAAGATACTTGCATTTCCCATAAAGCAGTATAGTGTTATTTGAAAGTGGACTTTGATTGCAAATGTATATTGCAAACTCAAGGGAAACCACTAAAATGTTAAAAGAAGTGACTCTGAAAGTCAGTTATTTCCCCTTTTTGGCACTTGTGTGTGGTACTGGAGTAATGAATGCAAGAATCTATGCATCTGTCATAGACTGCACATGTCAAAGAGTAAATTTCAATGTTTGCAATCTAAGAAATCACAATTAAACCAGATGTCAAGGAATCCAAGAATGGACCATCAAATGCCAAATGAACCTAATTGTATCACAGATGTAGGAATAACTTCATTGCAGAGAAGAAGAGGAGGAGCTGACCTAAGTCAGCTTGGAAATATTTGGTTTTTGTTTGTTTGTGTTTTAATGGAGAATTATAAGGCTAAAGACAAAGACTATTTGTAAGTTTGCTTTTCTTGATGGCATGGATTAATAAATCTTTAACTGCTGTGCATGTATACTGGGGTTGAACAAATAAGAAATAGATGGAGGATGGTTGGAATCAAGTTTCTCACTGTTGGAAAGGGAAGTTACCAGTAAGCAAGAAGAAATAGCTAGAATGAATGCGTGATGAGTGTTGGATTAGAGTCAGAGACATCAAGTATTAACTTGTGTGTGTGTGAGTGTGTGTGTGTGTGTGTGTGTACATGCATACATGTACATATACATACAGATGAAACATGGGGGCATATCAAAGGGATACATGAGCCAACATGAAAAATCTCCCATTGCCAAAGCTAGACTGATTTGAGCAACACAAATAATATAGTATTGGATTACAATCCATAGGATAAAATAAATCCATAGGATAGAATAAATTCATTTATGATTTATAAATCATAAATAAATGATTGCATATTCAAGTAAATAAATGAGAGAAGACACATCATCCTTACATAAGAACCTCATGCTGCATATGTAGATACTCTCCACTAAAAGGTGTGCAGCTTAATCTACCTTCCACACCCTTGGGAGTGGTTTGACTTTGGTAACTTACTTCCAAGAATAGAGTAAGGAGAGAGAAAATTATAACTTCACAATGGAGGAACTTGGCAAAAACTCCTTAACTGAGTGAAGAGGTTAAATCATATGATGTTATGTGGATAATCAAATATCCCCTGATACAACGTGATAAGACCAACTCTAATAATGGGACAATACATCTGCCTTTTACAAAATGGATGACCAGTACTCCTCAAAACTATCAAGGTCATCAAAAACAAAGATATTCTGAGAAATTTTCACAGACCAGAGGAGGCTTAAGGGAGCATGACAACTAAATGCAGTGTGGGATCCTGGGTTATACTCTGGAAAAGAAAATGGGCATTAATGAAAAACTGGTGATATCAAAAGATGGAGTTTATTTATTAGTATATTCCCTGTACTAACTTATTTTTTTTAACAAACATACAGCGGTAAGGTAAGATGATAACGTTAGGGAAAACTAACACTGAATGATGGATGTAGGGAAACTACTACCCCATACTCACTCAAAACTTTTCTGCAAATCTAAAATCATTCAAACAAACTTATTTTAAAAAAAAACTATTGTGCAGTGTTAATTTTTTAAAAATTTTATTGTGTAGAATATGGGCTCAATATATTGGTAAATAAAAGTTTTACGTTTGTAAATAGCTTAGTATAATTTCTGGTACAATGTCAATAATTTGTAATACAATAGTTTAAGGTAACAATTAAAAAGTAATGACAAATTTGTCCTTGATTGAGGAATCACACTGAGTTCTTCACAGTAAACACCTTCAAGTCAAAACCCAATATTGATTTTAGTGAGCTTGTGTTTTCAGCATGTAGGCAGGTTTCTTCCCACAAGTATTCCCTTGGCTAATAAAAGCAGCTCTAACATGTCTCAGAAAGAATTATACAGCAAGGAAATTCAAGCATATTTTTTAAAAATATATGCATTTATATACTTTTCCTTAGATTTCTACTGTCATTGTATCTTTCTTTTCCTTTTGTGCTAAAATTAGTTTTTGGTGTTTAATGTGTGTTTTCTAAGCTGTACTTGTTTTGGATGTTGGCATGGGTTGTTCAAATGGATGAAATTGGAAATCATCATTCTCAGTAAACTATCGCAAGAACAAAAAACCAAACACCGCATATTCTCACTCATAGGTGGGAACTGAACAATGAGAACACATAGACACAGGAAGGGGAATATCACACTCTGGGGACCGTGGTGGGGTCGGAGGAGGGGGGAGGGATAGCATTGGGAGATATACCTAATGCTAGATGACGAGTTAGTGGGTGCAGCGCACCAGCATGGTACATGTATACATATGTAACTAACCTGCACAATGTGCACATGTACCCTAAAACTTAAAGTATAATTAAAAAAAAAAAGAAAAAAAAAGGAATCATCAAACTTTAATTTTCCTAGTATTCCATTACACACTGGGACACATGCAAGTTGACTTCAGAATTCTTCATTAATTAAAGTCATAGATGTTTTTACATGTGAAGTGGAAGGAACACGAAACTCAATTTAAATTCCAATGTTACACCGTATCTGAAAAACAAGTTTATAAAAAGAATGTGAAGGACTGACAGAATTTTCAAATGCATGTTTTTTTTTCTTTTTTCTTTTCAACTTTGTGCTTCAGATGAATTTTCTGTGAACATACTGTCGGAGTGAAGGATTTCATGTTTCTTAGCTGCAATACTATTTCACAGAACATGGAAATCAGAGACAGAAAAGAACTATGAAATCATCGAGTCTGCTCCTCAACACTACAGGATCCCTCCCTCCATGTATTTTTCATTGTTTTGTCGACTTTGAAATGACTCAAGCAAGGAGGTTTCCATCACTTCCCTTGGGAGAATTTTCAACGGTTTCATAGCCCTCACTGTTAAGATTGCTTTAATTTTCGTTTGCTCAATTTTCCTTTGCATAATTTTATTTTGTCTTTCCCAGTTACACTCCCTTGGATGTCCACTCCTACTTGCCCCAATACTTAGAGGGAGTTATCATTTGTTTGTCATCTAAGGCATGGGTTTCGTTTTTTTATTTTTATTTTCTAATCTCCACTGTAGTCTGAAATTCAACACCCAGAGTCTTCCTTAATTATTCTCATTGACTTCCTTTAGAGACAATTCGATTTTAGTCAGTTAACATCAAATCGATTTCAGCTAAATATAACTAAATTATTAGCACTTCATTTATTCTGTAACTCTATACCATGTGTTTGATATATTCTTGGATAAAAAGCAGCCTCTTCTGCAATATTTTTAACACTTATTTAGTCTAGCACTATGCTAAACATTGTGCAAAGGGGAAATACACATTGCTTTTTTTGTGAATTTAAATCCAAAATTCAATAGCCCCCACCATGGCAGGAAAGATATAGGCCATTTCCAGACAACCAGTTGGCCTGATTAGAGGGTGTATTAGACCATTTTTGCATTACTAAAAAGAAATACCTTTGACTGGGTAATCAATAAGAAAAGAAGTTTAATTGACTCACAGTTCTGCAGGCTGTACAAGCATGGCACCAACATTGCTCAGCTTCTGGGGAGGCCTCAAGAAGCTGTTACTCATGGTCAAAGGCAAAGTTGGGGCAGGCACATTACACAGCAAAAGCAGGAGCAAGAAAGAGAGGGACAGAACGAGGAGGGGGTGCCGCACACTTTTAAACAACCAGATCTGGTAAGAAATCACTCACTATCCAAGGACAGCACCAGGGGGATGATGCTAAACCATTCATGAGAAATCTGTCCCCATGATCCGATATCCTCCCACCAGGACCCAGCTCCAACAATAGGAATTACAATTCAAGACATTTGGGTGGGGACATAGATCCAAACCATATCAGAGGGTTACCAATTTTTCAACTATACATATGCTTCTATGTTTTTCTAGGAAATTCATAAGACTATAATAAATAGGTTATGATTTATTTTAAATGAAGGACATCTTGTCAACTGTTACAAATTTAAAGATATTTTTAGTAATTTTAAAACTATATCTTTTCATATTAGAAACTTAACTGTGTTGCTTTTATTAATGACACGGGAATTAGGGTCCTCCCCTAGGAAGCAGTGTGAGATCAGAGGCATCAACTAAAATGTATTTAGCCTGAAGCAACTGAAATCTAAGGGTCCTTCAATTTCTTGCCTCCTTCCACCCCATTAGTACTCAGAGTTGCTGGGAATATTCTCAGGTATGTATGTGTGTGGGGTGGAGGACAGGACGATTTGCAGTGAGAGAGTATTTCTATGTAAGCATACTTGGTCAATTGCCCAAAGATAGCTCTGAAAAAAACTGAGACCTAAATCTCTAATGTTCTAAAAATGTATTATTATTTATAAATGTTTTTACCAAGGAAGATTACTCAAATTGCCAAAGCTTTAGGTCACATTACTGTAAACTCATTGCTATAGTTTGGATATTTATCCCCTCCAAATCTCATGTTTAACTTTGATTCCCAATGTTGGAGGTGGGGCCTAGTGGAACGTATTTGGATCATAGGAATAGATCCCTCATGAACATCTTGGTATTGTCCTTGTGGTAACGAGCGACTTCACATTCTATTAGTTCAAGCAAGAACTGATTGTGGAAGAGCCTGGCACCTCCCTCCTCTCTCACTTATCCTCTCTTACCATGTGACATGCTGGCTCTGCTTTGCCTTCCACCATGATCAGTACCTTCCTGAGGTGTTCACCAGAACCAGATGCTGGCTCCACACTCCTTGTACAGTGTGCAAAACTGTATGCCAAATAAACCTCTTTTCTTTATAAACTAACCAGCCTCAGGTATTCTTTTATTACAATACAAAATGGACTAAGACACTGATTTTTGTTGAGCTGCTCACAATAAGGGACTCTCTAAACCACAGCATCAGCCAAGATGAAGCTTCCACTCATTGACCAGAAGTTAAAGGAAGTCATCTATTATATTTGTCCCTCTATCAAGAGGGAAGAATCCCAGAAATGTATCATGAAATTCTCATGTCAAAATCAATTCATCCAGACTTGGATAGACAGTCATTTTATTCCCTAAATTATTATAAGTTCTGGTAGTTCTACAATTTTAATTTAAAAAAATCAAACCCTAAGTGACCTTTATACAGAACTTCCTGAGCTACAAACTCCCCTTTTTTCCCTTAACACATTACCCATCATTCACTATAAAATTAAGAGTTCTGTGGAACACATTCTGGGAAATATTTCACCAATGCATCTCCTACGAATCTAACATGCGGAATTTTACACAGTAAAACTTAAAGCATGCATTTAATTTATTTGATTATAATATAAAGAGGTAAAAATTCTATAAAAATCTACATGATGCTTTATGAATAGGAGTCCCTATTTCTTAATTACTAAACTGAACAAACACACCATGACACAGACAAAAGGAGTTAGATCTAAAGGTTATTTTGCTCCTGAATGATTTCATGGGGTTTATAAGCCCTACTTGACCTTGAGTGTCCTGTTCTTGAATGTCTTTTTCCACCTGAAGTATACTGAGCCAATCACCCCACACCGCCACCTGGGTGATAAATCATGCAGAATTACTGTCTGCCTCAAGCCTCACCAGAGGTTTCCTGAAATGCCATCTGGGCTAATGTTACTTATCCAGCTGTATTTCTTAAATCTTTAATTAGCAACAGGTTTTTTGTATGAGGACGGAATGAAACCCCTGGGCTACTTCATGTGCCAGTGAACCTCACATGCTCCTGGGAAGGTTGGATACAAATATGTTCTCTTTGCATTCTCCCTCCATAAATGCTCTTTGTTGGAGTCAGGGGAAAAAAATTGTTCTGGTACAAGACAAAGCCTCCAGAGTTAAAGAAAGCACTAGTTAATCTATAAAGTCCTAATATCCACATGATTTTGTCCATAAAATCAGATAATTTGGAAGATGAATATATTCTTGCTGATTTCACATCTACTTCTCTCAGCTTTTAAAAGAGGAAGAATTGAAATCTCCAACAATGATTGCTAATTAGTCTATTTCTTCTTGCAATTCTTTCAGCTTTTGTATACATTTTTTGAAGCTTTTTGTTAGGTAAGTGAACCATTATAACTATTATACCTATTGATAAATTCACTCCTTTATTGTTCTGAAAAAATATTCTTTATTTCTGGTTATCTGTATTTCCTCTCTGAAATATAATTTGAATGATAATATAGTCACTCCAGCTTTCTTTTATAACTGTTTCTAATCTTGTCATTTTAATCTACTTGTATCTTTATATTCAAGTGTATTGAGGTACTAGAAGTGCTGCAGTATATACCTAAATCTTGCTTTTCAATTCAATCTGACAATCTCTGTCTTTTAATTAGGTTATTTAGACCATTTACACTTATTGGGATTTTTGCTACCATTTGGTTTATTATTTTGCTATTTGTTTTCTATTTGGTTCATCTGCTCTTTGTTCCTCTTCTTCTGCATTATTTTGATTAAATTTTAAATAATTTCCTTTTTGCCATGACTTTTAGTTTAGTTATTTAGTGGTTGCTTTAGGATTTATAATATATATCTTTTACACATCACAGTCTACCTTTAGGTGATTTATACTACTTTTAGTATAGTACACAAGCCATAGAATCATAACTTGTACAGTATCCCTTCCAAACCTCCATTTTTCTTGTTGTACATTTTACTCATGTATGTTATAAATTCTATAATATATTCATACTTTTATTTAAACAGTCAGGAACATTTTAAATATATTTAAATAATAAGAAAACAACCTTATATTCTTTACCCATGTAGTTACAATTCCAAGTGCCCCTTATTCCTTTAAGTAGGTGCATATTTCATCCAGTGTTATTTTCTTTATGCCTGAAGAAGGAAATAATACAGGTCTTTTGGTGATAGATTCTGTCAACTTTTGTACGTGTAAAAATTTTCTTACTTCACCTTCGCTTTTGAAAGATATTTTCATTGTGTATATAATTCTAGATTGACAGGTGTTTTTATTCAATGCTTTGAAAATGATGCTCCACTCTTTTTTCTTTTTCTTGTATTCTTTCTGATGAGAAGTGTGCTGGCATCCCTATCTTGTGTTTCTATGTATGTAGCATGTGTTCTATTATTCTGGATTCTTTTTAACATTTTCTCTTTATTACTAGTTTTTGGAAATTTAATTGCAATGGACTTTGATGTAGTTTTCTTCATCTATCTTGTACTTATGCTACATTAAACTTCTTGCATACAGTGATCTATAGTTCAGCTTTGCAAAAATATTGAAAATAAAACTCCTTTTATTCGTTCAAATACCCACCCTTCCATTTCCCTTTTCCTTTGGAAAATGTAATTACATGTATATTAGACCACCTGAAGTTGTCCTTCAGCTCACTGATGCTATTTTCATTTTTGTTTCCTCTCTGCAATTTATTTTTATTCATCTCTGTTTTTACATCACCAACCTCACTAGTCTTTCCTTCTATAATGCATATACTACTGTTAATTTCATTTAGTGTATTTTTCATCTCAGATAATGTAGCTTTCATCTGGAGAAGTTATATTTATATTTTTTCATATATTTTATTCCACTATAAATGAAATTATGAAAAATAATTATAACTATTTTAATGCCCTCTTTTTCTAATTCTAGCATTTGAGTCAATTCTGGATCATTTTTGATTTGTTGATTTATCTTTCTGCTTTCCTACTTGAGTGCCTGGTAATTTTTTATTTGATGCCAATCATTGTGATTTTACCTCATTAGTGGCTAGATATATTTTCTTTCCTATAAATATTCTTGAGGATTTTCCCCCTGAGATGCTGTTAAATTACTTGAAAACAGTTTGATATTTTGAAGTCTTGATTTTAAGATTTGTTAGAGTGTACCAGAGCAGTATTTAATCTCAAGTTAATTATTCCCCACTATTGAGATACCACCATTCTGAGCATTATACCCAGTATCTCATGAATTATGAGAATTTCCAGTCTGGCAGGTAGGAAAAGCCATTGTTCTTAGCACTGTGTTATAACAGGGCAATATTCTGTCTAATACTCTCAGGTGATTCTTTCCTTAGCCTCAGGTACTTCCTTCACATGCATTGAATTCTCTAAGAAATATTCAAGGAGGACCCTCTGCAGATTTCTGAAGTTTTTCTGTATGTAGCTCTTTCTTCTTTGGTATTCTGTCCTTCCAATTCTTGCTGCCTCACTGTACCTGGGCTCTCAGCTCCATATTCTTATCTCAGGGATTTTGTCAGATTCTGCACTATGCACCATGGCCTGGAAATTCCCTCAAGACATTAAGCTAGGGAAATCACGGGGCTTGCTTAACTTGTTTTCCATCTCTCAGGAATTCCTGCACTTACCACCTGATATTTAATGTCCTAGAAATAGTTCCTTCACATAGGCTTCCTGCTTTTTATGATAGTTTTAAGTGGCAAGGTAAATCTGGTCTCCGTTACTCCATTTTAGCCAGACGTGGAGATCTCTCTTTTACCAAAATTTTAATGAAGTCTTAAAAATAGTGAGGTACAACATAAATATTTACGATGATTATTAAGTAAGACTTAAAAAATCACATTAAATCCTTAACAGGCTAAACATTTATCCATTTCACAACCTATTTCCATTTATGCAGTGCCAAGTCCCCAACAACCGCCAGGGGCCTCAAAATCCAAAAGAGTCCAGTATTCAGGGAAAGAAATCTGTCTTTACTGGTCATGCCTTTATTTTTTGCCTTGAATTTACAGTGTCCTTGAATGTCAGATATTGGAAATATCTATTTTCTTCAAAGGAATCCTTACCCCCAGCCCTGGGGATGCACAAACATACCTCTTATTATTTTATGTATTGCATGTTAAGTAGCATTTAATGTGGGGGACTAATACTTCATCCTGTTCGTGCTGTTCTTCTGGGTCATCCAAGACTAGCTCAAAATCATTCTTCAATATTAGAACAAGATACCTATATATTCCCTATCAGGAGTGCATAGCATCACTCCCTATCCAATTCATAACTGTCAGAGAATAATGTGTTAGTTTGCTAGGGTTGCCATAACAAATTGCTGCAAACTTGGTGGCCTAATACAACAGAAATGTGTTCTCTCACATTTCTGGAAACCAGAAGCCCGAAATCAAGATGCCAGCAGTGCCTGTCTCCCTCTGAAGTTTCCACTGAAGAAGCTCTGCTTGCCTTTGCTGGCTCCTGGGGGCTGCTGATGTCCCTTGGCTCGTGGCAACAACACTCCTCAGTTTGTGCTCTTCAGAGTTTCCCAATGACTGGGTGAAGCTCACCTACATAATCATGGGTAATTTCTTTTCCCTAAAGTCAACTGATTGTAGGTGTTAAACACATCTTCAAAATACCTTCACGGAAACTCTTAGTCTATGAATACATAACTAGCCTAGCCAAGCTAACACATGAAACTAACCACCACAAAACCTATTTGCTGAACTTGTCCACCTTAATATGGCATCTGGGAAACTCTGGCATATGGGATCTGCGAAAATATTCTTAGCGGTCCTCAAATTCTAAATAATTAAAAATGTGTTTTTATAAAATAACAATTCTTTCTCAAAATTAGTTTACTCGTTTCAAAGAGGAAAGTTCCTTTTTTGAACATAATGACATGTTGAAACACATTTTAAAATATGAAGAATATCTCCTCTGATTTGAAATGCAGAAGTCTACTCCCTGAAGGCTAGCCACAGAGTTAGTGGTGTCCACTTCAGATTCCTTACTCACTTTACAGCCAGGCTTTATGAGATGGGAACTGACAATTGCCTAATGGAAACTTCAGCGTCCTTTATCTCTACTTTGTCTCCAAGGTGATACTTACTTGGGCTCTATCTGAAAGTCTGGCCCACGTTTTGCTGTTTGTCTGGAACTCAGCACAGCCTAGTCACCAATTCTGATTCTAAATCATGACACTTCAACCCCAGTCTCCCTGATTCTCAAGTCCCATCCCCATTTGGTATAAACTAATACTATCCTTTGCTTACTTACCCCAATTTTAAGATTAGATGGGTGCACTGTATTTGCGGAAAAAAAAATAGCCTAATAGTGAACCCCACAGATGATTCTAACTGCTGGTCAAGAACGACAACAACAATTCTTCTGAACATGCAAGTGAAAAACACACAGGTGGTAACCAGTACTCCTTCACCTGCTGGCCTTGGTGTGTCTTAGCGGAACCGGATTCAGAGGATTTGATTCTAACTCAACTCATCATCCTGTACTTATTCTTAATTAGAAAAATATGAAAAAAAATGCTGCCTCCATCTATCTCATGGACAAGGCAAAATGACATCAGCCTTCTGAGAAACACCTTCTTTCACAGTCTACATGGGTTTAATCTCTCCTTGGATGAGCCCTTAAAACACACTTGCACAGAAATCAGAAAAGTCACTCTGTGATCTCCGTCTCCAGATCTTTTTCAACTACAGACTTTGTCAAATAGCCAGAAAAGTACAAAACCAAATCCAGGGACAGAGGCCAAACTTATCTGGCATCAATAGATGTGTGGGGAAAAAAAAATCCCTGCCACCAGCAGAATGGGTGTGAAATCCCTGTTTCATAGAGACAGTCAGGACAGATGGCCAGTTTTTCCTCTTTATTGTAATAAAACTAAAACATTGATAAATAAAAGGAGAGAAAAAACCTTTTTATTTTACTTACTTGTTTTTAACATCTACATGTTCGAACCTGCACCCATGATCCTGTAGTTTTATAAGACTTACCAAAAAAAAAAAAAAGAAAGAAAAGAAAAATTAAATACAGTCCAGGTAGCTAAGATCCTTGACTCTGAGTGTGGTTGCCCATGCAGTAATGGAAAGCTTGTCTCCTCAAAGTCACCATCTTACTGGTTACCACCATCACTCTACCACTCTTCACCAATATCCAGGTTTCATTCTTATTGAGGGATTGCTTATCCCAATACCAAGGTCAGGTGTGGCCATATGGCTTTTCTTCATTTTCTCTAACATGGCTGCCAACAAATGACATGTAGAGGTTGGCCTGGAGGCCTGAGAATACCGCAGCACTATCAGCTGACCTGAGAGGAACATCGAGTAGTAGAAAGGAATAAGCCAGTGGTGTTTTACGACCCTGGAATCTGTGGTTACTTTGTACCCGTGGTATCCCCTAGCCTATCTGGACTGCTATCCTTTACTGCTGAACTTCATACCCACCTTAGAAGACACCAACAGCATCTACCTATTTGCCCCACCCCTCCTATTCCTTTGTCACAGCCATTGTCCACATTGCTGCCAGTGTCAGCCTTATGGAATCCAAATTTGTTTGTGCCTTATTAAAATTGCCCTATGAAATACAGCCTAAAGCCAAAATCCATTGCATAGAAAACATCAACCATGATCTGCCACCTGATCTGCAACCATGATCTGTTGCCAGCAGATTGCTCTCCCTCATCTCCCCAGAACATTGGCCCTCATGTTCATCTTCTCACTGTGCTTGGGTTGCCACCTTCCTTTCTTATCTCAATTTGCTGATGAAGTGTCCTCTGCCTGGAGGACAAATCTTTGCCAGTCCTCCTGTAAAGCCTTACCCATTCCTCAAACTCTGCCCAGATCCCTTCAATACTATGACATTCTCCTTTGTACAGCCATCACCAACACTATCATAGTATCTTAAATACAGCTCTAATATTGAATTTGGTGTTTGAATTTGTAATTTTGTGTGTATGGATCAGTCTCTTTATGGAGAATGTGTGTTCTCTCAAGGTATTGTTTCCCCAGTTAGAACAATATAACTCAAAGATTGAGTACTTTGCTTAAGATTAAGCAGTGGCGGGTACCTGTAGTCCCAGCTGCTCGGGAGACTGAGGCAGGAGAACAGCATGAACCCAGGAGGCAGAGCTTGCCGTGAACTGAGATAGCGCCACTGCACTCCAGCCTGGACAACAGAGCTAGACTCCATCTCAAAAAAAAAAAAAAAAAAAAGATTAAGCAGTTTGGCCAGGTGTGGTGATTCACACCTGTAATCCCAGCACTTTGTGAGGCCGAGGCAGGTGGATTGCCTGAGGTCAGGAGTTCAAGACCAGCCTGGCCAACATGGTGAAACCTCGTCTCTAGTCAATATAAAAATTAGCCAGGCGTGGTGGCGCATGCCCGTAATCCCAGCTACTTGGGAGGCTGAGATAGGAGAACTGCTTGAACCCAAGAGGCAGAGATTGCAGTGAGCCAAGACTATGTATGCCATTTCACTCCAGCCTGGGTAAGAAGAGCGAAAGTCCAACTCAAAAAAAAAAAAAATTAAGCAGTTAATAAATTCCAGTGCCACAACCCGAACCTGAGTCTACAGCACATGCACTTTTTTATATGTGATGCCTTTTTCCAACTGAAGTCAGGTGCCCCATGGTCTTGTCCTTTTTCTGCAGGCTGTATGCTAAAGCAGTAACTCACAATGTTGCTGGAAGCATTTGAGACACTTTAGGGCTGAGGATTTTGCCACTTCCTCAACGGCTATTTATTACCAGCTGATTCTGTGAACACAATCTTGGTGATCTACAGAGTCAGGATGAGATCAGACAAGAGGCTTGGGATATTCAGCCACCTCTCTAGCTGCTTTTCTGTAAGGCTTTTGTGGATTTAGTGTCTAATTTTTTAATAAATTAAAGATTGATTGAGGCCAGGCACAGTGGCTCACGCCTGTAATCCCAGCACTTTGGGAGGCAGAGGCAGGTGGATCACTGGAGGCCAGAAGTTTGAGACCAGCCTAGCCAACATGGTAAAACCCCATCTCTACTAAAAACACAAAAATTACCTGGGCATGGGGGCAGGTGCCTGCAATCCCAGCTACTTGGGAGGCTAAGGCGTGAGAATCGCTTGAACCCCAGAGGCAGAGGTTGCAGTGAGCCCAGATCATTGCACGGTACTCCAGCCTGGGCGACAGAGCGAGACTCTGACTCATAAATAAAAAAGAAATTGAAAAAGAGATTGATTGGGATGTATCAGGGTTTTTAGACCCTTTTTGATGAGATAGAGTGAACAATGTACCTTTCCCTGAAGATCTGTACTCTAGTTCTTTACTAGGTCACTAACTAGTTTGGGCCCAGCATCAGACCAGTATGTCTCTGGATGAAAAACAAACATCATTTAGGTGGTCCACGGGGTCTCTAGTAGCAATAACCCGGCATGAGTGTAATGGTGTGGCTCATCCAACAAATGACAGTAAGCATTTATTGAGGACCTACTGTGTATGAGATATCAGGGTCGAAGACAGGGGCCTGCTTATAAAAGTTTTTTTTTTTTTTGAGATGGAGTCTCGCTCTGTCACCCAGGCTGGAGTGCAGTGGCGCCAACTCGGCTCACTGCAATCTCCGCCTCCCAGGTTCAAGCAATTCTCCTGCCTCAGCCTCCTGAGTAGCTGGGATTACAGGTGCCCGCCACCATGCCCAGCTAATTTTTGTATTTTTAGTAGAGACAGGGTTTCACCATGTTGGTCAGGCTGGTCTCGAACCCCTGACCTCGTGGTCCACCCGCCTCGGCCTCCCAAAGTGCTGGAATTACAGGCGTGAGCCACTGCACCTGGCCTGCTTATAAAAGTTTTAATCTAGTATTCCTATACAAAGGCTTAAAGGTATTGTTGATAAACTTCACTTTTTCTACACTGCAACTTCCCTCTCTGTATTTCAGGTTAGTAATTCCAAAGCTTTACAGCCAGCATCTTCTTGTTTATTGCCAATGGCACCCTTGGTGGGTCCCTGTGGAGTGAATGTGGGGAAATTAAATGTTTTCATGCTGGGTGCAATCCTTCAAAGAAAGTTCTTGCCTGAGACAAATTTTCTCCAAAGGTTGTAGTTAGTAATTTGCTTCCTGTTAATAATTCTACACACATTGATCTCACAGCAGCTGGTGATTATTTGGCACAAAACCCTCTGGGTTTATTTTAAATTTAGAAAAAATTTTGCTCTAGTACCTGCTTCCTGCTTAGGCATTTCCTTGGGAGACCAGAATATTCTGAATAATTTGATGAAAATGACCAGTGTTCTCAACAACAACAAAGCCTCAAACTTTTCATCCAGCTGCCCACAGGAACAAGAAAAAAAAAATGTTTCTATTCAACTGAATTCCTTCAGGCTGTTTCAAGAATAAAGCCATTTATAGCTTCATCCCAGTTCACTGAGGCATACACTGCTAAAATGAGGCATTTGCTTTTCAACACCAGCCTCTTTTTGCCCTTCTTGCCATCTCCCCTCAAAAAAGAATGTCTCTTTGTCACTAAGTGCCTACTATCTGTATTGCGAGCACATTCAATGGTAGGATTGAAGCTGCATTCAGGCAATTTTGTATTGCTTAGTGTGGCATCTTCCGCAGCTAAAGGATAGAGTAGGTGCTGGGTATACAGTAGGCACTCAAACATTATTGGTTGTGATTTATCAAGCAGACCAAACCACATTTTCTACTGAATCATTATCTCTTGTCAAATATCAAAGATTTATGTGGATGTAATACAATGGCTGCTTCTCTAAATAAAATGATTGCCAGTGCACTCTATAGGAGACATTCAGGGTTTGTCAGAGACAATAGCACACCTGAAGGTATGCAAATTTCCTAACTGGTTACCTTACCCTCAGGAACTTCAACAATTCATCCACTTAACATCACCTCTAAAGTGGGACATTTCTGTATATCACATTCATCTTTGTATTGTCTTACTCTAAAGTCATTAATGCTCCTATTGTCTTCTAGGTGAGTTAAAATTTCAACAAGCCCAGCCAGAAATTTATACCACAAATGCACATGTTCACTCTTTCCTCCCTCTACAGGATGGTCTTCACTTTTACTTCACTGATCAAACATTTATTTTCTTCTTCCAGGGGCATCTCAAGTAGTACCTTCTCCAAGAAGCCTTCTCTAACCAATGTGCAAAAGCAAGCACTCCTTCTTTCAGAGACTCCTATGAAAGTCATTTGTAGCATTCATATTGGTCAAAGGCATGTGTTGAGGAAAGTGCATAGTATTTGGAGTAGAATAGTCAAAACTGAATTCCTAATTAAGACTATTGGCCAATAATTGTGGCACCTTGAAAAAGCCTCTTACTTCCTTTGTATGACAGTTTCCTAATTTGTGAAGCAGTAATAATAGTATTATGTGATTCTTAACACCTTGTGTGAATCAAACCAGGTCATGGTTATGGCTTGTAAAGTGCTATGCCATTGCTCATTTTCATTCTATGTCAGATGCTCTCCATATTGGAACGTGTCAGCTGGTCAATTAAAATCTGCTTCTTGGATACAGGAACTGGGTTATTTTGTCTTCCACAGTCATGAATGCTACAAGGATTACTTGACTTGAAATAGAATGAAACTGAGAAACATTTAAAGAACCTACTGTGTGTGGTTTAGCACCTCTGTCTGCAATGGGCGGGGCTCTCACACGGTGGTGGGCAAGACAGGTGAGGAAACAGATGAGAGCCCTGCTGTGGGCCATGCTTGATGGTGAATGTGCCAGAGAGATAGGGATTAGGTGCTTCACAAAGACAATCACCTTCAAATTCCATTCTAAAGGGTGATTATGACCCTCAGGTAGAGAAAATAAAGAAGGGCATATTAGGAATGGAGCTAGAAATAACACACACAAAGGCCCAGAAGCCCACAGAGGGTTCATGTCAAGAAAGTGCTGAGATAGCATGACCGAAGAGGATCTCGGTTACAAGAGTACCGAGAGATGGCAAGGAACAGTATGAGTTCTTCATAGCAATGAGACCTCATGACCAGCTCAAAAGATATTATACTGTCCTTGTCCACCTTTTCATGGTCCTTAGCATGAGTGGGCCTTTGTTTTTTCTGGTCCTCCTTTCTTTACCTAGGGTGTGGTAGAGTGTGAATTACTATGACTGGTTTACCCACCCTTGCACTTAACCTGTCCATCTAGTTCCTGCAGCCTCACTCCTTTTCCATTTAATCCCTGTAATCATTGTACATTTCAGATATAATTCTTGTTATTTAACCTTGGAAAATTTTACAAAATACAACCCTACCTAGAGACCTACAAGAACAACAATAGTAATAAAAAGCACACTCATCCTGAGCCTCCTGTAACCCTTGAAACACATCTCTTATCAGAGGAAGGAAATAAATTAATCCTTGAAGACACTGAGGTCCAAAAGAAGTTTTAAAGAACATGCTGTTGGGTTTAGTAAATGCATTTAAGAATACCTGTGAAAAATCCTATTTGAACTAGAAAAATGTAAGCATACCCACACAAAGGCTGATCTTCCCTGAGTGGGAGTGGATCATTTATGCTGTGGGAAAACAGATATTGTCTAGATAATGCTTAGATAGGACTTGAAGGCTCCGAATGCTGTCAACAAAAGAAAATGGAGAACCAGTTTGATATGACCCAAAAACTCATAGATCTAAGCTATGATTTAACGTTTCAACTTTCCATGGTTTTCCCATTGATATCAAAACATCTCTTGTCAATTAATTTTCAGCAAGTAGAGCATGTTCAATTTGATCTTTACTAGAAAATGCAATGTACCACAGGGAATCAGGAGATGTGGTTTCACTAAAGTAACAGTTAAACACATTGGTTCATTAGTCATTTTGGCAACATCCCAACAAAAGCCCAGGTTGGCCTATGAGACTTAGTTGTACCAGGTTGGAAAGTATTAGCCCTTTGTCAGATGGATAGATTTCCAAAATGGAGAGTAAAAATCTGAAATTACAAACTCTGAAATAGGCTAAGAAACCATCAGACAGAGTACTCTGGGTTTCTTGGGAATCTTACTTTAGAACAGGAAAATGAAATAAAATTTACAATGGGATTTATTCTGAACCTTTTTTAGATTTTGGTCAGCAGTACTATATTCTGTCAACTGTTTAAGTCCCAAGTACTCACTGATTAATCCATTTATTCACTCAAGTGGCATTTCCTATGGAACTCCCCTATTTTATATAAATATGAAACAAGGAACATCACAGGAAGTGCAAAGAAAGACATTACTACTCCCACACTCAGTATGAGTCCCCTTTACTAGTGTATTCTAGACACTCACATGCAATAAACATAACACATTTGTGGGAGACACACCATGTGGTGATGCTTAATGAGCCATACCCTTGTGGAATACCCTTCCCTTCAGTGTGGATAGGACTCATTACTTGCTTCCAACCTATGGAATATGGCAAAGGTGATGGGATATCACACTACTTATTAGGTCATGCTATATGACAAAGGTGAACGATATCACTCCATAATTACTTTACATCATAGGAGACTATGACTCAGTGGACTGGAGAGAAATATTTTCCTATAGTCTTAAAGAAGCAAACAGCCATTCTGTAAAGCACCTACGGAGAGGACCAAGTGGCAGGGAACTACAGTGGCCTCTAAGATCAGAGAGTAGCCAATAAGAAGCTGAGGGCCTCTGTCATACAAGCATTGGAAACAAATTCTAGAACAACCGGAATGAACATGGAAATGGACCCTTCCTCAATGAGCCTCTGGAGGAGAACACAACCTAGATGAAACCTTGGTCTCAGCCTGGCCGCCTGATAAGACCTGGGCAGAAACCCAAGGTAAGCTATACCTGGCCCACATAAACTGAGCTCATGCATGCGTTATCCTAAGAACCTATGTTGGTAATAACTTGTTATGCGCAAAAGAAAAGGAATACATCCTGGATCCTAAGATTCCATTTTACAAGATGTAAAATCAATGTAGCCATCTTAACAGAATATTACGAATACTGCACTGAATCTACACTGAGAAAGAGAACTGAACAATTGAAAAAACACATATTAATGTTAACAGGTGCTTTGCTAAATGTGGTATAGCATTAGGTATTTCTCCTAATGCTATCCCTCCCCTAGCCTGCCACTCCCCAACAGGCCCCGGTGGACCTGTTCCCCTCCCTGTGCTGTTCCCCTCCCTGTGTCCATGTGTTCTCATTGTTCATCTTCCACTTATGAATGAGAACAGGCAGTGTTTGTTTTTTTGTTCCTGTGTTAGTTTGCTGAGAATTATGGTTTCCAGCTTCATCCACAGACCCTGCAAAGGACATGAACTCATCCTTTTTTATGGCTGCATAGTATTCCGTGGTGTATATGTGCCACCACATTTTCTGTATCCAGTCTATCATTGATGGGCGTTTGGGTTGGTTCCAAGTCTTTGCTACTGTGAATACTGCAGCAATAAACATACATGTGCATTACAGTAGAATGATTTATAATCCTTTGCGAATATACCCAGTAATGGGATTGCTGGGTCAAATGATATTTCTTGCTCTAGATCCTTGAGGAATTGCCACACTGTCTTCCACAATGGTTGAACTAATTTACACTCCCACCAACAGTGTAAAAGCGTTCCTATTTCTCCACATCCTCTCCAGCATCTGTTGTTTCCTGACTTTTTAATAATGGCCATTCTAACTGGCATGAGATGGTATCTCATTGTGGTTTTAATTTGCATTTCTCTAATGACCAGTGAGGATGAGCTTTTTTTTCTATGTTTGCTGGACATATAAATGTCTTTTTTTGAGAAGTGTCTGCTCATATCCTTCTCCCACTTTTTGATGAGGTTGTTTGCTTTTTTCTTGTAAATTTGTTTAAGTTCGTTGTTCATTCTGGATATTAGCCCTTTGTCAGATGGATAGATTGCAAAAATTTTCTCCCATTCTGTAGGTTGCCTGTTCCCTCTGATGATAGTTTCTTTTGTTGTACAGAAGCTCTTTAGTTTAATTAGATCCCATTTGTCAATTTTGGCTTTTGTTGCCATTGCTTTTGGTGTTTTAGTCATGAAGCTTTGCCCATGCCTATGTCCTGAATGGTATTGCCTAGGTTTTCTTCCAGGGTTTTTATGGTTTTAGGTCTTACATTTAAGTCTTTAATCCATCTTGAGTTAATTTTTGTATAAGGTGTAAGGAAGGGGTCCAGTTTCAGTTTTCTGCATATGGCTAGCCAGTTTTCCCAACTGGCTGCGACATCTGTTACCCATTGATCTCCAGGGTCGATGTGGCCAATCTGGCTCACTAGGCGGGTGTCCCCTTCCTCCCTCACTGCTCCACGTGCATCCCTCCTGAAGCTGCATGCTCAGTTGAAGAGGATGAACATCCCCAATAGAGGAGGGCGGGTCTTTGGTCAAGTGTATATGAGTAGCTGCGCTCCCCTTCTAGAATCTCCAAACAAGCTCTCAAACTTCCTAATTTAAGAATGAAAGGGAGATACGACTAAGACACATAGAAGTTTAAAAGCATAATAAAGGAATCCTATGAGCAACTCTATGCCCGTGAATTCAACAACCTAGATGAAATACAACAATTCTTTGAAAGTCACAAATTACCAAACTTCACCAAAGAAATAGGCAATATGATATTTCCTTTATCAAACAGATAAATTAAATCCATAGTTTAAAACTTTCCAGTAAAGAAAACTCCAGGCTCAGATGGTTCCAACAGAAAATCCTACCAAATATTTAAGAAATCATATCTACCAATTCTATGTAATTTCTTCCAAAGAATATTTCAAGAATTACTTCCTAACTTATTTCATGAGACCAACGTTACCTCAACAATCAGATGAATTTCCAAAGAAATTATAAGAATATTATAAAGAAATATCACTCATGAGCATGGATATCAAAATCCTTGACTAAATATTAACAAATTAAAGCCAGCAATATATAAAATAGATAAATAATATTATTTCTCTGGGTACAGTATTCTAAGACAATGGTTTTCTTCTCTCTCAAAACTTTAAATATTTCATTACACTCTCTTGCTTGCATGCTTTCTACATAGAAGTCAGATGTAATTCTTATCTTTGTTCTTCAATTGGTAAATTAGTCCATTCTCACATTGCTATAAAAATAAATCCTAAGACTGAGCAATTTATCAGAAAAGTGGTTTAATTTTCTCAGAGTTCTGCAGGCTGCAAGGGAAGCAGGGCTGCATCTGCTTCTGGGGAGGTCTCAGGGGAGCTTTTACTCATGGGGAAGGCAAAGTAGGAGCAGGCAGTTCACATGATAAAGAGAGGCACAAGAGAGCAAGGAGGGAAGTGCCACATACTTTTAAACAGCTAGATCTTGTGAGAATTCACTATGGTGAAGAGAGTAGCAAGACGATGGTACTAAACCATTCATGAAAAATCCACCCCCATGATCCAATCACCTCCCACCAAGCCCTACCTCCAACTCTGGTGATTACAATTGAACATGAGATTTGGGTGGGGACACAGATCCAAACCATATCAATTGGTAAGGTATTCCCCTTTGGCTTCTTTCAGGATTTTTTTATTTATATTTGTTTTTCTGTCATTTCAAAATGATATACCTAGGTGTGGTGTTCCTGGCATTTATCCTGCATGGTGTTTTTGGAGCTTCATGGATCTGTGGTTTCGTGTCTGGCATTAATTTGGGGACAATTCTCAGCCATTATTGTTTTAAATATTTCTTTTGTTCCTTTCTCTCTTTCTTCTTCTTCTGGTACCTCTATCATGTAAATGTTACATCTTTGGAATTGCCTCACAGTTTTGGATATGCTGTTCTGGTTTGGTTTTGTTTCAGTCTTTTTTCTCTTTGCTTTTCAGTTTATAGGTTTTGATTGAGATATCTTCAAGCTCAAAGATTGTTTCCTCAGCCCTGTCTAGTCTACTAATTAGCCCATCAAAGGCATTCTTCACTTCTGTTACAGTGCTTTTAATAGTGTAGCATTCCTTTTTGTTCTTTCTTAGAATTTCTATCTCTCTGCCTACATTGCACATCTGTTCTTGTATGCTGTCTACTTTATTCATTAGAGACCTTAGCATATTAATCATAGTTGTTTTAAATTTCTGGTCTGATAATTCCAACATCTTTATCATATCTGAATCTGGTTTCAATACGTATTGTGCCTCTTCAAACTAAGTTTTGACCTTCTGGTATGTCCTGTAATGATATACTGGGTAAACATGATATACTGGGTAATAGGAACTGCTGTACACAAGTTTTTAGTAATATAGTAGTAAGGTATGAAGAGAAGGGAAACATTTTATAGTCCTATTTAGGTCTCAGTCTTTGAACTTCACAAATGCTCCCCAGTCTTCCCCTCCACCCCCTCCACAGGTGGGACAGAATGGCCAGAGAGGGTGGGAGTTGGGTATTCCCTTCCCCAGGTCCCTTAGGCTCTGATAAAACCACAGTAAGGCCAGGTTCAGTGGCTCACACCTGGCTTTGGGAGGCCAAGATGAGAGGATTGCTTGAGGCCAGGAGTTTGAGACTAGCCTGGATAACATAGTGAGACCCCATCTCCACAAAAAGTAAAATGGAAACTAGCTGGGCATGGTGACACACTTCTGTAGTCCTAGCTATTTGGGAGGCCAAAGCAAGAGGATCACTTGAGCTCAGGGGTCCAAAGTTGAGTGAGCTATGATTATGCCATTGCACAGTCTGGGTGACAGAACAAGACTCTGTCTCTCTTAAAAAAAAAAAATTAAAAACCCAGCAGGTTGGCCTATGGTTAATTAATTCCTCCTGAGGACAAGCCTTGTTAAGAAGAACATAGTACTCTGGTATATTCCAAAATGATTCATTTTCCCCTCTCCCTGCCAGATGCAAAAAGGAATTTTAAGGGAATTTTTCTCTGATATTCCCTATGGGGACCTGGAAGAGCTTTTTGAGGTAAAACTCTCAAAAGGGGGGCTTCCCTATGATTGAGTCTCCTTGGAGATTTTAACTGTCAGATTTGTCCACACAGAGCCTTTAGTAGTTCATCAATTACAGTTCAGATTTCCCTATCCCGGCACTAGTTCTCACAGAGCTTTCTGCTCTGCTAGGTTCTTATTCTCTGTATTCACTGTTCACCAATAGATCTTCAATTTAGGGGGCAGCAGTTTGCTCTGTGACCTCATTTCTCTTGCATAGCTAAGAACAGTGATTGACTTTTTAGTTTGCCCAGATTTTTACTTGTTATTAGAATGCAAACAAGCCATAGACTGGGAGAAAATATTCACCTGTCAAGTGTCTGGCAAACATTTTCCCACAATATATAAATAACTTACAAATTTTTTTTATTATTGTTATACTTTAAGTTCTAGGGTACATGTGCACAACGTGCAGGTTTGTTACATATGTATACATGGGCCATGTTGGTTTGCTGCACCCATTAACTCATCATTTACATTAGACATTTCTCCTAATGCTATCCCTCCCCCCTCCCCCCACCCCATGACAGGCCCTAGGGTGTGATGTTCCCCTCCCTGTGTCCAAGTGTTCTCACTGTTCAATTCCCACCTATGAGTGAGAACATGCAGTGTTTGGTTTTCTGTCCTTGTGATAGTTTGCTCAAGAACTTACAAAATTTAACAATAAAAAATGGTTATTTAAGCATATGAAAAGATACTCAATATCATTAGTCATTACATAAATGTATATTAAAGCCACAAGGTGAAACCACTGTACACTTATTAGAATGGCTGAAAATTTAATAATAATAAATGGCAATCTTAAGTCCTGGTGAAAATGTGCTGCAACAGGGACTGTCATGCATTGCTAGGGGGAAGGCAAGACCGTAAGCTACTTTGGAAAACAGCTTTTCAGTCTTATATAAATTTAACCATAAACTTATTGTGTGACCAATCCTATTCAAAAGAAATTTAAAAATGGAATTTATATGAAAATCTATTTGCAAAAGTTTATAGAGGCTTTATTAATAATCACCAAAAAGAGAAATAATTTAAATGAGCTTAATGGTGAATGAATAAAACATAGTACACTAATATTACTCAGTAACAACAATTGTGAACTATGATGCATGCCATAACAAAGGTAAATTTCACATACTTTAAGACATGTGAAAAAAACCAGACTCAAAAGACTATGTGCTATATTTTCTTCCATTTATGTGACATTCTGAAAAAGTAAAACTATAGAGTTGAAGAATAGCTCAGTGGCTTTCAGGGTTGAAGAGTGAGGTGGAAGGGAAAGCATTAGTGTCATTATTTTGAGTGACAGAACTCTTCTATACTTGATTGTGCTGCTCATTAAACATAGTTCTATGCATTTATCAAAAAGTGATTTTTACTGTATGTAAATTAATGAAAGCTAAAAATAAAGAATTAAATCAGGGATAAATAAATATATAATTACATCTGTTGTAAGTACTACAAAAGAGAACATGTAATAAGAAAACCCCATTATCTCAGTCCCAAAACTCCTTAAGCTGATAAGCAACTTCAGCAAAGTCTCAGGATACAAAATCAATGTGCAAAACTCATAGGCATTCCTACATACTAATAATAGACAAACAGAGAGCCAAATCATGAGTGAACTCTCATTTGCAATTGTTACAAAGAGCATAAAATACCTAGGAATACAACTTAGAAGGGTCGTGAAGGACCTGTTCAAGGAAAACTACAAACCACTTCTCAAGGAAATAAGAGAGGGCACAAACAAATGGAAAAATATTCCATGCTCATGGAGAGGAAGAATCATCATCATGAAAATGGCCATACTGCCCAAAGTAGTTTATAGATTCAATGCTATTCCCGTCAAGTCTTTGTCTTTTAACTGCGCATTTTAGTTCATTACAACTATATTATTATTATATGCACATATACATGCAAATATATTCGTGTATTTATTTTTACCACCTGATTTTGTGCTTTGTAAAACCTGGAGTCAGGAGCTCAAATGCACCAAATTGGACTTCTAACCTACAGAGCTGTGAGATGATAAATTTTTATTGCTTCAAGACTCAATATTGTGGTACTTCTTCACAGCAACAATAGAAAACTAATGTAATATATTAAACACAATATCAAAACTTTATTACTTAATGTATGGTCCACAGATCAGCAGCAGTGGTAACACTTTGGAGCTTGCTAGAAAGGCAGAATATGAAGCCCAACTCTCAGACCTACTGAGTTAAAAATTCATAAGAAAATAAAAATATCACGAGGTGGTTCATAAATTTTCAGAAACCATGTTATGAGACATTCGGTGTCTCGTTAGGTCAGTATTTGACGTCTTTCTTTTAGGATTATATTGTTTTTTGTTTATTCGTCATAGTGTCTTGATTCCCTGTCATTTCATTTTTTACTGCTGTGACTTCCTGTTTATTGAAACTTTCCCTGTGGAATTTCTGTATGTGTACATGTTTAAGATCTTAGCTGAGGAGGTCTGCTGTGGGGCAGCACCTGAGTATCTCTATTTCTGAAGTAAATTCCTTCAGACAGGAACTGCATTTACTTTACCAAGGGCTGGAGACACGGAATCCCGACTTGTCATTTTTAATACTACACAAGAAATGTGCATCTGATGCTCATACCTATATGAGATTCTGCTTGTGGTTTTGAATTCTTAGGGAAGTTTTTTTTTTTTACCTCCAACTTAGACTCAAGGTTGGAGATAGTTGATTTTCTAGTAGTTAACCGGAGAGTAAGTGCATTCTAATTTGCTCTTAGGCTAAAGGTGTAATTAAAATCACAGGTTTTGGTGGGTGGGCAGATACACTGGCCTTATGGTGGGACATTGGCTTTGAACTTTGTCCAGCACTCTGTGTAGCCTTGAAAACTGAATCATGCCTTCACCCTTTCAGCAAGTGTTCTCTGGGTGACGGCTGATTTAATTGCTCTGTTTACCTCTCTTAGCTTCTCTTTAGAGTATGGTTGGCCTCTGGTGGTCTTTATATTCTTAAAGGGTTACCGATGCAATTAAAAAGATGGTTCTGTTTATTTCTAGGAAAATTCCTCTAAAAATTGAAAAGTGGTGGTATTTTATTTGCTCTCGTCACTGAGGTCGGTCAGGAAGCATGGCTGCTGGAAAGGAGTCTCCAGTAGCAGATGATGGACAAGGCCAGGCAGGGGAGGGCACAGCCACGGGTCTTCCTCTGCCTTGCACCCCACGTGAGACTCACTTGCCATTGTGTTTCACGCTTTATCACTGAACTTGCCAAGTCCAGATGATGCTTACTGGGCTTGCATATTTTGTTTGGCAATTAGACTATACCCAGCTATGCTGTGGTTTCCAAGATTAAACAGTTGCTAACCCAAATGAGCAATTCCAGGATGGACATTGATGTCACTCACTGAAGTAAGCCAGGCATGAAGAGAAGACTTCGATTTTGAAGTTTGAGATGGCTTCATTTGACATGTCCAAGTGAAGATGTAAACTCTGCTGCTGGTGTGGGCTCACAGGAGAAATATGGGCTAGAAACATAAATGTGCAACAATTTGGGGCAACAATAAGAAAAATAGATATTTTACATTGTCAGCTAGATAGAGCTGTCTGCCGTTAGTGGAGAAGAGTGAATGTTAGCTGAAATTCACAAAGAAGACTTCTTGGAGATGAGCTGCGGGGTCCCCTGAGGCTTATGAAAAATACTGCAGATGAGACATTTATATGTACTCAGTAGTTAGGTTGTTATAATAGGAGAATTCTGACAGCAGGCGCACCTGAGAGAGGTGGGCAGAAGAGAGAGGTGTTTGTTTACCTCATTATCTCTTTGCAAGAAAAAGAAAAAAATCTCGAGATTCATTTTATTTTCAAGTGGTACAATGTTGTGTGAGGTTATTTAATCTTCCTTTAAACAAGTAAACAAACCAAAAGGAACAGAAGGTAAATACCATAAACAGAAGCTGGAGAAGCCTCCAGAAAGGTAATCTTAGGCTGTTAGGCATCAGCCCTGCCTTCCCCAGCTTAGCAAGGCTACAGGTGCCGCCTTGCAGCACCTGCAGAATGTCAACCCCCGAGAAAGGAACTAACAGGAGCAGATTCCACCCACAAGTGAGGAAGTCTGGACTTAGCAGTAGGTGTTTTCCCAGACTCATGATCTAGTCTGTTTGGGTTGAGTTCTGTTTGCCTTAATTCTGTGGCTCTAAGATCTCTGCACGTAGGCCCAGTCAGTGCGGGGATTTCTTCTCCACCCTGGGGCCCTGCTGGTACTAGCACTGGGCCCTGGCTTCGCCACCTCTTTTCATGTTCTCCACCCCAGTTACACACTTCCTTCTGCTCCAAATAGACCAGATTTTTTATTTGATGTCTTCATTGCAAATGTCACCTCTTACATCCCACCCTTCAGAGTAGGTCACCCTAGACCCAGACTGGCATAAGTCAAACAAAAGTTTGCCACCCCACTGACCCCCCTTACCACTTTGGGCAAGTCTGAATGTTAGACTCCTGGTTAGGATGACCTGGAGCTGACCTGGTCACCAGTTCTGATCTGATCCTGACTTCCCTTCCTTACACCTCAGCTCATGTCGGTGTCACACTCATGTCTCTGTTATGAATCCAGGTGGCTTATGGCTGTTTATAGAACTGTGTTCTATAAAACCTGGAAGTTTCTCAAAGATTCACTCATTTTATTCAACAAATACCGAATGCCTGACTAATATGAGTGCTATAGGTTCTGCAAGAAAGTGTAAAAATAGCAAAATGAAGTCCCTGTCCTGTCCTCATGAATGACAGTCTAGTAGGGGTGGAAGTGGGAGAGAGTGGACAGTAAACGATCAAAATGGAGCCTGTTGAATGGCATTCAGTATCAGGAAGAACAATAAAGAAAGGTAAGGGTGAAGATATTTCCACAAGTGGTGAGGAGGAATGTTCCTCATTTTAGAAGCTCCAAGCACAGGCCTCTGTAATACAACAGTGAGGTTTCAGTAGAGACCCGAGAGAGCTTGAGAATGTTTGACAGCAGAGTATTCCAAGAGGAGGACCACAGGGAGACGCACTGGAGTGGTCACAGCTCAGCACATTCAAAGAATAGAGAGGACATGACACATGCAGGAAAAGAGAGGCATGGGCAGCCAGCAGGGGGCCAGGCCAGCAGAGTGGCAGGGGATGAGGCCAGCAGAGCAGCAGGGGGCCAGGCCAGCAGAGTACCAGGGAACCAGCCCGGCAGAGTACCAGGGAACCAGCCCGGCAGAGTACCAGGGAACCAGCCCGGCAGAGTACCAGGGAACCAGCCCGGCAGAGTACCAGGGAACCAGCCCGGCAGAGTATCAGGGAACCAGCACAGGGGGCCAGGCCACAGAGCAGCAGGGAGTCAGGTCAGGCCTGTGGGGTGTGGTGGAAACCATCAGAAGGTAGTTAGCAGGGGAACAGCGCAGTTGGATTTCCCTGTGAAGGGCTCCCTCTGGGTTCTAGGTCAAAAATAGACTGCATTACACAGGCAGGAGGAGAAGCTCAAACTAATTGGGAGGCAAGAGAGATTAGGGCAATTTGGATTGGAGCCTATCAAAGGAATTGGTGAGGATTTCAAATTCTGGATTTATTTTGAAAAGAGTCTGCTGAGATTTGCCACATAAGCAGAAAGAAATGCAACATGATGCACTTCCTGGTCTCTGGCTTGGGAAACTGCAAAGAGGGATTCTCATCCCCTGAGATGCAGGTGGCAGTTCTGTGTAGGAACAGAGGAACGAGGCCTTGGTTTTGCATAGGTTATGTGGTGATGCCTATCGAATATCCAACAAAAGCTGTCAGGTAGACAGATGGAGAAGTCTGGAGTTCAGTGGAGGGAGGCTGAAATATATACTCAAGATTACAGAAGTTATTTAAAGCAACAAGATGGGAAGAACAGCAAAGGAGTAGTGTATCTGTAGAGAAAAGGAAAGGGCCAAGGGAGAGACCTGGGCTGCTCCAGCATTGGGTAATGTCTCCAGGAGGACTGCCCCAGGGGGGACTTTGAAGAGCCCAGGTCTTGTGGCTCCCAAACCTGTTTCAAAAAAATTCACTCCACTTTTTTGTGGAAAGACACATGGCATACTTGTTCTACCCACATTGGACCCAGACTGCTTGGGTTCAATTGCATCTTCTACCACTCACAAGCCTTATAGCTTTCAACAGGACAGTTAATATCTTAGTGCACTGGTTTTTTTCATCTATAAATTGGGAATAATAAGGCTACCTTCCTAAACTTGTAGATTTATTATGAGGATTATATGAGTTAAATATCTTAGTAAAGGGTCAGACACAAAACATGCACTGAAAAAATGTTAGATGTTATTATCTATTTTATGGCTTGGGGTTATAAATAATTTCCCATTGGAACAAAGAAGTTGACTACTCTAAAGAACTTTGTAAAAATGACTAGTAAACCTTTATAACCACAGTTTATAAGTAAAAACAAAGTATTAAGTGTGCATAATTATGCATTAACATTGGGAGGTAAACGAGAGCATCTTAATACTAATTATGGCCAAAAAAACACAAAAAGTGTTACAGAACATAAAGGTCTCAATTGGAGAATTGTATTGTTTGCCAAAAGCAGGGAAAATATAAATTGTAGACATGTATAGCAGAAGACTATCCCACTGGCAAAACTGTCAGTCGAGTTTCCTTTAGTATAAACTCTAATAAACATGTAAATGAGCCCAGTTAGAATATGCTGTTTCTGACTACTGAAAGCTTTCATACAGTAGCATCCACAAGCTAGTCACTCCTTTGTTATTTCTTTATTGAAGGAGCAATTTTCCAGCGCAAACCTAGACTTGCACAGATGCATCTTCCTGAACTGTAGGATCAGGGAGCAGAGTGGCAAGCTCTGAGAGGCCTGGCAGGTCAGGAAATTTACTACAGAGAAACTGCATGCCTTGTTCAAGTTTGCAGGCAGAACTGAGCCTAGGTCCCAGGTTCTCACATTTAAACAGCGTGGCATTGCCTCCTCAGCCCAGGTCTGCCTCCCACCTAAAATGTTGGTACTGTTGGTATGAAGCAGGTCTTCTATCAACAAAAGGAGCAACATGGTGGTGTGAGATCCTGCAGAGCCTGCCAGGGTTTTTATTCTGGTTTAGAGTATGCATATGGAATGTGCTTACTCTAACACTCTGAATAAGACTTCAAATCCAAGCCCTACTTGTTAACAGCATATCTATCTTGAGACTTGTGCACTAGGCCACTTAGAAAAGCCAAGCTCCTACCCCAAAATATTGGTAAGTTGAATTCCCACCAAGTTGCTGTTTGAAAACTGAGTACCTGTCTGTCTTGAGTAGGCCTTTGCAGGTACGGCTGGGAAGCTCTAAGTCTCTAAATATTTGTGATGGTGAAAAGTTGTAATCAAGGCGATAATTGCTACCTGAGACTGTTTTTCCCTTTCCAGTGATATTAAAAGACATCTGTAAGAAAAATTATGTCTTGTATGTTCCAGCAGTTTGCACTTTTCACCTCTATCAACCTTATAAGGCAGGAAAAATTTTCCCTATTTTATGTACCTGGCCCAAGTTCATATACTGAGTCTAAAATAAGAAATGACACTGAGAATTATCTGAATTCAAAATGTTGGCTCTTTTCAACACATAATATCTACTTCTGAAAATGTGAACTTTCTCATTAGGTTTAATCTGTTAAACTTCTCTATTCTTATGTGACAATACCAAAGCATCTTTAAATTCTTCTGATAAAGTAACATAATGTGTTCATTTTGATGACAGAGCCAGGTGAAAATGTCTAGATGGTTCAACCAAAATTCAGAGAGAAATTTCTGTTGGATTAAGTCTCTAGTGTCAGGTCCACAATGTGCAGACTTTTGCCCCTTTAGATGGAAAACAATATTTACCAATTTTTGTAATTGAAGAAGTAAATGTTCACCTCTAGAAGGACACTGCCAATTATGTGAATAGCATTAAAAACTCCAAAGCAAAGCTAACAAAAGTAGCACATTTTTATAAAACTGCAGAAGTTTGATTTAATCAGTGAGAATTTCTTCTTCACACAGATTTTTGTCATCTCTCTTAGCTCCAGGGGCCTCTTAATGACAAATTAGCAAGGTGCTACTGTCTTGAAACTAGCAGACATTTTAGCACACTGACACTCAGCATCGTGACCTGCTTCTTGCTAGACTGCTAATTAATATTTGCACTGGCTGCAGAATTAGCTTGTTTTTTAGACTATTTCACATTCAAAGACTGCCTCCAAGGGAAGCAGGATTTTATTGAAAAGCCAACTTTAACTTTGTTTTATTAATATTTATAAGAAGAACCACTACAAAGTCTCTACTTTTGCTAGACCATGCAGGCATCTTGCATGTTTTGTACTGTCTCAACTGCACTGCAATTGGGCAAGATAAATAACATTGCCCCGATTTTGTGGTTTAGGAGACTAAGCCTCCAAAGCGTAAATAATTTGCCCAAGAACATGTCATTGCTGAGGGCTGCAACTGAGATTCAAATCTGCTAACAGAATCCAAAGATGTTATTAAATGGACCAGACCATCATCATCCAGCTAAAGACAATCCACTAGACAGGGGAATAGAGATCAATTCAAACTTCAAGTTATGCACTGCTGCTATGAATGGAGTGTGTGTGCTGTTCCTTCACTCTCAAATTCAAATGCTGAAGCCGAAATTCCTAATGTGTTGGTATTCAGATGTAGGGCCTATGGGAAGTAATTAGGTCATGAGGGTAGAGTCCAGTGAATGGGATTGGTGCCCTTATAAGAAGAAATAAGGGAGCTTACTCTCCTCGACCCCCCATCACGTAAAGGTACCATGATAAAACAGCCATCTGCAAACCAGGAAGGGCAACTTCACCAAACACCAGATCTGCCAGTGCCTTGACCTTGGATTTCCAGCCTCCAGAACTGTGAGAAATCAATTTTTGACGTTTCACCTAGTCAATAGTATTCAGTTATAGCAGCATGAACTAAGACATTGCCTAAGCAGGAGTCCTACATTACTACAGTTTTCCTGCTCCAAAAAAGAAAAATAAGATGTTCTTCAAAACCCAGTGATTTTACTGGAAGTTGTGTTCCTACACCAGTGCTCCCCTGCTATCCCACCAGCATGCAAATACTACCACAAATAGCTTTAAAAACATAAAACAAAAACCACAGCCATTCTGACTAGTTGGTGCTCAGTGCTGCACCAGCTATTAAATATTTTGAATAGTGCTGAAAAAGAACAGGAAGTGCATCTTCCAGTGCTTCTTTGTGAAGACAAGACAGTTTTCTTGATTCAAGACAATATAGTTGAAGATATATGAACATATATTCCATCCACTCACCTATATCTTTGTTGAAAGAGTTACAAAAGTAAAATCAAAGAGATACATATATTTTTATTGATCCTATAAATTTCTTCGCAAAGTCACCCCAAAGTTAGCAAATTTTCCAACCTATATAAGTTAGTTCCTTCTAAAATACTCTGACTACAAAAATAATATAAAAATTCCTATTCTATTTTACAACTTTGGGATACAAATGGAGTGGATTTTTACATAAATCTTCTCCCAGCTCAGGCCTCATTTTCCTTTACATGTCTAATTTCTTCATGGGAAAACAGTAGGCAGAGGATGATTTCACCTAGCTGAAGTTGGGAGGTCAGAAGACCTGAGTGAAGGGTGCCTCCGACCTGTGGTTATACACAGAAAGCCGGGAGGCAAAGTTGGACTGTTGCAAATTTCAAATTTCATAAAGTCAAAGACCATGTCAGTTTTATCCACTAAACTATACTAAGAACCTAGTACAGTGCCTGGCATACAGAGGATCTCGGTAAACATGTGTTTAATGGACGCTAAGAAAATATCAAAGTGAAAACAAACATAAGGACTCCAAATCATGTGGTCAATTACAGAGATCCATGACCAGGAGTAAACAGAACAACAAGTTGATCAATCAGAAAAGCAGTAAGCAAAGAGCTTCAGGACAGAGCTGGCAATGCGCAGTGATAACAGTGTCGGTGCATACAACACTTTATCTCCTCCAAGTAGGACTAAAAAATTTTGTATTCTCTTCCAAAAGGAGAGTGCTGCCTGGGGCAGGAAGGGGAGGTGGAGAGAGAGAGAAGGAAGGAAGGAAGGAAGGAAGGAAGGTAGGAAGGAAGGAAGGAGAGGGGAGGGGAGGAGAGGGGAGGAGAGGGGGGAAGGGAGGAAGAGGAGGGGGGAGGGGGGAGGAGGGAAAGGGGAGTGGGAAAGTGGAGGGGGAAAGTGGAGGGGGAAATGGGAGGGGAGGGGAGGGGAGGAGGAGGGGGAGAGAGGAAGGGGAGGGGGGAGGGGGAGGAGGGAAAGGGGAGGGGGAAAGGGGAGGGGAGGGGATGGAAAGAAATATATAAATGCCTAAGCCTGGGTCCTACATTACTATAGTTTTCCTGCTCCAAAATATATACAGAGATATATTTCTACAGACATAGATATAGATGTTTGTGATGGTTAATATTAGGTGTCATCTTGATTGGATTGAAGGATGCCTAGATAGCTGGTAAAGTATTGTTTCTGGGTGTGTCTGTGAGGTTGTTGCCAGAGGAGATGGACATTTGAGTTGGTGGACTGGGAGAGGAAGACCCACCCTTAATGTGGATGCCAATCAGCTGCCAGCTCAGCTAGAACAAACCAGGTGGAGGCAGGTGGGATAAGCTGGCTTGCTGAGTCTTCTTTCATCTTTCTCCCAGGCTGGATGCTTCCTCCCTCTCCGCCTGCCCTTGGACATCAGACTCCAGGTTCTTTGGCCTTTGGACTCTTGAACTTTGGACTCTTTTGATGGGGCCTCTTGAGCCTTTGGCCACAGTCTGAAGGCTGCATTGTCAGCTTCCCTGCATTTGAGGCTTTTGGACTTGGACTGAGCCACTACTGGCTTCTTTCTTCCCCGCTTGCAGATGGCCTACCATGGGATTTCGCCTTGTGATCATGTGAGCCAATTATCCTAATAACTCCCTTTCATATGTACATATATCCTATTAGCTCTGTCACTCTGGAGAACCCTGACCAATACAATGTTCTTTTCTGCCCTAGATGAAAGACATACAGTTCATATAGGCATATATCTCTGGAGATAAAGCAAAATCATACAGTATTCATATGATTTTGGCAATATTTAGCCAGAGCCACATATATGTTCATCTTCTTTGAGTTGATATTGGGAATTTATTGACTCAAACCTTAGCAGCTTAACAGAACAAAACAAGAGTCGGTTCTGCAGCTGCACAGAGCCCATTGTGGATCATCGTGGGCCGAGACTCCTCTGGGAGTTCTCCTCCAAGGATCCATCCATTGAGGGGATCCGGCATCCTTTGAGGAGCATCTGCTGGCTTCAGGCTCCCCCAGATGCTCTATAGCCATTCAGAATGGAGAGAAGAGATGGTGTGGAGAATGCCACCGAAAGTTCAAAGGAGCTGTTCCTTCTTCCCATGATCCACTGAGCAACACAAGTCACATGGTCCTCCTTATCTAAGAAGGAGGGAAATAGGACCTTCTAGCCCCAGCTGCCACAGGGCATTCACTTAACATTCAGCTTCAGTTCTACCAGGCCCAAACCAGAACTAGCCTAAGTGGTTAATAATAAATAAATTATTTGATAAGTTTCCTATTGGATAAGCAAACTGGAGACTTTCTAAAGCTATTACATGGCAATAAAAGATTGCTAGCATACAAGCATGCTGTCTACAATAGAATGGATACAGAAAATGTGGCACATATATACCATGGAATACTATGCAGCCATAAAAAAGGATGAGTTCATATCCTTTACAGGGACATGAATGAAGCTGGAAACCATCATTCTCAGCAAACTAACACAGGAACAGAAAACCAAACACTGCATATTTTCACTCATAGGTGGGAGTTGAACAATGAGAACACATGGACACAGGGAGGGGAACATTACATACCAGGGCCTGTCAGGAGGTCGGGGGGTAGGGGAGGGATAGCATTAGGAGAAATACCTAATGTAGGTGATGGGTTGACAGGTGCAGTGAACTACCATGGCACATGTATACCTATATAACAAACCTGTACATCCTGCACATGTATCCCAGAACTTAAAATATAATTTTTTTAAAAAGCCTGAAATTAGGCACTTCCATGTAATAATACTTACTTCTTTAAGAAATGAATGGGAGTAATAGATTATGAGGCAATTAGCTTGACCAAGATCACATTGCTACAATAGTAATATTATGTTGCTATAATAATAATAGTGATAGTGATGATTGATGTTTATGATGGTGATAAACTATTTGAAAGTTGTAGAAACAAGATATGCAGATTATATAATAAACGTGTATTTTTGGACAAAATAAATAGAGATCAATCAAATAACTGTTGATTTCTTATTTTAAGAAAAAATTCAAATTGAGGTTGATGTTTTACCCATTTTCATTTTCATTACTTTTAGTATACAATTAATGCATGGCTTTGTTGGCAAAATAGAAAACAAAAGCAAATGAAAAGGAAAGAAAGGAAAGGAAAGATGATGCTTAAGCCCTTTAGAAACAATGGGATATTGACATCAACTTGCTTTGACTTCCGTTAACCTAATTGGAACGAGGGGATTTTATTTTCTTAGAACAATTTTGGAGTTTGTCTTAAAATTTCCTATAGATTTCCAACAAACATGCTTATGTTATACAATAAAATTATACTGCATATATTTTCTGTAATATTTTATCAAGTTTTCATGTGAGTAGAAAAAATATCCATTATTATTTCAGTGGCTGTGTCATTCTACTGCATGAGCCTAGACTATTATTAGCTACACAGCCTTCAATTATTAAGATTACAGTTGATTAACTTTTGTTACTTTAAAAAAACACTTTAATGAACATCATTGTATACCCATATTCTAGCACTTGATCAATAATTTTCTTTCAATCAATCCTTAAAAGCAGTTCAAAACACTGATCACTTTTAAAGCCTTCAATGCATGCCACAGAGAGGTTACAGTGATTTGTTTTCACACCAGTTGTGTATGTGTATGTCAACCCCTCTCGCCCTCTTCAACACTGTATATTCTTATTCTATTTAATCATTGTCAGTCTTCACAGTAAAAGAAAATGGAAACTCTTTGTTGACTAATTAAGACCACTCAAGTTAAATTCGACACCTACAAAATATGCCCAAAACTTTAAGGTATTTAGATTTTATGCTACAGTTTTTTCTATGCTATTTAAAAAATTTTTCCTTACCAAGTTTCTCCCCACTTTCTGCATTTCTTGTTTCTTTCCCCTCTGAATGCTTAACATCTACTTCAAAAAGAACCTGGAGGACATATCTCTAGAACTGCATGTTTCCTGGCTACCTCTCTGCCTCAGGAGCACAGAGACAACAGAGTCAAGGGAACAGATTGTGCTAGAGTCCCTACCTCTTAGGAATTCCTAGGAGAAGAGACTCAGGTGTCTTGGTACTTAGGATGCTCCAAACTGAGCAATGCACAGGCAAACACAATGGCTGTAACCACCAGCTCCCCGATGGCCCTTTGGTTTGGAACAATTGACTATTTTCATTTAAAGTTAGTGATCACCTACTGAAAATGTACTGTTAGTGGTTTTGCAAAAATTCATTCATTTTCCAAAAGACAAAGTACTGTGGACTGAAGGAGAGGCATCTCCCCTCACCTTAGCTGATAGAGTTTCTCCTTGGCAGGAGGTTCTTACACAGGAATATCTGCCCTCATGGGTGATCAGAAAGACCAGCAGATACCTCGGCAGCCAATGGATGCTTGAAGCTCCTGTCTGTGAGTCTCACAAGATAAGGGGGGAAACTGTGACTTCAGCCTGAGCCTCTCAAAGAGTGCCAACCTGGATGGATGTTGGAACCTTGTGGTGCAGGACCTGAGGTGTCCTGAGTGTGCTGTTCCCTCCTAAATGGAATACCTGGGGTGGCCAGCCTGCTCACACCTGGATTCTCTATCAACAGATTTGAACTGGTAGAATATTAACACCCGGAGCCGCATCCACCAAGGAAGATCGTCAATGCTCAAAGACGGGAGGAGATGGATCATTTGTCATTTCAGAACTGAATCCAGAAGTTGTTCTTCAAATGGTAATGCAAATAAATCAAACCCCGCAGGTTTTAAAGATCTCTTGCAATATTTATAATAGAAGAAACACAGAATGTTTATAATGAGAGAGAGAGGCAGTTGATGAAAAAGAGGCAGTTGATGAAAGACACATGGGCACCAACTGAGCTGGAGTTCACCCAAATAGAGAAAGAAATACTGATCCCACCTGACTCCCACCCCCATCTTCCTCTGCCCGCTCATCAGGTAATGAGCTGAGCTAAGCAAAGCAGAGGGAGGAGAGGAAGCCTTTATAGCAACATCCTTGTTGAGAATGAGGTCTTTATGGTGATATTTTAGCAACTGAAATTAAAAATCAAGGACTTTCTAAAAATTATTAAAAGAACATTTTAGCACATATTGCCATGAGCCCACAAGGCGTGGCACCTGCAGAAGCTGACCAGCAGAGTTCAGCTAAGAGAATATGAGAAATCAGGGAAAGGCTGCCATAGAGATGGTTATCTTAGTCACACTTAGCTGCGGGAATTAATTTTAGAACCCCACGCTACAGATAGAGCTTGTAGTTCTGCATGAATAGGCTTAATAAAATGTGTAGGGTTTTTTCCTTCTCAGTCCTGAGTGTGGGTTTGGTCCTCCTCAATTCTCTTGCCATCTTCAGAAAGCGTTGAGTTAAAGAGGTCCTTGGATATTGTTAGAAATAGGTATTTGATCTGCTAGAAACTGAATTTTTGGCCCCTGAAGTCAAAATTCAGATAAGAAAAGAAGGCAAACAGATTACTTTTTTGGGGGCAGGGGGGCGAGGGGACAGAGTCTTACTCTGTTGCCAGGCTGGAATGTGATCTCAGCTCATGGCAACCTCCACCTCCCAGGTTCATGCAATTCTCACGACTCAGCCTCCCAAATAGCTGGGACTACAGGTGCACGCCACCATGCCCAGCTAATTTTTGTATTTTTAGTAGAGATGGGTTTTCACCATGTTGGTTAGGCTGGTCTCGAACTCCTGACCTCAGTTGATCCGCCCACGTCGGCCTCCCCAAATGCTGGGTGTGAGCCACAGCACCCGGCCACAAACAGATTACTTTAAGCAGACTCCGAGGAGAAGACGGCCTGGACAAGGTGTGTGGAGTCTTGGTCTCATGGAAGTTACCTATTGGGTCAGGCACTCTGCGCTGCCTCCAGTCTGCCCCTTCATTTTGCCTGTGCCTTGAGAGGCTGTTATATCCCAGGATATTTCTCTTCCAGAGCAAGAAACATGATGGTTACTCCAAATAAGTCTATCCTTCTGGCAGTTCCAAACTGAATAGGTGGTGCTAGTTAAGCAGGATTACTGCTTGTCTGAAATCGGAAGTGGAGATTTGAAGTACTTCTACCCATAGATTAACATGGATCCTATTCTTTAAACCAGCTTCTGTCTGGATGCAGTGAACTAAGGGAAGGGAAAACATGAAGGGGAAAAAAGGAGAGGAAAAGAACATGACTCATTTAGAATGAAAGCTGACCCAAACCATAAAAGGTCACCTCCAGCTATTTCTACACTATTGTAACATATATTCCCTGTAACGTTCCCTTTAAACTATTGTTCATTCTGTGTCTTTCCAGAGTGCTGTAGGTACATGTTTTAGGGGACACCTCAGCAGGGGCAGGGTGAGGTCTCTAGAGATTCTGTTCAACCATAGTCCTCTTGCATCTTTCTGATGGACACCTAGCAAAATTCACAGTGCCTTGGTCTGTCCTGGGAGTATAGATGAGGGCAGAGTAATTAAAGAAATTCCACTTTGGAGTTAAGGAATTTATTCCCTGAACCCAAAGATTTGAGCAAAATAACATAGGGGTATCACTAACCTTCTTGTATATGGGGCTTTCTATTTCTGATGGAGGTGAATTGCCTTTCCTGCATGGAGGGGCAGTGGTTGCAGCAGAATTGAATGAGAAATAGCGAGACTCAGATCTGGCCTCCATTAGCCACAAAACTAGCTTGAAAAATGTGTTTTCCAAGTTTTCCTGACCACTCTAGGCTTGTCTGAAAATAAGGCTGTTGAACTAATTTGGGAATGAAATTGGGACTATGTAGCCCCGTGATGTCACTTCTCTCTCCTATGCCCTTGACAAGCATTGATAATTAAGATCAAAACTCTTGTCTACTTAAGTGGGATCAGGCTTCAGGATCCTACACAGGACAGCACTCCAAACAACCCCTAACACTGATCACAGTGCCTTATGGGATAAGACATCCGATTACCTCTGACAGCCAAGTTCCCTCTAGCCGTGAAGCTGTGTCCATCTGGAAGCAGGACCAAGTATGAATTCACCTCATCTATTATGAATAAATCCTTAGTTAACATGTATTAGACATTTGTTGTATATAAGGATGTATACTCATTTTCTCCTTTAATCCTCATAACAGCCCCATCAAAAGTAGATAGTGTTATAACTTCTATTTCTCAGATTCAGAAGATGCAGCTTGGAAAGATGAGATGACTAATTAATGTTACACAGCTGGCTCCAGATTCAGAATTTTAGCCCTGTTTTGGGGATGTGGAGTTTGAGCTAGTCAACCGAGACAACCTCCATCTTCTAGGAAAAATGTATCTGTTCCCTCTGAGGAATCCTGAGCACCTAGTACTTTTTAAATAACAAATATTCTGATTTCTCTTCCCCTTGATAAAAATGAGGTCTCTGTCCTGGTGTGTTGCAGATGCCACAGCCCTGCCTTAGTGGGCCTGGCTTGCGTGTTAAGAATGAGCCACCTAATGCATGTGGGGCTTAAAACCAACATGACGGGTTGATGGGTACACCAAACCACCATGGCACATGTATGCCTGTGTAACAAACCGGCACGTTCTAAACCACCATGGCACATGTATGCCTGTGTAACAAACCGGCACGTTGCAAACCACCATGGCACATGTATGCCTGTGTAACAAACCGGCACGTTCTAAACCACCATGGCACATGTATGCCTGTGTAACAAACCGGCACGTTCCAAACCACCATGGCACATGTATGCCTGTGTAACAAACCGGCACGTTCTAAACCACCATGGCACATGTATGCCTGTGTAACAAACCGGAACGTTCCAAACCACCACGGCACATGTATACCTGTGTAACAAACCGGCACGTTCTAAACCACCATGGCACATGTATGCCTGTGTAACAAACAGGCACGTTCTAAACCACCATGGCACATGTATGCCTGTGTAACAAACCGGCACGTTCTAAACCATCATAACACATGTATGCCTATGTAACAAACCGGCACGTTCTAAACCACCATGGCACATGTATGCCTGTGTAACAAACCGGCACGTTCTAAACCACCATGGCACATGTATGCCTGTGTAACAAACCGGCACGTTCTAAACCATCATAACACATGTATGCCTGTGTAACAAACCGGCACGTTCCAAACCACCATGGCACATGTATGCCTGTGTAACAAACCGGCACGTTCTAAACCACCATGGCACATGTATGCCTGTGTAACAAACCGGCACGTTCTAAACCACCATGGCACATGTATGCCTGTGTAACAAACCGGCACGTTCTAAACCACCATGGCACATGTATGCCTGTGTAACAAACCGGCACGTTCTAAACCATCATAACACATGTATGCCTGTGTAACAAACCGGCACGTTCCAAACCACCATGGCACATGTATGCCTGTGTAACAAACCGGCACGTTCTAAACCACCATGGCACATGTATGCCTGTGTAACAAACCGGCACGTTCTAAACCACCATGGCACATGTATGCCTGTGTAACAAACCGGCACGTTCTAAACCATCATAACACATGTATGCCTGTGTAACAAACCGGCACGTTCTAAACCACCATGGCACATGTATGCCTGTGTAACAAACCGGCACGTTCTAAACCACCATGGCACATGTATGCCTGTGTAACAAACCGGCACGTTCTAAACCATCATAACACATGTATGCCTGTGTAACAAACCGGCACGTTCCAAACCACCATGGCACATGTATGCCTGTGTAACAAACCGGCACGTTCTAAACCACCATGGCACATGTATGCCTGTGTAACAAACCGGCACGTTCTAAACCACCATGGCACATGTATGCCTGTGTAACAAACCGGCACGTTCTAAACCACCATGGCACATGTATGCCTGTGTAACAAACCGGCACGTTCTAAACCATCATAACACATGTATGCCTGTGTAACAAACCGGCAAGTTCTAAACCACCATGGCACATGTATGCCTGTGTAACAAACCGGCACGTTCCAAACCATCATAACACATGTATGCCTGTGTAACAAACCGGCACGTTCCAAACCCCCATGGCACATGTATGCCTGTGTAACAAACCGGCACGTTCTAAACCACCATGGCACATGTATGCCTGTGTAACAAACCGGCACGTTCTAAACCACCATGGCACATGTATGCCTGTGTAACAAACCGACACGTTCTAAACCATCATAACACATGCATGCCTGTGTAACAAACCGGCACATTCCAAACCACCATGGCACATGTATGCCTGTGTAACAAACCGGCACGTTCCAAACCACGATGGCACATGTATGCCTGTGTAACAAACCGACACGTTCTAAACCACCATGGCACATGTATGCCTGTGTAACAAACCGGCACGTTCTAAACCACCATGGCACATGTATGCCTGTGTAACAAACCGGCACGTTCTAAACCACCATGGCACATGTATGCCTGTGTAACAAACCGGCACGTTCTAAACCATCATAACACATGTATGCCTGTGTAACAAACCGGCAAGTTCTAAACCACCATGGCACATGTATGCCTGTGTAACAAACCGGCACGTTCCAAACCATCATAACACATGTATGCCTGTGTAACAAACCGGCACGTTCCAAACCCCCATGGCACATGTATGCCTGTGTAACAAACCGGCACGTTCTAAACCACCATGGCACATGTATGCCTGTGTAACAAACCGGCACGTTCTAAACCACCATGGCACATGTATGCCTGTGTAACAAACCGACACGTTCTAAACCATCATAACACATGCATGCCTGTGTAACAAACCGGCACATTCCAAACCACCATGGCACATGTATGCCTGTGTAACAAACCGGCACGTTCTAAACCACCATGGCACATGTATGCCTGTGTAACAAACCGGCACGTTCTAAACCACCATGGCACATGTATGCCTGTGTAACAAACCGGCACGTTCTAAACCACCATGGCACATGTATGCCTGTGTAACAAACCGGCACGTTCCAAACCACCATGGCACATGTATGCCTGTGTAACAAACCGGCACGTTCCAAACCACCATGGCACATGTATGCCTGTGTAACAAACCGGCACGTTCCAAACCACCATGGCACATGTATGCCTGTGTAACAAACCGGCACGTTCCAAACCACCATGGCACATGTATGCCTGTGTAACAAACCGGCACGTTCCAAACCACCATGGCACATGTATGCCTGTGTAACAAACCGGCACGTTCTAAACCACCATGGCACATGTATGCCTGTGTAACAAACCGGCTCGTTCTAAACCACCATGGCACATGTATGCCTGTGTAACAAACCGGCACGTTCTAAACCACCATGGCACATGTATGCCTGTGTAACAAACCGGCACGTTCTAAACCACCATGGCACAAGTATGCCTGTGTAACAAACCGGCACGTTCTAAACCACCATGGCACATGTATGTCTGTGTAACAAACCGGCACGTTCTAAACCACCATGGCACATGTATGCCTGTGTAACAAACCGGCACATTCCAAACCACCATGGCACATGTATGCCTGTGTAACAAACTGGCACATTCTGCATATGTATCCCGGAACTTAAAGTAAAATAAAAAAATGTAAAAAAAGAATGAGCCACTCTACTAAACAGCAACCCCAAATCCCAACCCACCCCTCAGTACACGCCTTGCTGGGGATGAGAGACACTGCTTGAGAAGATGATGGATCATGCTGTATGCCCATCTGGTCTCCAGCTCCAGGCTCTTCCAATTTTTCTTCATTTCTTTTGTTTTCTCTATTCAGATGTGAACACAATGTACTTAAATTCTATGGCCATGTGGTAAGCTGTATGTTAGCATGTCAAGGCCCAATTTACTGACATAGCAGTTTTCCTGTGTACCTAAAGGTATACAAATTCTGACTTCTTTGTATTTCATGATGTTTGAACTTTAAGTGAATGACTATGTTTACAAAGAACAAAGCACATTTTGAAATAAAGATATAGTTTTGAATCTCGAAACCATTACCACCTTTCCCAGTGGTGTTGGCCCAGCCACACCAAATGCCCCGGCCACAAGGGAATCTAAATTCGGTTCACTCAACAATGCTGTATTCTGCATAGAGAACTGGGAGAAGTCATGTTTACATCTACCACATTATCCCTGTGGTCCCAGCTATACCAGATATATAGAAGAAACAGCGGGGCCCAGCAAAAGATAGCTTTCCTTCTAGCTCCAACATTCATGACCTGAGTGTCCTTGGGCAAATCACGTAATCCTGTGAGCTCCAGCATACAAGCTTCTTGCTGAAAGTGTCCTCAGGAGAGCTAATCCTGGAGCGCCAGACACCAGCAGGTGCACAGCAAAATTCCCTGTGTTCCCCTGAGGTTTGTGGTCCAGGAGACAAGGAGGGGATTTGGTCACTGCTCCTTTACATCCTTGTGAGGCCTGCAGCCCTGGGGCTGCAGGATGGATGAGATCATGAGTGATTGCAGATTGGGACCAGTCCCATGGTCTCTCTTCCCAAGGGATGGGTGCTCAAAGGCCTGGGCTCAGCGTTTAAAGACACGCTGATAATTTACAGCCTTTTATGAGGTTTCACATTCATTTTGGAATTTCTTTTGCCAAGTTTGAATCTCATGTTGGGCCTTTTCTCTTTTGGGTAAAAATATCTCTGGGCTGGCCCGGGCCCTGGAAGCAGCAGGGTTTTCTGCTACAACAGTGACACCTGCTGTTGAGGACAAAGTGGGTGATTTCTCAAAGACAATTCTCTGTAGGGCCAAGATTACTTTCATATTTCCAACATCTGGAAGGAGAAATCGATTCATTTTGCAGGGAATGAGTACTGCTGTGCTGAACAAGCAAAAATCAAATGAGAGGCCAGGGATAGGAAGAAATAAATAAAAGGAAAGAAAATGTCTGCTGGGTTGAGAAACAAAGAAATCAAAGACCCCCCCTGGCTTGGCACAAAGCAGCCTGGTCATGGGTCTGCCCTGCCAGAAAAGACTAAACAACAGGTGGCCCTCTCCACCCAGGACTCTGAGAAGTCAGAGCTGTCCCTGGGCACCTCCGTCGAAACACAGGACACTGAGACCAGGCATCCTTAGAGCAGAGTCTGTCCACAATGAAGCTGGCACCTGCAGATGGAACTGCTGAGGTCCTGTCACCATGGGGTGCAGGGAGTGAGAAATGAGAAATGGCCTCACTATTCTGTCTGCCCTGCATTGTGAAAAAGAATCCTGTTTGCTCCAGGCTCACCAGAGTTCACCTGACATTGCAGACACGTTCAACAACATAGCTCCCTGATTCCTTTAACGCCCTAGAAATTCAAACAGGAAACATTTGGCATCTACGCCTATTTCCCATTTGCCCTGTATCTTAGGAAACAATTCTATCACTACTATTTTAATTCACCTTAACTTTTAAATAAGGCAGGATTTGAAGTTTCTGCGATATTTCAACTTCTTATCGTATAGGTTTTTTTTAAGGTAATCTTTGAAACGACCTGTTTTCCAGGTAGTCATGGAAATACTTCCAAAATGACTATTTTGGGGTTCCAAAAATATTTTCTCACCTATATGTATATAAGGTTCAGCTTTCATTCTGACCCTGATAAGGAATCCATCAATTACATGCCACTAATACCTAAAAAGGAAGAGTCGTCGTTTGGTGGCAGGAGTGACAATCCTGCTGGGAGGGGCAAAGCACTGTCTGCAGCTGGGTGACCTGGGAGATGTCTTCACCTCTCCAAGTTGAGTCATTGTTCTGTGTGCATCAAGTCAAGAAATCAGAGTATAACTCAAGAGTTTTTAAACTTTTAAAGAAATCTGTTGAATCTGTTTTGCATATACAAAACACAGTCCTGCATAGAAGTCTAATTATAAAATTATTTATAATACTTTTATATTTTATATATTATATATGATATATTATCCTAATATATCATATATAATAATATAATAATATATTATATATTTATATATTAATTTTATATTATAATAATTTTATAATAATAAAATATAAGATGAGGGTCCCTACTTTTCCCCAAAGCAGCCTTGAAGACTCCCTGGCAGCATGGAGACTGTCAGGGGTACAGTTTGCCAAGCACAGGGCAAGCCGCCCTGATCCCCAGCCCACGGAGCTTTCAAGCTCCAGCACCCCACATATGCATCTCATCTACAGAATGAGGGTGCCTCGGCCTGCTGGGCTCCTTCACAGTCACTGTGAGGATCAAGGGTGACTGCTCATCTGAGAAAGCATTGATTAATGCAAAAAGATAAACTAATATTGCACTGTTTAAAAGGAAAATAATAATTTTACTTCTGTAGGTCTCTCCTTTCACGACTATAAAATAAGAGCTTTTGATCAGGAGAAAATCATTAATAAAACATTGTTATCTTCAGGCAATATGTTAAACACAGTCATTTGCTTCTTACATCGGCTTGCTGTGACATACATCTTCAGCTCCATTTTTTGGTTGAAGAAACAGGCCCAGGGGGATTTTGGAAGTCAGCTAGCAGCACACAGCAAGGCTGGTTCTCACGGCAAGGCTGATTCCCGTGTTCCTGCGATTCCTAGTGAGTGCTCCATGAGTCCCTGATCCCACACACTCCCCCCATGCTAGCCCAGAGCTCTGTAATTCTGCCATTCTCTGAAACTTTGTGCTCACATTCTTACAGTGGAGAGTCGTAGCTTTGCACATGGATGTAAAACCGATAATCTGCGATTCCAACATATTGTACGTTAGTTACCACAGCACTCCCCTCTCAGGCTCGCATCCATAAAATATGAGCATCCCTAATAAACAGCAGCTGTACCACAGAGCGGGCTGTGTCTTCAGGCAGAGTCTCTTCAAGGTGTTTCTGGCACATCTTCCTGGGCTGTCTTGACTCCTCTACCCCAGACGTGTGGTTCTAGTCAGTGTCTGCTGGAATCGCATAAGAACCTGCTCGCATTCCCTGGTACGCCTGGACTAGCTGTTACAGAGAGACTTCATTTTTTGCCCCCATATCAGATTCTCCTCCCTCATTCATTTTAATTTCATTGATTTGCCCCTTATCACTTAATACATTTTCCTCCTTATTGGCATCTGGGCTGAAGGCTGCAACACAAACAGCAAAAGACCAAATCAAGATTAAAAAAAAAAAAAAAAAGAGCAAAATATTCCCATTTCAGATGGAGGAGCAGATGGGGCTCTTGGCACTTCAGAGGATTTAAATTGACCCTCTGCACCAAGCTAGGGGAAGACAGACTGTCACTGCTGACGAGTAGGCACTAAAGAGACATGCTTTCCCTCTGAATATGCAGTAGCATTTTGGAGTTCTTTTTCCCTCTGCAGTGTAGGATGAGAAGGAGCCATAGGATGGATTCAGACTCTATTGGAACCTGAAAATGCAGCTGGGGAACAAAGACAGCCCTGGGCGCAGACTCTGCTCTTCCCCATTCCAGCTTTGTGTTATGGACCTGTCTATCTCTGACTCTCCGTTTTGTCATTTGAAGATGGGATTACAGCCACCTGCCTCTTGGCATGATTGCATGATATAAGATAAATGCATGGGAAAGTGCCCAGCTCAGTGCCCTGCACATAGTAGGTGTTCAATAAATTTGGCTTCATTTTCTTTTTTTTCTTCATATGTGTCAAGAGATGTGAATTTTTTGGAAACTCTTTCTTCACAACTTTCTCTTTTCACAGCTGGTAAAGACAAGGACCAGGTGGGGAGCTCTGACCTTCCCTTGGATGACATTTATAAAATACGCTCTGTCTATTCATAGGACAAGTGTGATCAGCATTTGAGACAGGAGAGCCTTATTTTAAACAGGTTGCAAGCTCGCCTGCAAATCTTCAAAATATGGGAATCTTGGACAACCCTGAGTCACAAATCTTGAAGCTGTCCTCCTGTTCAGTTATCAGAATATGCTCCAAATCTCTCTGTCTATTCATTTGCAGCTATTCCAAGCACTGACTTCTTTGATTGGTGTAAACTGTTCATTTCAATAATTAAAAAACGGCTTCAAACAATCAAACTCTTTGTGCCTGTTACTAAAAAAAAATTGCATAAAACAAGAGTACCTAAATTGGTGAAAAGATGATTATACAATACTTCAAAATCGAAGAAAAGAAATCCATTGAGAGATTTATAAATGAAAGTGTTTATTCTGAGGAAGATTATAAAGGAAGAAACGGGAAGAAGAATGGGGGCACAAAGAGGAAAAGCAATGACAATGAAAGAAGATGGAGAAATGTTGTGTGCAAGCTCTCTTTGAGCTTTTTGCCAGACACTTACACTTCTCTGTTTCAAACCTTTCATGGGAACCCCATTGCCCACAAAATGAATTCAACCTCTAAGGTACAGCACATAGGGACTTTTTTGATTGGTTTTGTCCTGACTGTTCTCAATTAATTCTTGATTATCTCTTGCATGCTCCTCTACTGATACTTCGCCTCACCAAACAATCCCATTCCCCAGATTATGCCCAGCGTAGCTGACACATGGACTGTGCTCAGTGTCTGTTGTTTATCCAAAAATAAATAAATAAAAATGGTTGTATGTTAAATTCAATTGTTTATTAAGGCCACAGAAAATCTTAGAAATTGGAAACCCCACTTACTTCTGAAAGCAGTAGTCACAAGAGAAAATAAAAAAAGAAAGGCTAATTAGACTCCCAGACAGAGCATGCACTCCAGCCCAAGTGCTCCACCCTGAGTAGTGAAACAACACTCCTCTGTCCAGGCGGGATACCAGGTGTTGACATGATGGAGAAATTGAACCAGAGTCTCTAGATTTAGAGGTAGCTGGTAAAGAGGAGAGAAAAGATAAAGTATGAGGCTGAAGACACAGGAAATAAATAAGTCATCAAAACAAAGAGGAAGTCTTCCCAACCTCCTTCTTTCCTTGGGTCTCAGCACACCCCAGGCAGGCGATGAGAGAATTGTTTTGGAGAATGGAAGAGCCCAACATGTAAGATACAGTCCTAGGGCACTATCCTGTCTATCCCAAGCACCATGACTCTAAGTGAAGCTTGCCAATTAATAAGCCACACATACACATAGACCTTCCAATCAGCTTTTTAGTATTTGAGTTTTTAAGCAGAAAACCAAGCAGCATTAGCCATTTGAGGAAAGCCTCCAACATGAAAGACAAATCAAAATGTAAGAGCAGAGAAAAAGAAAATGGAGGCAATACAATAAGTAGAAAAACAACTTTTAAAAATAGATTTAATATCCCCAAGGAGATAAGATACTGTATTCATGAAACAAGAACAGAATGCTATGAAAATCAAACAATAAGAGAACCAAAGAGCTCTATATTAAAATAGAGTTTTTATAGAAATTAAAACTATAATAGATAAAATTTAAAACACAAGGAAAGGGCTGGAAGCTAAGTTTGAGAAACCCTCCTGGAAATTCAAAAACTATAGAAGATGAGAAATAAAAGGTAACAAAATAAAAAAATTGGTATGAAAAAAATCAAAGATCTCAAAATTAAGAATTCCAGAAAGTGCAAACAAAGTAAATTAAAGAGAATTATTAAATAAATGATCTAAGAAAATCTCTCAGAAGCAAAGTATTTTTATTTTCTATTGAATAACTGTGATGGGCTGAATAATAGCCGTTGAATGATATCTGGGTCCTAATTCCTAAAACATGGAAATGTTAATTTTTTGAAAAAAAAAGATTTTTGAAGATGTAATTAAGTTAAGAATCTTGAGATGAGGCAGTTTTCCTGGATTATCCAGATGAGCCCTAAATGCAGTCACTTGTATGTTTGTAAGAGGGAGGTAGAGGAAGATTTGACATACAGAGAGAAAGTGGCCATGTGACCATAGAGGCAGAGATTGGTGTGATGTAGCCACAAGCCAAAGAATGCTGTCAGCAAACAGAAACTGGAAGAAGCAAGGACAGATCCTCCCTTGGAGCTCTTGAGACAGCCCTGACAACACCTTGATTTCCATACAGCAATATGATTTCAGAATATTGGCCTTCAGGACTGCGAGACAATAAATTTCTTTGTTTTAGGCCAGTCTGTGATAATTTTTGCAGCCACAAAATAAGAATGATTAAAGTGAATAATAAGAGAATCATAGAGCTATATATTAACATAGAGTTTTTAATTATGGAAATTAAAACCATAATAGACAAAATTTAAAACTCAAGAAAAGGGCTGAAAGCTAAGTTTAAAAAAAATCTCCTGGAAATTTGAACACTATAAAACTATTAAAACTGTAGAAGAGGGAAAATAGGAAAAGGTAAGATAATAAAAAGGTTACTTGAAAAAAATTAAAGACCTCAAAAATAATAATTCCAGAAAGTGCTTTACTCAATAAATGAAAGAAAAGAAAGAAAAAAAAATCCAGAGCAAGAAACATTACAGCAAAATTTCAGAATATTACAAGTTAAGATAAGAGACTAAAAGCTTTCAGAGGAGAAGCAAGTGTCTCCAAAGGAACAAGACTCAGATAGGAACCAAATTTATCAAACCTAAAAATGATTACTACAGTACAATGCAGCAATATCTGCAGAATCTAACATTCTGAGATTGAAGCCATTTCTGATCTAGAATTATATATCTAAGCAAACCAAAATATTAGCCCCAAGTAAGTTTATGTTTTTCATGCAATGTGTCACTAGATTTACCACCTCTGCCAAAGTTCTCAATAAGAGACCAAAAGATTTGCTCCAACGGCTGAAGGAGGAGACTCCAAACGAAAAAGGAAGTCATTACATTTAGAAAACAGGAATACCAAAATATTTGTGATGTAAAATAATTTTACAGGAAATTGGTAAAGTCCCAGTTGACACCAATGCCACAGACCCAGTGAGGAGCTGTCCCTGTTCCAGCAGATGGAAGGTCTCAGAACGGTGTCTCAAAATACAGCAATGAGATCAATATATTTTCTATGGAGTTGACTACATTGAATGGGATTCTAAAATTCATTTCAAAAAGAATCATTGCTGGGTACATAAGAAAAAATCATTCTTTAAATGAGAAATATACATGAAGAGCGAGTGGTTTGACCTTTAAATTCTCATCTTCCATAGTAGAAGTCAATAGAGAAGTCTTAATTAAAAAAAAAAGGAATAATCATATTGTTTAGAAATCGGATGTTTTATACCAGATTGCTAAAAGGGTTTGAATTAGTTGTCTCTGGGACCTAAGAGAGCTATGACAAGAGCCTGTAGTATTTTTTTTTCTAGGCCTCCTATCACTCTTTTGAGTTTTTTCAAACCATGCACACTTGTTACTATGATTTTAAAGAAAGAAATCATGGATCCCTCTCTGCAATAATAGGTCTCTCTCTTTCTATAAAGAAATCATGAGTCTTTACATGAGTCACAATCCAGTCTTCTATTTTTATATACAGATTAAATATCCTTTATTTGAAATGCTTAGGACCAGAAGTGTTTCAGATATTGAGATTTTTTGGATTTTGAAATATCTGCAGACATACATACCAGTTGAACATTCCCTAATGCAAAAATTCAAAATTTGAAGTGCTCCAATGAGAATTTTCCTTAAGCATCATGGCAGTGCCAAATGTTCCAGATTTTGGAGCTTTGTGGATTTCAGATTTTCAGATTAGACATGCTTAATCTGTATTATGTATATACAGGGGTGTGTGTGTGTGTGTGTGTGTGTGTGTGTGTGTGAATTCTTTTCCACATTATTAAAATGTGGTTCAAAAATGCCCATTAAAGATGAAGAAACCAAGTTTGGAGAAACTAAGCCGTATATCCATGGTAGTAGAATAAGAAAGTCCATGATCTATGACTCTTCTAATCTGATACTTTATCCTGTAAATCCAGGCTTCCTCATGTTTGCTTCCTTTAGCCAGGACGGGCCTTGCTTTCTTCAAACCTATCAGCTGCTCTCTCTCTATCGGCTCTCACCATCCCTATTTGACAGGATGAGGATAAAGGATGTTTGCAGACACTGACTGCATCAGGCTGGGCAGCAGCCTCAAGAGTGTTTTGCAGACAACAGATTCAGCCTCCACCTTGGACCTGTCAAGATCCTTTCAAGGTTAGGGGCCAAATGGAGCTCAAAGCCATACAGGTCTTAACGTGAATTCAAGTGAAGTAGATTCCTGCCCAGTTGTTCATTCAGACAAAGAAGAAAGGTGTGCCTCTATCTACGCTGCCAAGGATATTGTATTAGTCTGTTCTCTCGCTGCTATAAAGATATTACCTGAGACTGAGTAATTTAGAAAGGAAAGAGGTTGAATTGACCCACAGTTCTGCAAGGCTGGGGAGGCCTCAGGAAACTTACAATCATGGCAGAAGGTGCAGGGGAAGTAAGAGAAATCTTCTTCACAGGGTGGCAGGAGAGAGAGAGCAGGGGGAAGTGCTACACTTTTCAACAATCAGATCTAGTGAGACTCACTATCAGGAGAACAGCATGGGGGAAATCCACTCCCATGATCCAATCCCCTTCCACCAGGTCTGTCTTAATCTGTTCACATGTTGTTAATAAAGACATACCGGAAACTAGGTAATTAATAAAGAAAAAAAGGTTTAATGGACTCACAGTTCCACGTGGCTAGGGAGGCCTGACAATCATGGTGGAAGGCAGAAGAGAAGCAAATTCACATCCTACATGGCAGCAGGCAAGGGAGAGAGCACGTGCAGGGGAACTCCCCTTTATAAAACCATCAGATCTCACAAGACTTATTCACTATCATGAGAACAGCATGGAAAAGAACCACCCCCATGATTCAAGTACCTCCCACTGGGTCCCTCCCAAAACACATGGGAATTGTGGGAGCTACAATTTGAGATTTGGGTGGGAACACAGCCAAGCCATATCAAGGTTGTGCCCTTGTCATGTGGGGATTACAATTCCAGATGAGATTTGGTTGGGGACACCGAGCCAAACCATATCAGATATAAAGTAGGGATACACGATATGTCACATACTGTCTTTCCCCTCAAGATATCTAAAGGACAGAAATTAATTTTCCATTAAAAAAAAAAAAGCCAGGCATGGTGGCTCATGCCTGTAATCCCAGCACTTTGGGAGGCCGAGGCGGGCAGATCACGAGGTCAGGAGATTGACACCATCCTGCCCAACATGGTGAAACCCCATCCCTACTAAAAATACACAAAATTAGCTGGGTGGGGTGGCACCTGCCTGTAAACCCAGCTACTCGGGAGGGCAAGGTAGGAGAATCGCTTGAACCCAGGAGGCGGAGGTTGCAGTGAGCCGAGATCACACCACTGCACTCCAGCCTGGGCAATAGAGCGAGACTCCCTCTCAAAGCAAAACAAACAAGCAAAAAAAAAAAAAAAAAAAAAACGTTTTAGACACTAAAACATTAGAGCTCAGAAGAGGAAAAAATCACTTTAAGCTCATCAGAAAAGGCCTCCTGGAGACAGTAGCATTTAATCTGTGTGATAATGAATTGGCAATTTTGATCGTATTCCAACATTCCCATTGTGAAATGCCTCATCCTTTCCCCATGCCCTTCCTTACGGGCTGGCCTGGCGACCTCCTTTGTATTCCACAAGGCCCCCTACCGATATTATTCTAAGACCCTAGCACTATTGCATACAGTTCTGTTTCCTCTCTGAGCTCTGAACCCCTTCAGGGTTTGGGATTTCTCTAAACCAAAGACTAAAGAGAGTGCTTGGCACTTATTTGTATCTATAAAAATTATGCACCATGAAAGGAAATGGCAATGCCTGATCTGGCTCTTTAGTTAAGCTCCTATCAAGGTCTCTGTGCTGTTGAACTGGACCATCGGAATTCCAGAGGGGAGTAAAGCCATTTTCACAAAGAGGTGTTTCCACATGGTTCAGTGGGGCCTGCTGTGTGCTGGGCCTGACTTCTGACTTAGTAGTGGCTGCACAGACTCGCGGACCATTTCCAGGCCTCTGGGTGGCCAAGCTGGGCCAGTAAAACGCAGTGCAATCAATGGCTAATGCAATAGCTGTTTGTGATCGGTCATTTCAAAGAATGTTTCTGAAATTAAAATCCAAAGTAAATGAAAATGAAGGTGTTTTTCCTCTTAATTCAAGACCAACCTTTCTCAAGGGACTCCTAAATCCTCTGGAAGCTGGGAGCCGGAATGCCAATCTTAAGATATATCCTGGGGGATTCAATCCGCTCTTCGATGAAAAAGGCAGGTCTTCAAGACTGAAAGTCCCAGCCACAGGGGCTCACATCATAGGCCCGAGAATCGTAACCCAGGATGGAAGAGATGAGATTGTCTTTGGGAGCATTTTTCCTGATGTTGGGGAAGAGGAGAGTTTATTTTTCCACTCCCATTCACACCAGCTGCCACGGAGCACCAAGAAAGCCCCTCCAGTGCAGCACTGTGGCCATAGACCACTGAGCCGGCCCCAGCTGCAGATGGACGCAGCAGCTGGTCCAGAGAGGTGCTGCGGCTGACTCCCCCCAACACACACACACACACATGCACACACACACACACACACACACAGGCTTGGGGCTCAGGGAAGCAGCTCACTGCCTCCCTCGCCTCCCTCCCCAGATTTATGAAGCAGGAAGCAGCCAGCCAGAAAAGCAAAACAGAAGGGACCCAACTGCTCCTGTGTTTATTTTTCTTAAAGCCAACATACACCTAACTATTCCTTAGCTACTAAACAATATAACTACCTGCCACCTACAGTCCTCTCGGGAAGTTGACTCTCCTGAACCTGTCACCTGGACACAAAGGATAGTGCTATGTGCAATGCCATCATGAACATCCAGTCCTCAGAGGGCCCCGCCACCGTGGTCTGTGTGAAAGCAGGGCTGGGAGGTGGCAGTGGCATGTGTGGGTGCCTGCTCTGAGCCAGCCTCCTCACGGGAACTTCCACGTTTAATCCTCAAGTGCTGTCTGGGAGCCAGAGGGGAAGGAGGGTTGAGCATTCTGCTCCGACAGACACAGCCTGGGTGTGCCCCTCAGCAGGGGTACGGGGCTGTTTTAAGAGATAGCTGTGATCCCCCAGATCTTCCTTATAGCTTTCTAGGTGAACCATTTAATCACTGGTGTTTCCACTCTCATTAACTGATACTTGGATGTTCTCTGTGGTCTCACATGATATCCTGTATAGAGCTCAAAAACTCAAATTGGACCTCAAATGAAACACCAGTTTCTCATTTTACATGTGAGAAAATTAAGGCCTTGAGAGTCCAACCACACAGCTTGCCCAAGCTCACACAATTACTTTGACAGAGAGCAGAAAGTAGAACTCAGCCTTTTCATAAACACCCGTAGTCTTTATGCAAATTTTTCTCTTGAAGGCAACCCAGTAGCACCACCTCTACTTCAAAAGAAAATTAATGATGTGTCGAATATGTAGCATAAGTTCTCAAGTTCCGCAATGTGGTCCTATGAGCCAAAAGTGAAGATTTTTAAAACTTTTCTAGGTCAGCTATTCATGGATGGAATAAAGATGCATTGATTACAGTAAATATACAGACTAATTTTTTTAAGTATAAAGGAATTTTACAGAACCTGAGACTTTAAAATTACTGTATAAATATCTGGATTTGGGAGAATAAAAATGGAGTGTTAGGGGGAAACAAGGATTATTGGTATATTTCAGGGTGGGGGAGACTTGACCGCCAACACGTCAGTTACCTGGGTGGAGTCTAACCAGACAAGGGGAAGGCCCCACCCACATGCCAGAACAGAGCTTTAGGCAGCTCTTCTGCATCCCAGCTTTCTTTGTCTGGCTCATTCCACTAATGCTGTTTTAGGGGCCTGGACTTAGTTCCTTACATGATTCTTCCTCTCTTTTCAAATAAGGAGGCTGAAGTGAAGTGTAGTTGCCAGAGTTCCACTGTCACAGATGGAAGGGGAGGTCTCTCCCCCTAAAGCAAAACTGTGCAAAAGGCTGATATCCCAGAAGGGAAAAATAACTAATCAACCCCCATTTTCTTATCCATAAAATAAATGTATAAATGTATGATAACATCTACTACACAGAATCATGGACTTTTATAGGAATGCACAAGTACAGAGCACTAGGCCAGAGGTATGGATTTTCACACAGAATGGGTCTGAAACACATCTCAGGACCAAAGAACACAGCCAGTCATCTACTATTCAGGTAGAAAGAACTGAGCTATCAGGTGAGTGGTTGGACTCATTGCCTGCATCATGGCCTGCAGCAGGGGTTCTGTGTCCATCTGATGGGGTTAAAATGGACAGCGATTTTTACTTAGGTCAGTTTGCTACAAAATGGGTTTCCCTCAATGACACGGGATTGGAGTCATCCATTTACTTGGTCCTCTCACTCACTGGATTACAACTTTCTTAACTAGAGGTTAGCTAGCTCATCCTCATGTCTCACTGCATCCAGCACAAGTTGCAGCATGGAGTATGCCCTTGCCAATGGCAGTTGAATAAATGGATGTTTGAAATTGTACATGTTATGTCCTCTCTATCTCTCAAGTTTAAGGAATTTTTTATTGTTAGGTGTTAAAGATCTCAAAATAATCCTCTATGGCCAAACCAAGCTTTTGAAAGATAAGCACCTTGGCTGCTTCAGAATGGAGTAAACTTGGCTTCTCCACTGTGGCACACTGTTGTTTGTTCTAAGAACTGGAACTCTGGCTCTTGAAAGTCACTGCATGTTGATATGATCAGGAGATGAAAAGACAATCCTGTTGTCGAGGTCTGAGCCCAAAGTTTCCGACCTATTCTCTGGGGCATGGCATTGTCCTTGATATGCTTAGAAGCTCCTAGACTCTAATGCACAGTCTAGATTAAGGACCAATGGACAAGAGAGCGACATGGTCCTCATTTGAAGAACAGGCTACCTCACCCAATCCATTTGCTTCTGGACACACTGACAGCAATAAATTGAACTTCCTGCTTATGACATAACACTGTTGTAGAAAGAATGTGGCTGTTACCAGTCATGGAGATATAAATTGAATTTTTGATTAGGTGCTCAAAAATATTTTTTAAACTCATCAAAGGAAGGATGGCTTCCAGCCATCATGTGTCCCTCAGCACACTCTGCACATAGTAGGAGAACATGAATCACTTATAGAATTAAAATGAAACAAGATCAAAGAATCATGACTTCTGAAATTTTTCTCCTAGACTTCCTGTAAAATCTCTGATATTCACCTGTACATGGAGTAAGCCGCGTTCACAGCCAACAGCTGCAGCATCTCTAGGACAACCTCGCAGGTGTTGCATAGATCATTTTATTTTAAAGTCATATTCTACAGCCTGGTAGTTTGTGGTTGCTGGTGGTGGTTGCAATTTGGCTACAAGACTCCTTCTAATGCCTGGCTCGTGCAAAGTCAGGGTCCACCATTCTGAGAGGATCAGGCAAGCAACTATGAAAGTTCACTGTTTTTCTCAGCATCCTAGGGCAGGCTGTCTATTCTATCGGCAAAAGGAAGATCAGAGCAACCATAAACCGTCACTAGACTAACTCCACTGTGAATGCTTTTACGTGTCCAAATGGGACATTCCACAATGATGGAAGTAAGTACATTCCCCACATCCCTACCCACATCAACAATGATAATAATCTTGCGTAGACAGGACTAGTATAAAGATAGGGCAAGCCAAGGGATCTCAGCTGGATGCTCTGCCGCCTCCAGGGTGCTTTAGGGCTTCTTTGGGGGATGCCCACACTTTGCTTACAGGGTCATTTATTCTCCCACTAGCCTCAGACACCAGCTTTATATGCAGAGAGGAGCACCTGTTTTTAAAGGCAAATGACTTTGTGATCATTAACCAATACCTAATAAAGTAAAACCTTTAAACAGGCTGAAGAGAACAGATGTTTCCATCGCTTAATGAAAAAGAATTATGCACCATCATACAACAGAAGCTGACCCCGCTCAGTCACATGCATTACAAAACAGCCCCTCATCCTCGCTAGGTGTTTGGATAAGTTCCATGAGAACCACTGCTGCTTGCACGCACAAATAAATATCACACATTCGCAGACACACATCTGCTTCTGTGTGTGCAAACACATTCACACAGCACCAGGCTGCCCGTGGGCAATGTTTGAACAAACACAGCTACCGTAAGTGACCTTTGGAAAGGAAGTAACCCATTGCTCACCTCCAAAAGCCTAGATCAATATAGGACACTTAGGCCCAGTGACGGAGTAAAAGAACCCACGTTATGAAAGTAATCACATCTAGGTTCCACCTCTTAGGAGCTGCACGAACCTGGCAACATTTTTTATCTTGAGAGTCCATTTCCTCATCTGTAATATCTAAGTGAGGTGGTTTTAATGATTAAATATACCTAAAAAATGCAATTTGCAGATTGCTGTGATGGCAAATTACTGTGTGTTTTTTTTTCTTTTTTGAGACACAGTTTCACTCTGTCATCCAGGCTGGAGTGCAGTGGCATGACCTTGGCTCATTACAACCTCTGCCTCCCGGGTTCAAGCAATTCTCATACTTCAGCCTCCCGAGTAGCTGGGATTACAGGTGCGTGCCACCACACCTGGCTAATTTTTGTATTATTAGTAGAAACAGGGTTTTGCCGTGTTGCCCAGGCTGGTCTCAAACTCCTGACCTCAAGTGGTCCACTTGCCTTGGCCTCCCAGAGCACTGGGATTACAGGTACAAATTACTATTTTTAAAGCAAGTAAGCCCTAATAAAATTTTTAAAAGACCAAGAATTTTGTCCCCTTTTGTGACCCCCTACTTCCTCTGATCCCATTGCCTCTGGTCTCCCTGCACTGAGGACCTCTCATGAATCAGAACCCCAGTTCCTCATTAATCACCTGGAAATGTCCCTTCCTGGCCTTGAGAGCTCCTGCCCAGGGGTGGAGGTGCACACAGTCTGAAGCCATGTCAGAGCCTCTTATTGTCTTTTCATATGGTGGTGTGGACAGCTCAGTTTCTCCAAACTGGACACGGCTTCCAGCAGGGTCCTCCTCCCACCACACAGGCAGCTCCCCTAGTGGGTCTTGGCTCCTTCCCCCACTCAGATTTGTGTGTCTGTATTAGTCCATTCTCTCACTGCTGTAAATAACTGAGACTTGGTAATTATAAAGGAAAGAAGTTTAATTGACTCACAGTTCTGCATGGCTGGAGAGGCCTCAGGAAACTTACAATCATGGTGGAAGGCTAAGCAGAAGCAGGCACCTTCTTCACAAGGCAGCAGGAAAGAGAAGTGCTGAGCGAAGAGGGAAGAACCCCTTATAAAACCATCAGATCTTGTAAGAACTCACTCACTATCATGAAAACAGCAAAGGGGAAATCCGCCCTCCTGATCCAATCAGCTTCCTCCCTCAACACATGGGGATGACAATTCAAGATGAGATTTGGATGGGGACACAGAGCCACACCATATCAGTGGCCTTCTGGCCTCAGTCCACACTGCTCATGAGGCAGTTCCTTTTCCAGCAACCCCTGCCCCACCCCAGCACAGTGCTTGAGCTCTCAATGGAAACCAGGGTTAGATATATTATACACCTGAGCTCAGGCAATTTCTCTAGGCTGCTTCCTCATCTGCCACTTCAGACAACTCCCTTCAGCTCACCTTGCTTCCCTGCCCACTGGGTCCCAGTCCTTCCAACTACTGACAGCTTAAAACAATCCACCTGACTGTCTAAGCTGGCTTCTCTGAAATGTGCTGATTTGGTCCCTTTGCTTGACTGGACACATTGTAGCTGGGAGCAAGTGTCACCCTTACTGGACCCCTGCTCCAGATAAGGAGCTTCCAAGGCCCAGCAATGCAGGGAAGCCAGCTACACAACTTACTCTTAGATAATATTACATATTATGGGGCTGTGTTCTGTTCGTGTGTGTTCATGTACCTGCACACATTTGAGTGTTTGAATGAAATTAAGGCAGCCCAACTCTCTCCTAATTACTCCTCCAAAATTCTACTATTCCAGTTGGTTGTTGTCAGCATCATACACACCCTCTTTTGTTCTAATACTCAATCCTGTGTTTTGTTTCTTATGATGGAACATCTAGGGGAATGTGGTAATATTTCTAAAACACCCAAAATGTGCCAAGAGCTTGGTCAGGTTCTTTTCAAACCTGGTATTCTGCACTGGTAATAATCACTAACATTGCTTGAACGCTTACTATGCACATTCAGTTTCAAACATTTTTACATGCACGATATTACTTAACACCACACAAACACCAGAAAATGGAAGCTTGGACAGGGCCTGTTTTGGTCAAAGCACCCAAGTCAGCCACCAGGACTGAAGGGCCCTAGCTTGTCTATAACATCACTTCTGGCCCCTAGTTGGCTAAAGAAGGGCACACAGGTAATTTTTGTCCCACAATTTGGATGGCCCAGGAGACCTTTTAAGTGCATATTTTCCTAGGAAGTAGCTGGCTTGACAGTGACTTCCGAAGCTCCAGAGCTAACGAAAACCACAAGCAATCCCTCCTTGCAAAGTAAGTTATGTGCTGTGTGCAGTCCCACTCTCCTGGAATCCTGGGCAGAAGCCATCTTCTTGGCCACACTTGAGAGATAATAAATCTTGGAACCTAACCTAGATTATTGTATCTATGGACACATATTTTTAGCTAAGATCTAACACTGGAAATTTGAAATGCAATATTCTATAAGGGAGTGGCGCTAACATTTTGGCCTCTCCATACCTACTTTCCCCTCCAGGAACAGCATCCAGGAACCAATTCAGCTCCAAAACTTCCAGCCCCGCATAGTTGTCTCTCTGCAGAAATGGCATCTGATCTTAGACTAGAGGCAGAAATTGAGGCACTAAATTCTCTCTCTTTTCATCCCTTTGTCTCTCTCTGACACACACACACACACACACTCACTCAAGCATACACACTCACACACACACATTCACAAGGCCAGGCCCATTATGAAATAAAGAGAGAAGAAACCAAGACTTCATAATCCTTGAAGCCCTCTCTGGGACCCAGATGATCTACTGAACTTGAAAAAAAATAAAAGCAGCTTCCAGGGCCCTCGGCATCTCTGCAGAGCATCTGCAAACATAACATCATTTGAATCTTATGGCAATTCTGTGAGGGAACTCCCAGAGCAGTGAGACTCTCATCTGTCAGATGAGGAAGCACGTGCAGAGAGGGTGCCAGAGTGGCTCCAGACTCGGAGCAAAACTAGGATGACAGCCTAACCTTCCAGCCCCATGATCTTTTCTACTCAAGTACTCATAGATCAAAGTAAGACACTAACAGTGTTTGCAGTAGTAATGTAAATATAGAAACAACAGCAGGAGAAGCCTTCTTAGAAGGCATGTCAACAATAGAAATAGAAGCAAAAGAGCAAAAGTAGAATTACTGAAGAACAATAACAGAAGCAGAAATAGAAATAGGAATAAAAATAGCGTAAGAACTAGCAGCAGCATGAGGGGCAGAAACAATTAAAATAATGTGAGCGACAGTCGGAGCAGTGTGTGTAGAAGTATTTACATGCATAACTCCCAAAGAAATAGAGAAACCATTAGGAAAGTGTGCTTCACACTACCCCTTCATGAACATAGCCATTATGTTGGCTAACAGAGAATGAGCGTAAGAATAATGACAACAATTAAAAACAGTGCATTTTATTAGCATCTACTATGGACCTGGTGTTTTACAAGCATTATTCTTAAACTTCATCTTGATTCTACAACATAAGAATCATTATCCCAGCCGGGCGCGGTGGCTCATGCCTGTAATCCCAGCACTTTGGAAGGTCGAGGCACGCAGGTCACTTGAGGTCAGGAGTTTGAGACGAGCCTGGCCAACATGATGAAACCCTGTCTCTACTAAAAATATAAAAATTAGCAGGGCATGGTGGTGCACGCCTGTAATCCCAGCTACTCAGGAGGCTGAGAGAGGAGACTCCCTTGAACCTGGGAGGGCAGAGGTTGTAGGGACTTGAGATTGCACCATTGCCCTCCAGTCTGGACGACAAGAGTGAAACTCACTCTAAAAAAAAAAAAAAAAAAAAGGATCATTATCCCATTTCCCAGATAAGTACATTGAAGCTCAGCTAATGCAATAACTCCTGGAAGCCAACTCTTCACAGGCGGGAGAGCCAGGGTTTCCATTAAGCCAGACCACACCTAAGCTTTACGCTCCAAATACCTTGAATGAACATTTACAGACAAAAATTAAAGATAGCATACGGATAAATAGAAAAACACCAGTGGTGGAATAATAATTTACCACTCTGGTTTCATAAAAAATAGAAATAGACAAAAAATATATCTCAATATAGAAGACCTAAGTTACATAATTACTAGGGTGAATATAATTAACATATGTCTAATTCTTCATCATGAAAACAGAAAATGTACATTTTCAGGTGTTCATGTCACAATTTAAAAAACTGACCTTTTATTAGGCCACAAGAAAAACCTCACTAAATAACCAAAGAGTAGCAATGCTATATATACTACTTTGAAAAATTTTCAAAAACAAAATTAGAGAGTAAAATTAATTTGAAAAGATTTTCATGAGGAAATTTAAGGCTCTTCCATTAACACCACCTTGGTCAAAGAGTAAATCAAAGTCTCAATACTTACATGCAAAACATTAATTGATTAGCAAGTATAAATGGCAATAGGTTTTTTTATTCAACTCAATAAATTAGAAAACTAAAAAAATAAAATTAAGGAAAGCAGAATAAAATAATTAACAAAGATAAAGGCAGAAATTAATTGATAAGAAACAAAAATCTGTAGGACTAAATAAATCCAAGGGTTGCTTTTAGAATATTATATAACAACAATAGCAAAAATGATGAACTATTAAAATTATCTAATAATAAAGAAGTAACTACTGAAGTAAGGGGAAAGGAAAAGAAAGATCAAATCATACTTTGCTTTCATTCCAGAATTTAAAGATCTGGAAAAGATAAAACTGTACATTATCCAAACAGACCCTATTAAAGAGAAAATATTCCAAACAGACCAGTTAATATGGAACAGATGAAGCTCTCAGAGAACTAACATTCCTCCTGACAAAAGAGCACCAAGCCCTGTATGTTTAACAGATTTCTAACAATTCTTTGAGAAACAGATTACTTGAATATTAAATGTTTCTGTGAACAGGAGACATAAAAGGAGGAGGAGGAGGAGACAGGAGGAAGAGGGAGAAGGGAGAAGGGGAGGAAAAGTTGCAAGTCCTTTTGTAAAGCTAGCAACACATAAAACTGAAACCCAATGAAGAGGCAAGAAGAGGAAATCTGTGGGTCACCTGCACTTTTAAATAATTATATTAAATTTCTTGATATATATTAGCAAATACAATCCAATCCCATCCAAAGACAACCACCATGGGCAGGTGGAGTTCCTCCCAGAAATGCAAGGTGATTCGATATTAGAAAACCTACCAATACAATTTACCATTTGAGGGGACACAGAGGTAAATGTGTGTAATCCTTCTGTAAGAGCAGGAAAACTCTTTGATAAAATCACAGATCTATTCTTGATTTAAAACTCTTACTGCAATAGAGATGGACAAGAGTGTACTTTTTTTTTTCTATTCACAAACTTTTAATTTTAGACCTTTCTTAGACTGGAAAAAAAGATCTCCCAGAGGAAAATCTCACCTACTTGCTGGGCAGTGCAGGCAATAGTGACAGTCAGCCACCATGCTGCTCTTCATCCAAGGTATACATGTGACATGGTGCTTAGATTTGCAGCTTTCACAAATATATTAACCTTGTGTTTAATAAGGCATAAGCAGGTGAAAGATTTGAAATTGTTAACAGGAAAATGGTTATAATTATTATGGAGATGAAAGAAGAGGTAACTTAAAATGAAATTGGGAGAAAATAGGCAACATTTTGCATGCAGATAGGATAAATCTCTCAAAATCATCAGGCATGATTCTGGAGGACAAAGAATGAATAACCCATATGTGAAAAAAACACAAGCAATGGATAATAATCAGGCAGAGATGAAGAAAAGTTAGTAGTCCCCATTTTTAAATGTACTAGCCTGCTGTGATTTCAGAAGAAAGCTAGGAATGTTTCCAGAATTCAAAGGCCACAGATGATTTCATGGGCCTAGGACCCTTTTAAGTTCAGTATGACTGAGGTATAAAGTGGGCAAGAATTCACCTACTGTATTAGTCCGATTTCACGCTACTATAAAGACATACCCCAAACTGGGTAATTTATAAACAAAGGAGGTTTAATTGACTCACAGTTCTGCATGGCTGGGGAGGCCTCAGGAAATTTACAATCGTGGTGGAAGGCAAAGGGGAAGCAAGAACGTTTCTCACATGGTGGCAAGAGAGAGAAGAGTGAGTGAAGGAGGAACTTGCCAAACACTTATAAACAATCAGATCCCCTGAGAACTCACTCACTATCATGAGAACAGCATAGGGGAAACCACCCCCATGATCCAATCACCTCCCACCAGGTTCCTCCCTCATCACCTGGGGATTACAATTCAAGAGGAGATTTGGGTGGGGACAAAAAGCCTAACCATATCACCTACTATGGTATCTAGTAAAAACCTCACAGCAATGCTCATCGAGGAAATAGATTTTCAAGGTAAGTAAAATGGTCCTATATGGAAAATAAAGCCCAAGGGCATATATTTTATGTATATTCTTTTTAAAGCTTTAAAATGAAATCATCTTCCTATTTGGTGGAAATATATCTAGGGAATACAAACTTAACAAATAAATAGGCTTACACTTTATCAAACTGCAGGGCTCTATATGAGCAACTTTAGAGAAGAAAGTAAGTCTTGTTCAGCTCTGACTCTCTTACCCTGCTTCTTGCCCAGTGTTTCACATAGCAGCAGGTTACAGAAGAGTTCTGTGAACCGTCCGAAGAATTAAGTCACCCACTTATTAACAGCTGCATCTACAGAGCTCTCTATGGTTGCAGAATACTTTTTCCATCATTATCTCCATCTGGCCTACAGGAGAGCCTTGTGAGAGGGCATAGAAAGGTGACAGTCCTGCTTTAATAATAAGAAACGTGGACAAAGGCATGAAGTGAATCACCCAAGACCACCCAGCTGGTTAATGGCACAGACCCAGAAGCAAAACCTGAGGTCTTCTCACTTTTTCCTTCCAATTTCCAGCTGACTACAAGACTGCACACTGCCCCTTGATCCCAACCTAGTGGCTGGGCCAAGCCCCTCTGCGTGAGAATGGTCTGGAATCACTCATCTTGCTGGGCCAGAAATTTTTTACTTGTGATAAGACTTTGCTTTGCAGTGCAAAAGTCTCACCCTTAAGATAAATAACCAAATATCTCTGACACCTTTTACTGAATAGCATCTGGCATTTGATAAGTGCCAGATTAAGTGGCTTTGCTGAAGTGTATGCGATCTGTACATGTAACAAAATTGCACCTGTACTCCACAGATGTATATAAATTTTTAAGAAATTAATGGAAAAAATAAAAAATGAGTTCTCTCAACACAAAGAAATGATAAATGTTGGAGATGATGGATAAGCTAATTAACCTTGTCTGATCCCTACACATTATATGTATTGAAACATCACTATGTATCCTGTGAATATTTACAATTATTTATCCATTAAAAAATAAAATTAGAATAAAAAGAAAAACAAAACAAAGACTAAAAAATAGAGGTCTTCTTGTTATCCAAGTGTGGATTGGCGATCAGGTTAGATATTAAGACAGTATACTAATCATAAGAAATACTAAGCCCAACTTTGTTTTTCAATTAATGGCATCCTTAATGAATTTGTATTATTATCCATATTTTATGGGTGTGGAGCACATAACTTGAGCAAGAAACTCTACCTGAACCCGCAGGTCAGCGAGGTAGAAGAAGTTGCCCAAGGTCTCATAGGCATTAAATGTCAAAGGCAATGAGAACAGAAATCCTAGCTCAAATAGCCCATCCAAGGATTAAATGGTATAAATTACTAAAAACACTTTTCTAGGAGAAATTTCGATACTTGCTTTATTTTTCTCTTATTCTCATCACCCTGGAGGATAGGGCAAAGATAAAAACGTTCCTGGTGAGGCCCTTGAGAATCAGTGTGGCTGAGTGGCACGCCTGGGCTGCATGCAGATGACTGGCAGAACAGGGGCCAGAACCACCTGCTAGGAGGATGTGCCTTTGGGGGCTCCTTCTCTTTCTACTATGAAGAAAGGAGTCTATAAGGAGAAATTGTCTGAGTTAAAGCAAATCTCCTGTCCTTAAGAACAAATGCAGACTCTTGAGTCCTGCATTTAAGGACTCCCAAGATGAAGGCTGAAGCTGATGCGATGGGGGTCTCTTGAATCCGGTGAGTCCATCTGGGATGTAGGAAGAAATAGACCAGAGTGCATGGGATGGGGAGCTAGGGGGTGCTTCTCCACACCCCAGGGCAGCCTGTGGCCCCTCCCACTGGCTGTGATGCCTGCTGGGCCCAGGGCAGGACAAGTGGCTCCAGAGCTCTGGTGGAGGACGGTGGGGCACATAAGGCCAGCTGGGCTGGCTGTAGCCACGTGGTCTTTCTGAAACTGCACACCTGCTTTCTCTGTCTAAGCTGCCCTGTCTAATTCTGGTTAATCTCAGGGTGGAGAGAGGGAGGGAGAAAATCACAAGTTGAAGAAGGCTGAGTAGGCATAGGGTGGAAGAGCTCAAGGCAGACACAAAAACCCATCACTCACAGGCAAAACAAAAAGACCCAAACCAAAACAAACAACAAACAAAATGGTAACAAAAGACACCAATGCACGCGTACCTAGAAACTGGTTAAACGCGGTGCTCGCGCGCCACCTGCTGACCGACTCGTGGCGCTGCATGCTGGCCGTCCTTCCTGCCCCTTAGCCTCGGCGTCCTGCGCACTTCAGCATCCCCAACCAATCTGGCGGCACTCAGGATCCTCCAAGTCCAATCTAGTTGCCACAAAGTCTTTCTAAATCATAGAAACTTAAATTTCACTCCCAATAGAAAATCTGCCAGTGGTCTCCATTTCATATAGGGCCCAGTTCAAATTCCTTAAGCATGGCTCACAAGGACATCAAACTGTTAGGTCGGTAGCTGGTCAGGCAGAGCAGGACAGAGAGGGCCCCCACCCCACCATGAGGGGCGGGCGACCATCAGGTGGTGGTCAGGCGGTTGGTTAGCTGTCTCTCTAAAATAATAATTGTTTGCAGCCGGCGCCAGGGAACGGCATCTCCCAATAGATAGAAACACCTGAAGCCCGCAGCTTTCAGATAGATCTCCTCCGGCGTGAGGTGAGTGGGCTCAACACATGCGCACTAAGAGGCAAAATGGCAGAGTGTGAGTGGCATACGACCTCTGGTAAGGGAAGAATGCCTCAAGGGAGCATGGGTACAACGCCAGTAAACACACTGTGCATGCGCCCCTCCCAAGCGCCAGCAGCCCCCCATGCATGCGTGCAGTCCACCCCAAGGGGAGAATCAGGGGAGAAGGGACGCAAGACCCCGGAGGCATGCCAACATATAAAACCCCACGTCAAAGGGTCAAACCCTGCACTAGTCCTTCAAGTCTCCTGCTTGGCCCTCTTCCAAGTGTACTTTCCTTCTTTTCATTCCTGCTCTAAAGCTTTTTAAGAAACCTCCACTCCTGCTCAAAAACTTGCCTCAGTCTCTGCTCTTGCCTAATGCTCCTCAGATGAGTTCTTTCTTCCGAGGAGGCAAGGAATGAGGTTGCTGCAGACTGGTCCGGAGTTGCTGCTGCTAACATACTTCGGTGCCCTGTGACTCAGAGACCTTCCGCTGCTAACAAAACCTGGCCCTAGTCTGTGCCTCCTAAATGGCTTACCCCAGGGTCCTTTTGCTAAACCGCCATGCCTCTCTCTAGGGTCGGTTCAAAGCCACCTCCCTCCTTCGCCTTGGAGGAAAGCTTGTCCTCCCCCGCCTTTCCCAGCCCTGTGCCCCATTCTGGGGACTCCATGCCTAGTACCTGGCCCCTTTCCTGCCTCATCATCCTGCTAATCTCTGAGATCCTACAGGGAAGTATCTTATTTATTCCTCAGAACAGGGAACACAGTGCCTGAAACATCAGAAGCTTCCCATCCAATGTCTCAATATTTGCTAAGTAAATGCTGAGGCTTCTACCAGCTAAAAATTCAAAGGTTTTCAATCGTTGGATGTCTTTCACGGGAAAAAGTGATGGTGAAGAGCCAGGATCTGCCGCTCACTTAAAATTCACCACGTGGGCCGGGCACGGTGGCTCACGCCTGTAATCCCGGCACTTTGGGAGGCTGAGATGGGTGGATCACTTGAGGTCAGGCTGTCAAGACATGCCTGGCAAACATGGTGAAACCCTGTCTCTCCTAAAAATACAAAAATTAGCTGGGCATGGTGGCACATGCCTGTGATCCCAGCTACTCAGGTGGCTGAGGCGGGAGAATCACTTGGACTCAGGAGGCGGAGGTTGCAGTGAGACAAGATCGTGCCACTGCACTCCAGCCTGGGTGACAGAGTGACACTTTGTCTCAAAAAAAAAAATTAAAAAATTACCACTTGGACTTAGGAGACGCTTCCTCCTGAGCCCTGTGTATGAGGTGACCAGCTGCCCCCAGATATTCTACTGCCCCGCCTGGGGAATCTACTGACCGGCACAGAAGAGGCACTGAACACCTGCTCATACCCAGGAAGGATAAGGCAGCATGAAGCGAAGTTCTATTTGACAGGCCCTGCCACCCCCAGGACAGCCTTAATAGTGTGTCCCTGAGCAATGTTTCCCCCCAGCCTCCTCTCCCTGCAGCAGGGCCCTGCCCTCCCTCCTCACAGGGTTTCTTTGCTCATTGAGCTTTTCTCCTCTTTGCCCCACCCAAATGCACTCATCTCCATCCATGAAACTAAATGCTTTCACATGGAAAAATTCAGATAGGTCTCAAAGTATAAACTAATCTTCCCAGAGCTATGTTGCCAACCCAGATGTCTCCCCTGAAGCCTAGAATCTGAGTCAACTGGTCACTTTTCCACTTGGATATTCTGCAGCACCTTGAACTCCCTGGGGCAAACCTACACTTGCCAGCTTCCTGCTCCCTTAAAATACGCTCCATCTTCTGAGTCCTGCACACCAAGTGGAGGCCCCACCATCGTCCAGGTGCCCAGGACAGAAATGTGGGATTCATCATCAGTTAGTCACTATGTCCCACTGATTCTGCCTTCTAAGTGTATCCTGAAAGAACACACTTCCTTCCGTCACACAACCCCCTACTCAGGCCACTGGTATCTGCTCTGGATTATTGCTCAGCATCTATGTTAGTGTCACCGGCAGCGAATCTGTATCATACAGGTCTGCAGCAACCTCAATTCTTGCCTCCTCAGAAGAAAGAATTCAACTGAGGGGCACAAGGCAGAAGGAGAGAACAAGGCAAGTTTTAGAGCAGGAGTGAAAGTTGATTAAAAAGCTTTAGAGCAGGAACACAAGGAAGGAAAGTACACTTGGAAGAGGCCCAAGCAGGTAACTTGAAGGACAAGTGCAGGGTTTAACCTTTTGACTTGGGCTTGTATATGTTGGCATGCTTCCGTGGTCTTGTGTCCCTTCTCCCGATTCATCCCTTGGGGCGGGCTGTCTGCACACACAGTGGCCCGCCAGCAGTTGGGAGTGGAGCGTGTGCTATGTGTTTCCTGGAGCTGTATGCATGCTTATTTGAGGCATTCTTTCCTTACCAGACTAGCATTCCTACAGGAAGGTCATACAACAGTTAAACTCCATCGCTTTGCCTCTTAATGCACATGCTTGAGCTCACTCGCCCACTTCCTGAGATCTTATTGGGAAGCTGCTGATCACCAGTTTTAGGTGTTTTCGTTTTATTTGGAGACGGACTTTCCCTGGTGCCAGCTGTGACCAATTATTACTTTAGCGAGACACTTTACAACCGCCTGACCGTCACCTGACCGTCACCAGACACTCCTGGTGTGTGTGTGGGGAGCCCTCCCCTGCCCTGCTCATGCCTGACTAGCTACCTACTGTAACATTAGGACACGGCAGATGCAGTGATCAGAACCCTCAAGCCGCTGAGGTGAGCTTGTTGGACCCCCGTTCCAGAGACAGTGAGAGTTCCCAGCTCTCCCCCACATTTCCCTCCTGCAAATTTCGCTCAGCCGTGGTGGTCCTTCTTTTTCAGATTCACCTTGCGTTTCCCTCCATGCCACTCCAGGCCCTTCACCAGGCTGTGCTGCTGAGCATGTATGCACACACACACATGCACACACATACACGGACACACACACATGCACACACATGCACACATACACGTGTGCACATACACACACATGCACACACACGTGTGCACATACACACACATGCACACACACATGCACACACACACTCCACATAACAGCTAGGAAATGGGCACATCGGGGAACACGTCCCCACCGTCGCCTCCTCTCTCCCCTGCTTTCCTGTTTCTGGCTCAGGCCAGTGATTCCTCTCTAGGCCTCCTGGGGTGGGGGTGAAGGAACCAGTCTCAGTTCCCAGTTTAAGTGCGCTCAACACAGAAAAATTATTCCGAAAATCAAATAATGCTCCACAGAGGAGCCTGCCAGGTTTTATCCAGTTCCAAGAAAACAATGAGCATTAACATAAAATACAACTTCCTTGAACAGACACTCTGAATGGCCCACCGTGGGTTCCTATCCATTGTCCACATGCCTGCAGGTGCATAGAAGTTTGTGGAACATTTTACAAGATACTGGCCTCACTCTGCTGCTGCGAGGAGCATCTGTGGGAGCCCATTAGCCTTGGGTGATGCTCCCAAGCCCATGACACTGTCCTCCCAAGGCTGTCCTCCCAGTCCAAGAAGGATGCCTGCACTCCGTCCTGCTCACTCCTGTCCATTCCTGACCTGACGTGAGACAGAGAACAGAAGGATAAATACAGAGAAGGTTATAAGGACTTCCAGGGTCCACACACTATTTGGAATCCATTTCAGAAGTGCAGAACCTGAGATATACATGAAATACTCCTTTCAGCTCAATTAGCTCTACTCTCTCTTTAAAAATGTTTGCTAATGGGGTAGATCCAAAGTATTCACACCACGCAAAAAAGAAAGAAAAGAAAAGGAAGAGAGAGAAAGAGAGAATGAGGGAGGGGAAGGAAGTAAGGACAGGGTACCTGTAGGCTATGGATATGTAAATTAGCTTTTGGTGATCATTTCACAATATATACAAATATCAAGTTGTATACTTTTAATACATGCAAATGTTATTGGTCAGTTATACTTCAATGAAGCTGAAAAAATAAAACGAATTCATATTTAATTGTTGCAAATTTGAAATTTATAGACAGTATGAGAGAAAATACTTCTTATCATCAATGCTATCAGGCAAATACTGTTCCCATTTTATTACATAGATATCCAATATTTTTATATGATGGATATCACATATTTATTACAAAATAAAAAATAAAGGACATATTTTCTTTAAATGTTTCCCCATATCATTACAGTTGTCCATTTTACTTATGAATAATTTTAAAATAAATAAAATTAAAACTGCCCATATTTTCACCATCTAGACAATGTAACTTTTAATATTTCAGTATATTTTATTTTTTCCTTTTTTTTTTTTTTTTGAGACAGGGTCTCACCCTGTTGCCCATGTTGGAGTGCAGTGGCACAATCTTGGCTCACTGCAGCCTCAACCTCCTGGGCTCAAGCAATCCTCCCACCTCAGCCTCCCAAGTACCTGGGACCACAGATGTGTGCCACCACACCTGGATAATTTTTGTACTCTTTTGTAGATACTGAGTTTTACCATGTTGCCCAGGCTGGTCTCAAACTCCTGGGCTCAAGCGATACTCCTGCCTCAGCCTCCCAAAGTGATAACAGGCATGAGCCACGATGCCCAGCCAATATATTTCATTCTTAATATAGTTTGGTTGAAAATAAAACTACATACTATATTTCAAAAATATGCAACTCAGGATAAAAAAATCAATGTTAGGCATGAACATCATAAGTAAATGGCATGCCTATTCTTGGGGCTGAAACTATGCTTTGAGAGTAGCTTTGCAAACCATAGACACAAAATTTTGCCTTGAAAAATCTCTATCCACAGCTTTTTAAAATCTAAAAGCTGTGAGTGTAGCATCAGTAGGTTGTCAGGACAAAAAGATTTACAATATTTATTAATACACCTGCTGCTTCCTTTGAAAGTAAGCATCTCTAAGCTGAGTATTAATTATGAGGGAAGAGTCTTTCTATTTGGAAGAAAGATCCCAGAAGAGGATCATCTTTCTCACTGGACTGGCCACCATCCCTGTGGACAGAACTCAGGGGTAAGGACAGGAAGAGGGCAGTAGAATGGGAAGATGGTGAGGAAGCCTCCTGCATCCTCCTCCAGGGTCTCCGCATGGGTAGGGTGGGGACGAGGATAGCACCTATGGCCTGAGACTGCCCTGAGCGTGGACCTGGCAAATAAGCATTTGATAAACACACATCATTGTCATCATTATTTTGTGTTATCACAGAACCAGAAAGGACAAAAGTAACTGGGAAGGGCTGGTGAAGGTTCTCGGGGAGCCCAGGCTGGAGGTGACCTGTGGCCAGCTCCAGGCAGGTGGGGACCCTCCGAAGCAGGTCAGCCCTGAGTAAAACCCCAGCATTTGTCCCCGCAGGACATCAGCCAGCAGTGTGAAGTAATGCTGTCTTTTCTCTGGGGTGGCATCTGCAAAAACTCCCCCCTCTTTGTTAAGGACTGTCCTGAATGCTCCTACTCTCTCCTCGGAAGTTTCCAGCCTTAAAAAGCCATAGAGTCGGGCCTGGCAGCATCTTCCAGTCCTGCTCACGGAAGGTCCACCTTCCTCCTCCTCCTCCAGGGCCTTTGACCCTGCCTGCCTCGCAGACTGGGCAAGGCCAGGCTGACATGGAGTCTGTCCTTGTGAAGCCTGCACCACACCTTGCCTGGAGCAAAGTCAGCAGACTCCTGTGTGGGACTCAGAGGACTGGGGCCTCATTTATGGCAGGACCACAGGCTATTTAACCCTTCTGAGCCTGCATCTTCTCATTTATAAAATGAGAATAGTGGCCATTGCTACATGACAGGGCAGTTGGGAGCACTAAATAAAATACAGGCTCCCGACACCCAGCCTGGTCTCTGACCCAGGTGTGCACTTCCCTCCTTCCTCTTTCACCCTCGGCCCCCAAGAGACCAGCCCAGAGGAGCAGATGCCTGGTCCAAGGGAATGGGGGGCTTCCCTGCATCATCCCCAGGCAGAGCTCAGGGTCCAGCCCAGAGGGAGGCCAAGAGGAAGGAAGCCCCAAGCTCCTTTGTGTCCGCCCCAAGCTCCTTTGTGTCCGCACCACCTGCCCTTGGGGAAGTGCCCTGCAGACCCTCAGAGACAGAGAGGGCTCCTGCCTCTTTCCAGCATCATCCTAAAACACCCTGCAATATTTCTCTTACCAGGTCAGGGAAAGGGCCACAAGTCTGCGGGCTCGCTTTTCATCTCTTCATGGTGGCAGTAAAACCAAGAGCACACTTTGACTCTCCAATACCCTGAGTTACACAAGCCCAGGGATGGACAGGATTGAAATCCCCCCTTATTTACCGCACCCCTGCCCTCTCATTTCTCCCTCACTTTCATCACCCAGGGGCCTCGGCATACTCCAATGCTCCAGGTGACATCTGCATTCAGATCTTTAGAAAGTTGTAAGTGCCAAGTCTCCTGACTTTCTCGCCAGCATCACTTAGAAGTTGCCGTGCTCTTTCTCTCTCTAGATTAGAAAGTTTTTTGAGGACAACTTTTTAAAACTCTGGTAGAGGTTTTTAAAAAAAATGAGGGATTTACAATTAGATTCAGAAACTGGAAAAACGTCCTGGCTCAAAGGATCCCATTGACCCCCTGGGGGGCAGGAGCCAACATTCATCCTCCACCTTCCAGGCATAACTGTGGGCGACACAGCCTGGTTCCAGGGGCCTTCGCCTCTGGCCCAGGATCCAGCCTCCAAAGTCCGGAGGCCGTGAGCCCTGCCCTGCTCCGGAGCCCTGCCCCAGGCCTTTCCTCAGAAGCCGCCCAGCCTGCGGGGACTGCGGGGCCCTCATCAAGACAGCAGCCCAGCGGCCCCTCTGCATCCTGGGGCTGCAAGGGGCAGGAGCCAGGCCCACGTCAGAAGGTTGCTGAGCCCAAAGGAGAGACGCCAGGTCCTCCTCCACGCCCGGAGGGCCCACGAGCAACTAGAAATCCTGGGTAGAGGGCGGCAGGGCTCGGACTCCAGGAGCCAGAGACAGCTGGGGGCGGGGCTCCCCGCAGGGGCACAGGTGTGCCTGGGTTGCCGGCACGGGGCACAGGCCAGCGACCGCCCCTGTCAGACAGCGGAGGGCTCCAATGCAGCCAGCGCACACTCAGCTGTCAGAAGTCAGCGATCCGGTTAACTTTAACCCATTGCACTTCCTAGTGGTAGCTAAAGATACTGAATATCATCTTTACAAAGATTTCGTGTGCACACTGATCTCTTTTTCTACCTTTATGTTCATAGTGAAAAGCGCCTGCAACTGGGCTAACACCGCGCGCACACACACATGCACACATGCACACACGCGCGCACACACACATGCACACACCTCACTACCACAATCTAAAAACAGAAGCAACTGGCCAGAAACCTCCCGGTTCCTTCCACCTGAGTATGGGCTCCACCGCAGGCCCTTCTCACAGATGTGAGGCTGTTTCTCCAAGGAGGCAGCTCGTAACGAGGCTCCTGCCACAGCTCTCTGGAGGGTGCGTGCCAGCAATCCCTGGCCCGGCCAGAGGCCCTCACCTCCTGCCTCTGTTCCTCCACAGCAGGAAAGCAAGGAGGGCCGCAGATGGGCAGCTCTGACCGGCACCTCGGCTCCAGCGGGAGCCGCTGTGGGGAGCAGAGGCTTGAGCTGGATGCTCCCCGACTCTGTTCCTCCTGCTGTCAATTTCTTCATCCCTGGAGAGGGCGCCTCGGGGTTTCGGCTACAGGAACAAGACAGGAGCAAGTAGAACTGGGCGTTTGGATATTTCTGAGCCTATCTTGAGGGCAAGAACCCTGGGTGTGCTAGATTAAAAACTAATGCTAATCTACATCAATAGAAGGTTAATACTTTGAAACATTACTTGGGCAGCTTTTTACCCCAAACTTTAAAATGGGGCGCCTACGTATACCAGATCCTGGTAAAACAAGCAATTTCCAAGTCTGTGCCAGTGGGAAGTGCCACATGTTCTGCCTGCAAAGGATATTCCAAAGCCAATTGATCCATGAGAGGGTCTGATGAATCACACAGAAAGAAAAACGCATAACTTCATTAACCCATCATTTTCCAAATATATCTGACCATAAGTTTTCTCCTATGTCCCCGTCTCGTTTTATCTGGTGGAAGCCAAGGGCAATCTCTGCAGAATGCCTAGTACCCCATCATCAGATACTGCTGCCCCCGGAACCCAGTTTAAGACAGTTGGTTCCCAGGAAAAGGCCACACTGCCCCATGCTAGGACCAAGGTGGTCATTCTCCAGCTCCTTCCTCCATCACACTGCCCCTCGTTCCTCTAAAAAGTGCATTAGGCTACAGTCAAACTAACCAACTTGAAGTGTTCATGAATATTTTTAAACTTCTAAGTCTGCTAATATCTTTCTAACTGGCTTGTCCTCTTCAAATGCCACACGCCTGAATCGTATCCACGCTTCCTAGGCTTAGTTCCTACCTCCTTTCAGTGTAGCCCACCCAAACCTCCAGCCGTGGTACTCACTGCTTCCTTCTCTGTTACAGGCTCTCCTTGGGAGCCCGTAGCATCCTTGCTAGGCTCTGTCCTCCTTCCAAGAAACATGTGTGGCCTATTCGGAGAATCCCTGTAAGATACTATATAAGATGACTATCTGAAAGACACATAGTCATTAGATTACCTAGGATCAAATCAAAAGAAAAACATCTTAAAGGGAGCTAAAGGGAAGGGGCAGGTCACTTACAAAGGGAACCTTATCAGGTTAACAGCAGAACTTTTGGCAGAAACCTTGCAAACCAGAAGAGACTGGGGGCCAATTTTTAGCATCTTTAAAGAAAATAAATTTCAACCGAGAATTTCATATCTTGCAAAACTAAGTTTTATAAGAAAAATGAAAATAAAATAATTTTCAAACAAGCAAATACTAAGGGAATTCATTACCACTAAACCTGCCTTACAAGAGGTCCTAAAAGTAGTTCTAAACATGGAAATGAAAGAATGATACCTGCCACCACAAAAACACACTTAAGTACATATCCTATTGACACTATAAAGCAACTATACAACTAATTGTACACAACAACCAGCTAACAACACAATTACAAGATCAATTCCTCACTTATCAATATTGACCTTGAATGTAAATAAATGGGCTAAACATCCCACTTAAAAGGCACAGAGTGGCAAGTTGAACCAAGAAGCAAGACTCAGTTGTCTACTGTCTTCAAGAGACCCATTACACAAGTAACAACACCCATAGGCTCAAATTAAAGGGATGGAGAAATATCTATCAGGCAAATGCAAAACAATGATCAGGGGGTGCTCTTCTCATATCAGACAAAACAGATTTTTAAACCAACACTGATCAAATAGGGCAAAGAAGGACATTATATAATGTTGTTCAATTCAACATGAAGACCTACCTATCCTAAATATATGCACACCAAACATTGGAGCGCCCAGATTCATAAAACGAAGTATTAGAAATCTATAAAGAGATTTAGATAACCACATAATAGTAGTGGGAAACTTTATCACCCCACCGATGGTGTTAGACAGTTCATTGAGGCGAAATCTAGCAAAGACATTCTCATCTTAAACTCAACATTTGACCAATCAGACCTAGTAGACATCTAGAGAATGCTCCACCAAAGTATAATAGAATATGCATTCTTCTCATCTGCACATGGCACATACTTTAAGATTAACCACATATGGAGCCATAAAGCAAGTCATGACAAATTCAGAAAAATTAATATCATACCAACCACACTCTCAGACAGACCATAGTACAAGATAAATAGAAATCAATACAAAGGTGATCTCTCAAAGCCAAACAATTACGTGGAAGTTAAACAACCTACTCTAGAATGGCTTTTGGATAAAGAATAAAATTAAGACAGAAACAAAAAATTATTTGAAACTAAAGAAAACAAAGACACAACATATCAGATTCTTTGGGAAATAGATAAAGCAGTGTCAAGAGGAAAGTTTATTGCACTAAATGCCTATATCTAAAAAAATGCCTATATCTAAAAGATAGAAAGATCTCTAACAACCTAATGTTACACCTAGAGGAAATATAAAAACAAGAGCAAACCAACCCCAAGTCTAGCAGCAAAAAATAAATAACCGAAATCAGAGCTAATCTGAAATAAATTGAGATGCAAACATTAACACAAAAGATCCATGAAACCAAAGTTTGTTTTTTGAATGAATAAACAAGAGTAACAGACCACTAGCTAGATTAACGAAGAAAAAATTGATAAAATCAAAATAAATGCAATCAGAAATTACAAAAGTGACATTAGAACCAACCCCACAGAAATACAAAAAACCTTCAGAGACTTGTATGAACACTTCTATGCACACAAACTAGAAAAACTAGAAGAAATGGATAAATTCCTGGAAACACACAGCTTACTAGGATTGAACCAGGAAGAAACTGAAATCCTGATACCAATAACAGGTTTCAAAATTGAATTAGTAATAAAAAGGCTACCAACTAAAAGAAAGCCCAGGACTACAAGCATTCACAGCCAAATTTTAACAGATATACAAAGAAAAGTTAGTACCAATTCTACTGAAATTATTCCAAAAACACTGAGGAGAAGGGACTTCTCCTTAACTTATTCTACAAAGCCAGTATCATTCTGACACAAAAACCTAGCAGAGATACAACAATAACAAAAAAAAATCTTCAGGCCAATATCCCTGATGAATATAGACACAAAAATCCTCAACAAAATACTAGCAATCTGAAGCTAGCAGCACATCTAAAAGTTAATTCATAACAATGAAGTAGGCTTCATTACTGGGATTCAAGATTGGTTCAACATATGCAAATCAATAAATATGATTCAACACATAAACAGAATTTTTTTAAAAAATCATAATCTTAAGAGAGGTAGAAAAGGCTTTCAATAAAATTCAACATCCTTTCATGATAAAAAAAAACTCTCAAAAAATTAGACATTGAGGGAACATACCTTAAAATAATAAGAGCCATATATGACAAACCCACAGGCAACTTCTACTGAATTAGCAAAAGCTGGAAGCATTCCCCTTGAGAACTGGAACAAGACAAGGATTCCCACTCTCACCATTCCTATTCAACTAGTACTGGATGTCCTAGCCAGAACAATCAGGCAAGAGGAAGAAATAAAAGGCATCCAAATAGGAAGAGAGGAGGCAAAATTATCATTCTTCACAAATGATGGTTCTATACCTAGAAAACCCCACAGCCTCTGGCAAAAGGCTCCTAAAACTGATAAGACACTTCAGTAAATTTTCAGGATATAAAATCAATGCAGAAAAATTAATAATATTTCTATACACTAATAATATCCGAGCTGAGAGCCAAATCAAGAATGCAACCCCATTTACAATAGCCAAAGAATAGCCAAGAATAAAACACCTAGGAATACAGCTAATCAAGATAGCTATAATGAGAATTAAAATACACTGCTGAAAGAAATCAGAAAGATAGCTACAATGAGAATTAAAATACACTGCTGAAAGAAATCAGAGATGACACAAATAAATGGAAAAATATTTCATGTTAATGGATATGAAGAATTAATATTAATATGGCCATACTGCCCAAAGCAAGTTACAGATTCAATGTTACCAAATTACCAATGTCATTTTTCATAGAATTAGAAAAAAACTATCCTAAAATTCCTATGCAACAACAACAAAAAAGCCCAAGTTGCCAAAACAATCCTAAGCAAAAAGAGAAAAGCCAGAGGCACCTCACTACCTGACTTAAGACTATACCAAAAGAGTATGATGCTGGTAAAAAAAAAAAAAAAAGGAAAAACAAACAGACACATAGACCAACAAAACAGGATAGAGAACCTAGAAATAAAGCTGCATACCTGCAACCACTTGATCTTCGACAAAGTCGACAATAACAAGCAATGGGGAAAAGACTTTCAATTCAGTAAATGGTGTTAGGATAACTGGCTAGTAGTTATTGCAGAAGATTGAAATTGGATCCCTATCTTTCACCATATACAAAAGTCAACTCAAGATTAAATAAATATTTAAATAGAAGGCCTAAAATTATAAAAATGCTAGAAGAGAAACTAGGAAATAACATTATTGGCATTGACCTTGGAAAGTCTGATAACTGTGTGTCTTAGGGATGGTTGTCTTGTATCTTGCAGGGGTTCTCTGCATTTCTTGAGTTTGCATGTTGATCTCTCCACCAAGACTGGGGAATTTTTCATGGCCTATAGCCTCAAATATGTTTTTCAAGTTGCTTACTATCTTTTCTTCTCTCTCAGAAATGCCAGTGAGTCATAGGTTTGGTCTCTTTAAATAATCCCATATTTCTCAGAAGTTCTGTTTATTTTTTTTAATTTTTTTTTATTTTTGTCTGGGTTGACTTGAAAGACTGGACTTTGAGCTCTGAAATTCTTTCTTCAGTTTGCTCTATTATGTTGTTAAGACTTCCAATTTTATTTTGAAATTTCTGTAGTGATTTTTTCAATTCCAGAAGTTCAGCTTGGTTCTTTCTTAAAATGGCTATGTCATCTTTCAACTCTTGGATTACTTTACTGGGGTCCTTGGATTGGTTTTAACTTTCTCTTGAATCTCATTGAGCTTCCTTGTCATCCAGATTCTAAATTCTATGTCTGTCATTTTGGACATCTAAGTCTGGTTAGGATCCATTGCTGGGGAGCTAGTTCGATCCTTTGGAAGTAAGGAGACACTCTGACTTACTGAATTGCAAGGGTTCCTGCACTGGTTCCTCCTCAACTGAGAGGGCTGGTGTTTCTTTATCCTTTTGAAGTTGCTGTCATTTGGAAGGGTGTGTTGTTTTTATAGACAGTGTTGTATATTACGTATAGTCACTTGGCTTCATTTCTGGGTGCTTTCAGAGGACCAAGGCTCTGTATGGGTTCCTTAGTTGAGGCTAGTTTCCTGCATTGGTTTTCACCAGCAATGCGTGCTGGAGGAATTTATTTTTGTTTCGTGGTGTAATTCAGGCTGCGACACACTAGATGGCACTAGGCTCTTAGCACCTGTTTTGTATTTCAGTGCTTTCACAGCAGTGCTCTGAGGAGCGGGAAATGGAGGAGGAGGTGAGAGATGAACTCCCTCCTTGTGAAGTTCATTCACAAGCCTTGGAGGAGGCCCCTCTAATCACTGGCACTGCACCCACATTTCCTTAGCCCCAGCGCAGGCCCTTGCGGGCTGCACTGTCCACTCCCTTAGGTGTCGCCCAAGCCAATAGTTAGGTGACCAGGAGACCCACAACTCCCAGGGACCTGCTGGTCCTCTGTGCTCGGTGGAGTCAGAGTGGGTTGTGGGGAATGTCTGTGGGTGCAGGCACCAACTTTTTCTTTTTCATAGTCCCCTTTGAAGAATGTCATCTACCTTTTATGAATAAAGTTTTATTGGAACACAGACCCTCCTATTTGTTTACATATTGTCCATGACTCTTCCCTCTACAGAAGAGCTGCATATTTGCAACAGAAACTATATGGTCTGTAAAGCCTAAAATATTTACTGTCTAGCCCTTTACAGAAAAAGTCTGCCCAACTCTATTCTAGAGCATCATACCTTCCTTAACAACTCTCAGCAGATTTATATTAGTCAGCTCAGGATACCATAACAAAATACCACAAACTGGGTTTCTTAAACAGCATGAATTTATTTTCTCACAGTTCTGGCGGCTGAAAGTCCAAGATCAGGGTGCCAGCAGCATGGACGTCTGGTAAGGCACCTTTTCACTGTGTCCTCTTATGGCCATGACTCTGTGGATGTGCATGAAGAGTCACCTCCTTGGTGTCTCCTCCTCTTCTTTCAGAGACATCGACCTATCTGATTAGGACCCCACCCTATGACCTCACTTCACCTTACTTACCTCTTTAGGTTAATATCTCCAAATACAATCACATTGAAAAATGCAACTTCATCATATGAATTGGGCAGGAGGGGTGGACACAATTCTGTCTGTAACAAGAGTTTGCCACTTTGATATTTATTGTACCAATTTGCACAACAAATTTGAGAGTAGCCTTATTTCAGAAGATTGACAGATCTTTGAAGACTATAACTAAATATCTCATCCACTTCAAATAAATACACATATGTGAATAAAATATAATTTCGGCATATAAAATTTAAGTTTTTAGTTGTCACTTTAAAGCCACAGCATAAACAAGTCTGAAGCCAAGATTCCCTCATGCCCTCATTCTATCAATCTCCATTACACTAAGTAGTAACTGTTCTCATTTCTATCACCATAGACTAATTTTATCTGTTCTGTAACTTTATGTGAATCAAGCTTGTCCAACCAGTGGCCCGTAGGCCTCATGTGGCCCAGGATGGCTTTAAATGTGGCCCAACACAAATTCACAAACTTTCTTAAAACATGATGAGATTTTTAAATGATTTTTTTAGCTCATCAGCTATTGTTAGTGTTAGAGTATTTTATGTGTGGCCCAAGACAATTCTTCTTCCAATCTGGCCCAAGGAAGCCAAAAGACTGGACACCCCGATCTAAATGAAATCATGCAATACATACACTCTATTGCCTAGCTTTTTACAAACAAAAATACTTTTGAAATTTATCCATCTTGTTGTATATAGCAATGCTTCATCCTTGTTTTTGGAAAATACATTTCAATTTTTATATTGAATTTTTGTAATCATTGTCATTTTGACAAATATTTGGATTGTCAAAAAACTCAGACAGCTCTTGGCTGTTGGGAATAAAATTATTATGAATAGTCTTATTCAGTCTTTTTGTAAAAATATGTTTGTATGCATCTTGAGTAAATACCTAGGAGTGAACATCTTAGGTCCTAAGATAGGTTTTTGTGTAACTTTATGAGAAAACGGAACAACTTTCCAAGTAGGCTGTGTCATTTTACATTCCTAATACCAAGGTATGTAAGTTCAAGTTATTCCATATCCTCAGAAACATTATTCCATATCCTCAAAAACAGCCTGAGAAACAACCTCAGAAACAGCACTAAAGTGACATTTAGTGCTGTCAGGGTTTTTAAGGTTAATCTTTCTAGTGAATGTTTAATACTATTCCATTGTGGTTTTAATTTGCATTTTCTGGATGATTCATAACACAAACATATTTTCTTATATTTATTGGCTAATCATATATTTCCTTTCGTGATGTGGCTATAGAAAGAAGTCTTGTATCCACTTTTTAAATTGGGTTCGTTTCATTTCATTATTGACTCCCAGGAGTTCTTTATATATTTCAGATCAAAGCCTTTTGTCAGACACTATATGGCGAATGTTTTTTCCCACTCTATGGCTTGCTTTTTAATTTTCTTAATGGCATCCTGTCTTGGGTTTTAGGTTTCGTTATGACAAATCCAATTTATCAATCTTGTTCTCTTATGGCTGTTTTTGTGTCTTCTCAAAAATGAGTCCCTATTTACCTCAAGGTTACAAATATATTCTTCTATGTTTTCTTCTAGTAGCTTTTAAGTTAAATCTATGCTCTATCACGAATTAACTCTATTAGGATGTGAAGTAGTATCTAGGTTCAGATTTTCCCATGTACTTACCCAGTTACAGATCTATCTGTTGAGAACACTTTTCTGGGCTCTTTTGTTGAAAGCTTATTTATCCTACATATATGGGCCTACTTCGGGCCTCTGTATTCTGCTCTTTTGATCTATTTGTGCAAGGATTGAATTTTTTTTCTATAAAGGGCCAATGTGAGTAATCATGTTAGGTCTTGCAGGCCATAATGATCTGTGATTCAAATATTTAACTATGTTCTTATAGTGGGAAAGCAGTCATAGAAAACAGATAAACAAATGAGCATGGCTGTGTTCCAGTAAAACTTTCTTTGTGGACACAAATTTAACTTTCACATAATTTTTGAGTGCCATAAAATACGATTATTCTTTTGGTTTTGTCAAACTTTTAAAAATATAAAAAATATTCTTATCTCTGTAGAATATCAGGCAGTATGATACCAAGTAACGGCTTTATTTTGCCCACAGCCGTATTTTGCCAATCCTTGTTTTCAACATCCTTATTCCAAAACCATAATGTCTTCATTACTTTAGTTGTATAGGTGATCTTGAAACCAGTAGCGCAAGTCCTTCAACTTTGCTTTTTTCAAGATGGTTTTAGCTAGTCTATTACTTTTAATAGCAAAAACTGCAATTACTTTTGCATCAACCTAATAGATTATTTGCATTTTCATATAAACTTCAGAATCAACTTCTCAATGTCTACAAAAATGTCTGATGGGACTTTGGGAGTTCATTTAATCTACAGGACAATTTGGAGAGAAGTGATGTCATAACACCATTGAGTCCTTCAATTCATGAACACTGCATATGTCCTATTTATTTACTTAGCAATGGATTGAGATTTTCAAAGTAAAAATCTTACCCATATTTAGTTAAATATATTCCTAAGTATCTTGCATTTTTGATGAAATTAAAATGGACTCTTTAAAACTAATTTTTCAAATATTTGTTGCTAGTCCTCAATAAATTTTTATATATTGACTTGTATTCTACACATAGTTAAATTCATTTAGTACTTAGTAGTTTTGTGTGGATCTATTAGAATTTTCGAATTTTCTATATAAGTAAACATGTCATCCACAAAAATGCCAGATTTACATTCACCTATCCAAGTCTTCATGTCTTTTATTTCCCTTTTCTGCCTATTATCCTAATTTGGATTTCCAGTACTATGGAGGATAGAAATAGGAAGAGTGGATAATCTTGTCTTGTTCTCAGTGTTACAGAAAAAGGAGTCAGTAGCTCATTGTTATTTTTTATAGACATCCCTTAACAAACTGCCATGGTTTTCTTCTATTCATGGTTTAGTGAAAGTTCTTACACAAAACGAAGTTAACTTTTGTCAAAGATTTTCTTCAATACCTACTGAGATGATTATATGGTTTTTATTTTTTACTCTGTTACTATGGTGAATTATATTTCTTGTATATTTCTGGATTTGAATTACTAAATTTAATAAAATTTTTTGCATCTGTATTTATACAATATTACTTTATTGTAATTTTCCAAGTTTGGGTATCAGGGTTATGGTAGTCATAAAATAAAGCGAGTAGTTGTCACTTCATTTACTTTGAGTGACTTTGTTAGATTTTTTTAAAAAACATTCTTTAAATATTTGATGAAGTTTACCAGTGAAACCATCTGGGCCTAGAGATTTTGTTTTGTTTTGTTTGTTATGGAAGATTTTAAGTATAAATTCAGTTTCTTTAGGAAATATGGAGCTCTTAGAGTTTTCTATTCTTTGTCATGTATGATTACTTGTGTTTTTCAAGGAATTTTGCTATTTAATCTAGGTTATCAAATGCACTCATAATTCTGCTCACTTTTTAATGTCTAGGATATTTGTAGGAACATTACAAAATCTGTGTCATTCTTGATATTGGAAAGGCCAAATCTTTTTAACATTTCAAATATGTAAAGATCCCTCTGCTTTGTAGAGATAAACTGGAATGGCATTCAAGGCTTTCTGCTCATCCTGGTGCCCATCACATGCTACCTCCTTTAAAGTCACGTTCCCTGAACCACATCTATTCAGGAAGGGATGGATGGTGCTTCTTTGACTTTCCACAGCTTCTAAGAGATCTGACAGTTCCTACCATGTTGTATTAGTAGTAGTAGTTCATACCTTTCTTTTATATTGAATGAAAAGTTTCTTGCTAACTGTAACTTCAGAACCTGCTCTGGCTATAAAGCCTTAATTAGTAAGAAAGGGAGGCAGGTAGGCAGACAGGCAGGCAGGCAGGAAGTCAAAGGTGTTCGAGGGTAACTGTAATAGTTCACATTGCCCTCTATATAAGACAAACTTGCAGGGCTTTTTCAGCTTAAAAGCAATGCTGGGAAAAACACAGTAGTTCCAGAACAATGCTCAATTAAGGGGGGTTTTCATAGTGATAAGAATGGATTGTTAATAAAACATTTAAATTTTTTTGCTTACTATTTTATAACATCGGAATCACACATATGAATCAAGCCATCGGGATGTGCAAGCATTTTGGGGCAAGGAACTTTGTTTTCTTTGCCTACATTTAGGTGGATATGAGGAGAATGGACCTGCTTCCATGAATGGAATGCCTTTGTGACTTGCAAAGGCCTCCTTAGTCCCATGGGTTGACCACCATGTTTAAGCAGTGGGGTGGTAGCCCTTCCACCTGTGTTGGTAATAGTGGAATTATCTTACCTGTCATCATCTGAATTTATTCTTAGAGGTGAGACAGAAAAGAATCCACCCTGGTAGACAGTTCAACATCATACAGAGCCCCAGGGACCAGAGTTAATTTCTCCTAGGCTGCTTACCAAAAACATAGAGCAGGGGAAAGTCCTAGAACCAGTGTCATCACTATTCTGGAGATAAGAGTTCAAGACAAAAAAGGAGAGATTTGTTGTAAAGTATAAGAAGAGCATGAACAGAGATCTAGACATGAAAGTAAAAATTAAGTAAAGAGCCCACTGATAACACTCTAGATCCCCCAAAGAAATCAGGGAATGTTATGGTGAGATTCTTTCAGCACCCAGGGAGGGGAGGAGAGTAGGGAAGAGGCAAATACAGAGATATACTCCATATTCTCCACCTACTCTCAGCCCTGGCCTGAGTTGGCTTCTTCCCTCCTGCAGGTATCAAGTCCTGAGACTTCAGATTTTGGAGTGAGCCAAATCCAGCCACCTCTTCCTAACAATGTCATCTTGTGCAATTTTTCTTACAGTTTCTGACTCGGTTTCTCATCTCTCATTTTCAAGATGAAGCCCACTGCTCAGAGTTGAAGAAAGGATCTGAAATATCAAAGAGAAATTGCTTCACACAATAGGTGCCACCTAGAAGGTCTTCAGTAGAGAGTTGCTCCTAGTTTTTACTACAATGGGCCGTTCTAGTATTTGCTGGGGAGTACAGAGAGCAGGTGGGGGTGCCCGCCGGCCTGTTACAGCAGAGTACTTTTATCCCTTTCACAGGAGAGTCATTGGGAAACAGGACTGCAAGAGCGAGAAAATTCCAAGTATGTGTCATCGCTCTGTTGCCTCATGCAGCTGTTTCCATAGGGATACAATGGTGTTGTGTTGTTAAGGAAACTTGCTGTCAAGCAGCAACGCAAATAAAGCATTTAGTTTTATTAAGTTATATTACAATAATTATGGAAAATAATGGGCCCCAGATGTAATTTATTCAGTAGGGAAGGACAACCCCCTAGCTGTCCAATGGCTCCTGGAGCCAGAGAGATGGCACCCAGCATGCTGCAGTCTAGCCTCTCCCACTGACCACCTGAGCCTGCTGAAGCTGGCTTATATAAGGCTTTGGAAAGAGAAAGGGCTTTGGTTACTCTCTGGAAATCAGGAAAAACTGTTCCAAGATGTGTGTTAGAGAAGGTCAGGATCTCGTGTTTAATAAGCAGTTTTAGGCCTGAATTCTCTAAGGACAGTGTGTATGGGCCTGTTTTCCCCCAGTACATAGGGTCAGAGTCCTGCCAGCAATAGCCAAAACATGGTAGAATCAGTCAAGAGATCTAACAAAAGTGCTCTTGAAGGAAGAACTTCAGAGAAAGAAGTAAATTTTATGCTGAGAAATCATGATTCCACACTCTGGAGTGAGAACTCTAAACAGTTTACTCTGTGGTCACTTACTCATATTTCTACATAGATGGAAGGTCTCAGCCCTGGAGTTCTGGTCTACCTTTCCGCTCCTTTTTCTCCAAGGAACAGGTGGGGGTTCCTCATAAGTGCCAGGTCATTTCCCAATTAATTTACAAAGTATATTTGTTGGCAAATTGTCTCTGCCTGAAATCACCTTCATTCTTTTGTCTGATCAGTAAATACTTTATCTTTCACGATTCAGTTTAAACATTGGCTCCTCTGGGAAAATTCTGTCCCTCCACCACCATTATACTTACCATAAGAGGCTTATTCTATTATAACTCCTTATTCACAGGGTGATGAAACCATTCAGCATTAGTTTGCATGTCTCTTTATCATTACTATCCTATTGCGTTCTAAGCATTTGCTCACCCATCTTTCTCTGTCTTCTAGACCAGCTTCCGCAGGAATGAACCCAGAAAAAAGTCTACATCTGTATTTCCAGCACAGGGGCTGGCACACACTGAGTGCTGAACTGAACTGAACAGATGCTGTAAGCAAGAAAGAGTCAAATTTTGCAAGATTTTACTGAGGAGGAAGGCGCTACCTGAAAGCCAGGTATTGTATATGAGTTATTCTGCTGTCATAAACCATGACTGGCACTAGCTACAGGCACCCCTGCAGGATGTGCTTCCCCACAGCATGTCCCACAGGACATCCATGGCCAATGAACTGTTGCTAATTCACAATAACTCCTGAGATGTATGTGTTAGGATGGGTGATGCTACAGACCCCCCTGCCTCCCTGCATGCACTGTATACAGGGTTGTATGCACCCACTGGTGTGCCAAGTGGTTCAGAAACTGAGTTATGAACTAACTGGGAGTTATTCTTCTGATAATTGCTTACCTTGTGCTACTTTAAATTTTCTCTAATAATATTCAGGAGGACTTAGTACAACCACACTAATGGGGGTTCAAAAGGTTTTGTTTCATCTCCACAGTCTAGCTGAAATAGCATCCTATTGATTGGCAATATGTACCAGGAATCTTTAAAGTGTTTTTGGTCCCCTTTGAACCATCTATTCGCTTTCCGTGAAACTCCTAAGGTAGCAATCAGGCTAGCAAAAAATATAGTGTGGCAACAGAATCATTTATAATCCAAAAATGGGAAAACAACCAAGCCATATTTACAAATAATTTCTAGTAAAGTAAGAAATTGCAGTATCATTTTAGTACAAAATAGAAATCAATTATATTGACAATGAATTTCTTATACAGTAACACATATTTAATATTAGAAAAAAACTGTCAACCACACAGGCCATCTTCCCCTCAGCAAGCCCTAGGGAAAGGGCTTGGAGTTTTAAGCATGGACATCCAGGAAACTGCTCCATGTGCATACAGAAACACAGGGAGGCTCAATGCAGCATTGATTTTGCAATTAAGAAAAATTAGAAACAAATGTTCATCAAAACAGCATGATGTAATAATTATAGTTATTCACAACATACACAATAAGGAGCAGAGATTTTTCAAACTTTTTTGACCACAAAGTACAGTAAGAAACACATTTTACAGGGTGAACCAGTAATGGCAGATTACGCTTTCCAAGGAGGCCTCAACAATATGACCTGTTTCACATGTCCCCCCTTCCCCTTAGACTTGAGCAACCTTTGCAACTGGCTTGGTCAGTAGCATATAGTGGAAGTGATGCCATGTGTCTTTCAAGGCTGAATGTCTTAATCCATTTTCTGTTGCCATATAGAACACCTGAGACTGGGTAATTTATAAAAAATAGAGGTAATTTTACTCACAGTTCTGGAGGCTGAAAAGTCCAAGATCAGGTGGCTGCATCTGGTGAGAACCTTTCTGCTTTGTCATGACACGGCAGGAGGCATCATATCACTAAAACAGCAAATGTGCTATCTAAGGTCTTTCTTCCTCTTCTTATAAAACCATCAGTTCCATCATGGGGGCCCTGATGACCTTATCTATTTCTAATTGCCTCTTTAAAACCCCACTTCCAAACACCATCAACATATAAATTGAGAGATTTAGAGATTAAGTTTTCAACACACGAAATTTTGGGAGAGATGTTCAATCCATAGCACTGTGTCATAAAAATGCTAACACTTTAGCCTTATTAACCTGGAGCCCATCATGCTGGGAGGAAGCTCAAATTGGCCCATGAGAAGAGAACACTGTGTGTGGGGGGATGTTCCAGCTGATAGCCCAGCTGAGGCCCCAGCTGCCATTAATCATGAGACAGAAATAAAGATGCCTCCTGATGATTCTGGTGGGAGAGTGGGGTAGAAGAGGAAAGATGTCTTCCCAACATTTTATTATTCCCATCTGGGGCTGCAGATGTCATGGAGCAGAGGTGAGCCATCCACCATCCACACTGTGCCTTGCCCAACTTCTAATCTGTAGAATCCATGGGTATAAAAAAGTTTTGGGAAGGTTAGTAGCAATTGTACCTGGAATGCAAGTATTTGCAACAGAAATAAAACTTTTACTAATAATTCTTACCCTTAAAAAATTTCAAGTCATGCTATAGAAAAAAATTGAGAACCTCCTCTTCCATGTCATTCTTTGATCACTCAATCTCATCTCGTTCAAATAAATTCTAAAGATACAGGGATTCCTTCCTTCCCCCCCTCCTTCTTTCTTCCCTTCTCTCCTTCCTTTCTTCCATGCTTTTTTCCTTCCTTCCTTCCTTCCTTCCTTTTTTTCTTCCTTTCTTTTCTTCCACCTAGAAATACTCATTGTTCACCTCCTATGTTTCAGGTACTCTGCTCAGTGTGGGGACTCTAGGAGTGACATAGACACAGATGTTTCTGCTCCACAAAGCTTATAACCCAGATGGAAGGACAGACATATGAGTTTTAACTAATTTAATTCTTTATACAATAAAGAGGAGTACTAAGTGCATAGATCTTTTAAGGGCCCAGGGAAATATTTAAGACAACTACAACAAATTATTGACAACACAAAATTTTTAAAAGCTGTAAGTACAATTGAATGTTTTTTCAAATATCTACAAAAATAACATGTGTCAACTAGAAATCCATAACTTAATTTGCATGATTGTATATTAAGATTACATTTGGTATGGGCTATGGTTGCACTTACGTACGCTTGCTAGGGTGTAGGGTGAAGTTATATATAGCAGGTGTGTCAATAGGCTGGAAGGTGGGTAAATGGGTGGGTGGGTAGGCAGGCCCAGAACGAGCACAGTTTTTATCATGCCCTGGTGGTAAGTGTTATGAGAGGAAAGCTCTGGTGCCTGGAAATCCACTGACTTTTGTTTATGTGACACAAGCTGCCAAATTCCTGAAAACCAGGAACATACAACAGAGTCATTGTGATTTAATGTATTTCATGTGTCCTCTGTGCAAGGCATTGATATGGGCTCTGGAGAGTATTAGGCAGAATCACTCCTGCCCTCTGGAACTTGCAGTCTTATCTTGAGGATAGGGCAAGGGCTCTGTTCTAAAGTAACAGGATAGTCAAGTAAGGGGGATGATAAACGAACACACCCTGCTCTGTGAGAGTTAAAGGATGTGAGAACAAGAGAACTGGGGAATATGCTCAAAAAAGAGCTGATATTTGAAGTGGGCCTCCCCTATGCCCTTGCAGGCTGCACAGACCAGATGGAGGGCCTGGGTTGAAGAGCTAGCAGAATATTCTGAATTCACAGTGGTGTGACCCTACAAGGACCAATTTATATCTTCACCTCATGTATGGATTAAGATGTAAGGATTAAATAAGTTCACACATGGGATGTGCTTAGAACAGCGTCTGGCATAGCGTACATGCTTAACAAACATCAGCTTGTTATAATCTTTACTTTTCACTGAAATAACAACGGTTATTTAACACAGTCAATGGCCAGGCATCGGGTTCCTCTACTTGCATAGGCTAAGATTGCCAGACCTCATGAGGACACCTCATTATCTCCAGGGGTGACTTTGAGTTAACTTTAAAAATGATTCATTCCTTATTACCCATTCCTTAGGACTTTCTACTGCCCTCTTTCGGAAAATTATCATATATGTGTAAATCTATGATAAATATGAATATGAATCACACAGTGTTCTGACCTTATGTTGGCCTTCATACAAATATGAACATCACATCATTCCTGCCCTCCAGAGCCAATACTCAATTCCGGGGAGTGATAGACACATTTGTAATCCAGCATCAGAAAGTACAAAGCGGAGTGGTTTCCCAACAGCCAAATGTGGGGTGAGGAGGAGACTGAGAAAGGCTTCCCACAGGGGCTACTGCATGAGCTGGGTCTTGAAGGAGGAGTAGACCTTCCCAGGGATGGAGACAGGGTGGATCCCTAGGAAAGGAAACAGCCAGGTAAGGGCCTGAGTGGCGACAGGGTTCTTTGGGGAACTCAAAGTTGTCCGGTACGGCCAGGGTAGATGGGGTGGATCATAGACAGGTGAGGCTGGAGAAGTGGTGGAGAGTTCCAAGGAGTCTCATGGTACATATGGGACAGAGTGAAGTTCAAGGACAGGAAGGACAGGAAGCCACAAGGAGTGTAAGGCTGCAGATTCCAGATCAGATGCTAGTTCATTCTGGCCCATGACCCTGGCTTCAGCTCAGCCCATTTGAGGTAAACACTTGGATTCCAGTCAAGGAAATGCCTTTCTGGTCTTTCTGATTTTCTAGATTTTCTAGAATGTCTTCAAAATCCTGATCAAAGAGCACATGTCCCAAAGTTGGTTCATGCATTCATTCACTCATTCCACAAATATCTATTGTTTGCTTTGTACCTGACACCACTAAGCTCTAAGACTCAGTGATGGAGACGTTGCCATTGCCTTCAAACAGACACTAACTGGGGCGAGACAGGTAAATAAATCAGTAATATTCTGTGGCAGGATAAGTGAGAAAATAAAACAATATGCTCTGAAAAATGGAATGGGGTAGGAAGAGGAGAGACAGATGGCAGAAAAATTGAAGGAGGCCTTTTATAGAAGTGCATCAATTTCCTGAGGTTCCTGTGGGATTCTACAAGCCTGACAGGCAGTTCTTGATCAAGCTCTGGCTTCTCTTTGCTTAACAGTTCTTCCCTCCATTGATCTGTAAGCAGCAAAGAGAAACCAGGCCATACCTTCCACACTTTGCTTTGAAATTTCCTCTGTTAAACATCTGAGTCCATTGTTTACAAGTTCTACTTTCCACACACAGAAGGATGTGATTGAGCTAAGCCTTCTGCCATTCTATAGCAAAAATCATCTGTGCCCTCACTAGTAGCACCTGTAGCTTCCAAAGTCTACCAACAGTCTGCTCAAGGCAATCTGGGCTTTGTCTAGCATGTGGCTAAACATTTACCCAGCCTCTGCTCATTGCCCAATGCCAAAGCTACTTCCCCATTTTTAGGCATTTGTTACAGCAGCATCGAGCTACTATCATCCTACTTCCTACTGTCATTGAGCAGAATGACATGACAAAAAAGTCAGTAGGAACTGGCTTAGGCAACGTGGGGGATTGCCTAGGCAAATTCAAAATCCTTAGGGTGGGCTGGAGCCTGTTGAGTAGCAGCAGACACTGGAGTTCCAGGAGGAATTTCTTCCTTAGGAGAACTTCCCCTCTTTCTTCTTTTAAGGCCTTCAAGTGAAGTGGACCAAGCCTACCCAGAATATCAAAGATGGTCTTCATTTAAAGCAAACTGGTGGTAAATGTTAAATCACATCTACAAAATAGCTACAGAGCAACACCTAGATGACTGTTTTGTTGAGTGACTGGAGACCCTAGCCTCACCACATTGACATACAACACTATCACCAGAAGGGAATCCATTCAGCATCCCAAACCTTAAGAAGCACAGTGTAGGGAGGAGATTTATCTTGTAATTAGTAAATGCCAGGCCTCCTTCTTATACTTTACCCACAATGGTATTTACCTGTAATCATCACACAAATGTGATCACATAGGTGCTGCAATGAAACTGGAATTGAGAAATTGAGCCAAATGTAAATAACTCAGGCCAAGTCACACGGCTGGGAAGTAGTGAGGCTGTGATGTGAAATTACACTGTCTGACTACAATGTTTTTGCCCTAAGACCTTGTCCAAGGAAGGAGCGTGCTGCTGGCCCATGCTTTGTCCCTGACCATCAAGCACATAAGAAACTCTGCAGTGCCTCCCATGCTAGGGAAATCCAAGCCACTGCCCATTGCGTTTCTGCCTAACCACACATCTGCAGCTGGCTCTGTGTCAGTTTCCCAGGGCTTCTGTAAAAAAGTCACAGCAAAGGCCAGGCGCGGTGGCTCATGCCTGTAATCCCTGGACTTTGGGAGGCCGAGGAGGGTGGAGCACATGAGGTCAGGAGTTCGAGGCCAGCCTGGCCAACATGGTGAAACTCCGTCTCTACTAAAAATACAAAAAATTAGCCTGGCATGGTGGCATGCTCCTGTAATCCCAGCTACTTGGGAGGCTGAGGCGGGAGAATCGCTTGAACCTGGGAGATGGAGGTTGTAGTGATCTGAGATCATGCCACTGCACTCCAACTTGGGTGACAGAGTGAGACTCCATCTCAAAAAAAAAACAAAAACAAAAAAAACAAAACTCAGAAAAGCAATCTCAAAACAATAGAAATGTATTGGCGCACAGTTCTGGAGGCTGGAAGTCCAGGGTCAGGGTGTTCCTCAGGGCAGCACTCCTGAAACCGCTCAGAATCTTTCTTGGCTTCTCCCTAGCTTCTGGTGGTTGTTGGCAATCGCGGAACTTTTTTGGCTTGGGCACATGACTTCAATTGTTACCTCCTCCATCGTATGGCGTGCTCTCAGTGCATCTCTGTTTTTACATAGCACTTGCCTCTGGGTGTATGTGTCCAGATCTCCCTAATGTTATAAAGACAGCGGTCATTGGATTAATGGCCTTTCTAATCCAGTATAACCTCATCCTAACTTGATTATATCTGCAAACACTCTCTATTTCCAAATAAGGTTACATTCACATGTACTGGGAGGGGGGACTTCAACATAACTTTTGGAGGGACACAATTTAATCCCCAACAGGCTCATACTAGTAGTAGAAAGCTAGCCTCTTCAAAGCAGTCACAGTGTTTTCCTTTGACCTCATGCTGTTCTTTATACAAAAAGCTCCATTTCTCAGACTGGGCAACATGGCAAAACCCCTTCTCTACAAAAAATACAAAAATTGGCTGGGTGTGGTGGCACAAGCCTGTAGTCACAGCTACTCGGGAGGCTGAGATGGGAGGATTACCTGGGTCCAGAGAGGTCAAACCTACAGTAAGCTGTGATAGCACCACTGTACTATAGACTGGGTAACAGAGTCAAACACTGTCTCAAAAAGATTAAAAAATAAAGAGAGAGAGAGAGAAGAAAAGCTCCATTTTACTAATTCTGCTGAATGTGGCCTTTGGAGTTTTATTTTTCTAGAAGTCTCCTAGAGTCTCAAAGTTCAGTCTGGTTAATACTGGGACATCCCTGATAGTTGGAAGACACTGTGAACCTTCTCATCCATGTGCCACATTTAGATTGAGAGATAATTGTGTCTTCACGTTAGCACTTCCATGCACGCAAAAAGACAGCTCAAAACCTTGAAAAGTTCAAGCAGGAGAGCTGTTGACAACACATTGAAAGTTAAGCTGTTCCTTGTCATTATAAACAAACTTTTTAACTATTTCACCAAGTTAATCTCTGGGGTGTTAAGATACTTCTAGTTAGAACTTGTGTCTTTACCACCTTATTGAGGGCTTTTTACACAAGCTTCTCTAATATAAGCCTGAGCCTGAGTTCTCATCTCCCTGAACTCAAATTCCCTGTGCTCAACTCTCCAAAATTTGGGAGGGAATAAAACATAAGTGATTACCTTGTGTTTATTTACAAATGGATAGAGATTCATTAAAAAGTGTTGTATTTTAAGCTGCCCGAATAAGAACAAAAGAGGCAGAGAGAAGATGAAAGAGAAGGAGTGGGAAAGATGGGAATATGAATGAGAGGGAGCAAGTGATACAGAAATCAACAACAACAAAGAGACAGGGGATGGAAAGACAGAATGTGAAGGAAATGAAGGTATTGAAGCCACTCAGAAGGGAAAATAGGCAATGCTGGAATGATGTTATGAGAAAAATAATGCCTGGCAGAAAAACTTCCAACCAGATAGCCCTCTGGTGCTCAAGCTTGTTCTCAAAATAGGATTAATTTGTTGCTAAAAATTAAGAGAGAAATCTGTTGGCCACACAGATGAAACAGCCAGTCCCAGCCAGCCCTGGAGGCTGTGGCACGGTCCTCCTGGTCATGCAGGAGACAGTGGGAGGCAATGGGAGGGTGGCCAGAGCCTCTACATTTGATGTGCTGAGTTAGCCTCCCACACAGCTATCCCCAACTCAACACCTACCAGGTGCATCTGGACAAGCCCCATGTGAAATCACAGGCTTTGGAGGCTGACTGCACTGATTGGCTTCCTTGCTGGGCTACTATTGACTTAGGGCAAGTTACTGTCTCAGTTTCCAGGTTCCTCAGCTGTGAAACACACACAAAAGCTACCTTTCAGGATTGCTGTGAAGATAAGGCACTGTAATAATCTGTGAAAACACACTCACCTCGGAGGCTGGAACCCAGGAGGTGCCAGGCAGCCTCTACTTAGGTGTGTGTGTGGTGACTTCAGCATATGGGACAATGATACTCAGGTCTATGCAAGCCCCTTGGGTCCTAGACTCGTCATGGCCATCTCCACATTATCTGTGACTTTGCTTTGATGGCATCCTCCAAGATCATTCTCTCTTAGAACTTGAAATCTCAGTCCCCGTCTCTATCTGCCATCTCTCATTGTTCTACTTCTGTTTCCTCACTCATACCCAGCTGCTTCTGTTATGCTCAGTAAAACCCCCAGCCCTTGGGCTGGCATCTTCAGCCTGGCTTTTGTCTGACTCGGAGTCGCCAGTGCAGTCTGCCATTTTGAAATGCTCTTCCTCTTCTCTGATGGCCTCAATGTGGATGAACATATCAATGTTCAAAATCACTGCTATCACCCTCTCTTTCTGCTTCTTCTGCTTATTGTTTCTGTTAGCAGCACCATCCTCTCGGCCAGAGGGATCTGAAGCTCAACCCACTCTTGATTCTTCTTTCTTCTATAATGCCCAAAAGCCAATCATTAGATCCTACCACCATTTTCACTATAAAGTTTCACGGTGCCACTACCCAAATGAATTACTCTGTATTAATCTTATCTTTAAAATGTGTTATAAACAACCCACCTCTTACAGATGACACTCAGATTCAGTATTATGGAGAATGCATTTCTCTAAGATGGCATCACCCTGTTAAAGAAAACCTTACTCAATGATACTTGTTAAAGCACAGAAAAGCTTACTCAATGATACTTGTGTAAATCACATCACAATAGAGGGACCACTGCAAAGGGATTTTGCAACAGGGAAGAGAGATTGAGCCCAACTCGGAGCACAGCACTGGTAAGTGGGAATTTATAGCCAAGGAGCAGGGTGGGGACCACTAGATAGAAAATTACTAAGAGGAGATATCAGGGTTGAGGGTGCAGGGATTCTGGCTAAAGAAATCTAACAGGATTCTTGCTGAAAACAGGCCATGTGATCAGACATCACCTGGGGATGATGGACAATGAGAAACTTGGTCATATATTGAAAATACTGAATCAGATATCAAGGGTGGGGGAGTTCTTGATAAACTGACTTAGCAGCGTTCTTAGCCCAAACTGGACTTTACAAGGAAGTACACAGGTAGACATAGGAGAAGCTTCAGGTGACTGGCTACAGTTTGGCCAAGCAAGGAGTTTTTGTTAGTCCTTCCTCTTGTTCAAGGAAAGGAGAGACATTTTTCTTTCTTTTGAACACCGTACCTCCATTTTCTCATGTGGTCACCTTTTGTTCACTAAGGACCCACTGAGTCACCTGTTGGGACTTGATAGTTCCAACAGACTGGATGGTGCAAGCAGTCAGGCATTTAATGAGGGGATTTTTTTAATGGAAAAAAAAGATTAATAGTCAGAAACTCAGTTTCTGAGCCCAGAGGGCAGCCAATCAAAAAGATTTCTAAACACTGCGCTTGAAGCCTCTTCAAGTGGTGTGGGAGCAGGCAGTGGCAAGCTGATAGATCTTCCTGGTTTTCAGTTTTAACACCACGAAGGTTGTCTACCCCTGAGCTATTGTGGTGATCTCTCTGATGTCTGTATCAAGTCCTCCAGCTTCAGCTTTTGGGGCTCCAGGAAAGGAGCAGTTTTAATTTTAATGATTCCAAGTCAGAAGGGTTGGAGAGAATTGGAAATATTTGTCTGGAGTGTGGTTGCCAGATTTTGGAGGAAGCTTGGAGAATTCAGGATCCAGTCCAGTGTGTAGACAAATCAGAAAACCACAAAAACAATGAGCAGGGCTAAAATTCAATAAGAGGTGTGCTATAGTTTTCTTCTGAAACATAATTTCTCTCTCTCCATTCACCCCCATTCCTACCAAAAATAAGCAAAGACTGATTTCCTTGCAAAATAAGTTTAGTCTCATTAACTTGGCCTGATTATTTATATAAATGCAGCAAAAATAATGATTGACCACCTAGGCTCTTTTTGAGTTTGCTTTCCTGGAACTTTTAGGGTAATCTCAGACCAAACAGTTAAAAGCCTTTTAAAACTAGAAAGCGAAGCCAAGGACTTGCTCTCAGGCTGTTTCTGAAATACTTAGGGATTTGAGTGAATATCGCTTTTATAGGTCTCCAAAATATCCTGGGGTTCCCAGGCCTGCCAGGAAGTGACACTCTTTATTCACCCGGAAGAAAACTATGTAAGTGAACCAAGTACGCAACACACCATGGCGATAATTTTTTTCCAAGAGGCTTTATTGACTCCATAGAGTCAACCTTAGTTTCTTGAAGTTGTCATATCTGAAGATACAACATTCCAGTTAAGGCCTTCATAATATATCCAGTGTTTTCAATTGTGTACTGCTACAAGGTGAACATATTCTTACTGCACATATGCAAATAACTACATTATCATAAAATAAAAATGTTTACTAATAGTTTTCTAATTCCAGAGGGATCGGGTAGGAGGAAAGAGTAATTATTTCTTCTTTATTCACAAAGGAATACATTACCAAATTGTTCTAAGCTACAGATAGCTTAAGATAAAAGAGAAAAACTTGGCCGGGCATGGTGGCTGACGCCTGTAATCCCAGCACTTTGGGAGGCTGAGGTGGGCAGATCACGAGGTCAGGAGATCGAGACCATCCTGGCTAACACGGTGAAACCCCGTCTCTGCTAAAAATACAAAAAATTAGCCGGGCGTGATGGTGGGCGCCTGTAGTCCCAGCTACTCGGGAGGCTGAGGCAGGAGAATGGCGTAAACCCGGGAGGCGGAGCTTGTAGTGAGCCGAGATCCGGCCACTGCACTCCAGCCTGGGCGACAGAGCGAGACTCCGTCTCAAAAAGAAAAAAAAAGAGAGAAAAACTTCTCTTAAATTTGGAAAACAAAACATTAAAGAACCAGCAATGTTTCAAACAAAAAGTCACTAAAATATTGTCCTCATCAGTTCATTCAGTCCCGTGTAATTCTTGTTATTCTTGAGCTTGGGATATAACTTTCATGAAGCCATCAGTTTCTTTGTTAGAGTTCTGCAAATTCTTACCCAGTCCACTGGTGTGATCTTAAAGTTTTCAGCAGAAGCCTGTATTTTTAAAGTAACTTTTGTAGTCTTTTCCATGAATATCTTTGAAGAAGAAGCAAGTTTGGACTGTAGCTGATTTCAAATGCTTTCAGAGAAGAACCAAAGTAAAATAATAACTGTCCATAAATAACAAAAGACTTAAAATGGCCATATGGCCATGCTTAAAAATATGAAGAGAGTTCATTATGATAATTATGCAATTGCCAAAGATATTTGGCTATTTCTGTGACATGCATTTTCATATAATTTTAATGGAAAAGACCAAATTCTAGTTCCGCACTAGTGTACAATTAATACTAAACCTAATTTTAGTAAAACTTTATAAAAGAATCTATCCAATCTCAGCCAGTTTTGGCAGCAAAAGATAATATTTCTTTTCCAGCATCCTTTTTCCACAAAAGTTTGGCCAAGGAAAGAATCTTTGTCAACCCCATCCCACTTTTGAGGAACCTGCCTCTCTAAAATCTCCCTATCCGCCATGGTCAATATGGAAGCAGTCATTTTACAATAGCTCCAGGCCCTGACTTCAGTTGATGGGGCCAGAGGAAGGCATTTGATAGTTTGTTCCAGGAATCAGAGTTTTTCTCCAGGAATTTGGATTTGGAACCAAGAGATTCCAGTGTTGATCTAAATCCTTTTTGGACAAAAGAAATATAAACTTAAGAACAGTTTTAAGAAGAATAATTGTACCTACCTCAGCATAATGTTATAAGAATTACATAAGTCAACACATGGAAAATGCTCAGAGTGGTACCTAGCACATAGCAGACAACCTATAAACATTAGCTAGAATTATCACTGCACTATTATTGTAAGCTCACTTTATCACAGAGCTGTCTCAGAATGTAGATTGTCACAGAATGATTTATTTATCTATGATGGCCAGAAAAGATCTACTACTGCCCCGAGTTCTCAGGGCTTGGTGATTTAATCTGATGCAAGTGACTTGAAGGGGTTCTGCCTACCTGGCTACCTCCAGGTCTGTCTTCAGGGCTGCTTAGAACTTTCTGGGATCCATGTGAATATTCCTTTCATCCTCAATTACAATTTATAGAAAGCTGAGATCTGTTTATTCATGTGTCAAGGCGAAGCTCAAATACCACCTTTTATCCTTCCCTACCTCTGGACAACTTCAGTCTCCCCTTTTCCCATCCTCCTGAAAGTCTATCAAAGTCATTACCAGAATCTTCCTTAATCTACAGCCTGTGTTGGTCTGTGCTTGTTGTTCATTTCCCTCCATGACTGAAACCACAGAACTCTTCCCTTTACTTCAGTGAGGTTCTGAAAGCCTTGAGACAGAAACTCCTTAACTTTCCTTTGGCACTGCCTACTAGTTCACCTGTCCCTCCTTGGGTTAGCCTCCCTCTGGAGTCACAATAGAAGAGTTCTCCTCTTCCTGAAGTCCCCTCACTCCAAGATATCATACCCTGCTTATTCTTGGTTCCTTATTATCAGCATTTAAATGCTCTTAAATCTCTTTCACCTTATTTTTTTAAAAAGAAGTTTTCCTCTTTGGTAGTGCTTTTTCTCCACTTCATCATTCAAACATCTTCAAAGCATGTTTGGCAAATCCTGCCTCCTAGACTCTGGTTTTCTTCTTTCTCATCTGCTATGATTTTAATGTGTCCTCTAAAAGTTCATGCACAGGAAACCTAACCCACAATGCAATGCAACAGTATTGAGATGTGGGGCCTAATTAGAGGTGCTTAGGTCATGAGGGCAAAACCCTCATAAACTAATTAATATTGTTATTGTGGAAGCAGGTTAGTTATCACAAGCCTGGTTTGTTATAAAGCTAGTCCAGCCCCTGTGGTGTCTCTCTGTCTCATGTACTCACATTTCACTTCTGCCTTCCACTTTCCACCATGGGTACCCTCAACAGATGCTGGTGCCATGCTCTGGGACTTCCCAGCCCCCAGAACCATAAGCTAAATAAACTTTTCTTAATAAATTACCCACTATGTGGTATTCTATTATAGCAACAGAAAATGGACTAAGGCATATTTCATGAAGCATAATTTGTCAAGACCACTAATGATCTCCTTATTGCCATTGGTAATGGGTACTTTCAGAAAGATCTTGAATTATCTGGAGCATTAGACGTTAGAACATTTCTTCCTTTTTGCAGCGTTTTGCTGTCTACTCCCATTTTTTCCCTCTACTGCTTGGGCCACTTCTGAGTGTACCTTCTGTGGCTGCTCTTTTTTTGCCCATCCTTTAATGTTGGTCAGCTGCCTTGAGCCTCTTCTCCTTTGGTATAACTCTCTCTCTCAAACACCTCTTTGACTCCCATATCCTTATTTCTGTTCATCTTTACCACAACGGCTCTAAAATTAAGGTCCCACCCTAATTACTTTCCTAAGCTTTGTTCTCTTATATTTACCTGATCTTTGGACATTTCCACTGAGTTCCAAGTGTGCAAATCAAACTCGACCTGTCTGTAAACTAAACCCATAATCACTCCCATCTAACTCTTCCTCCTGTATCAACCATCCCCTGGAAGCTGTGAACATTCATCCAGGGTCTGGAGACAAAATCCAGAGAGCTGCTTATTTCTCCCCATAACCTCCAAATCTCTACACAAAAGCAACTTCCAAAGTCTATTCTGTAAGCATCTCCTAAATATGTCCTCTTTTCTTCAAACAAACTGCCAGTACTGTGGTTAGGAGCCTTTTCTTCAAACAAACTGCCAAGGCTGTGTTAAGAGCTTCATAATTTCTTACCTGGATTACCACCACATCTAGGTTTTGCCCTCTAATCCAGTGTTAGCATTCAGACTAGGTGTCCTCCTCCCCAGCTGCAATGTTGATCATGCCTCTCACCTGCCTAAAGCTTAGCCTCTGGATAACTGTCAAACATTTTTTTTTCCTCAGTACTCAGGTCAAAAATATTTCTAATAAATTTTTATTGTTTTGTCTTCTTACTGTATGTTTTGTTCCACCAAAAGAAGAGTTTCTAGAGAAAGGAGAGGATTGATGCGTTCATTGGTGCTCACTGGAAACTATCAAATTTGTAATGTGAGCATCCCAACATGCAGAGGAACCAGAAGTTCAATATTTGAGCTGATTAAGGATCAATCAGCCAGTTCCCTGGGCAGGGGAGAGACTCTGCTTCCACATTTTCAGGGACTCAGAGAGGCTGGATAAACGTCTCTGCTTTCTTTCCTCTGGTCCATCCTGCTCCAGTATCAGTGGTGAGAAAACTTTATCTGGCTCTCTTCCTTCACTGTCTATTATCAATTTATTTTACCTTGGGGCTATAATGTCCCCGCTACTATGATGCAATGTCTTTTGTGACCTTTCTCTATTGATATTGAAGGCCCTCTTTCTATTCCTTTTTTTTTTTTTTTTAGCACCCAGCACTATTTCTCAAAACACATCTGTACTTGATTACATGACCTCCGTTATTCATAACCTTTGCAATGGGTCTTTGCAGGAACTCCCAGCTAGAGGAAGAATGTACTTCATTTTTAACTCTGTACCAGTCTTGAGATTTCCTTTGGCAAAAAGCAAAAACAAAAACACGACCACCGCCAACACAAAACTCAGCAGAATTAAGATGTAAGTTTCAAGCCCAGACCTCAAGAGACCATGCATTTTTCTGCTCTTTCTCGTACCTCTGCTCAGGCTGCACTGAAGACAATTCCTGCCAAACCTAATTAGAAACTGCATGAAACAGAGCCAAGTTGGTCCAATTGTTCCAGGCAAAGCTCAAGACACAATGAGTGCCCAGCCTCAATCAGCAGAACCAGGTACCCAGCCCACCCCGAGCTGGTCACAGGTGGCTGAGTTATCTCTGCTGAAATTAGAACTGCCCAGGTCACCACTCAACTCATGGACAATAACAAATGCTCAGTGTTTTAAGCAACTGGATTTTGGAATGATGAGTTACTTATCAATAACAAACTCACACATCATCTCTTACCTCTTTTCTGTGTATCAGAGTAAAATGGGAAAAATGCTCTCATATATTATTTACAATACATACAATATATTATAGGTAATGTCTATCATATAATATATCTAAAGAACATAATAAGCACTCAACAAAGTATTCATCCCTCCTTATATTATCCTCTAAAAACTATTTCTCATTCTTGTGTTGAGTAATTTAAAAAGCAATGCCATCGTTACCAAAGTAAATGTAAGATGTAGTTCTAGGCCTCAGCATTCAGCCTAAATCATAGGCCCTAAAGAGTGGTGTGCCAAGGGTCAGCAATTCTGACAGCAGAAGACTTGCCTAAGCCCTATTTTTAAGCTGGCTGCTTGTGATGGAAACATGGCCCGTAGAAATGTGTGCAGATAGACACGGGAAATAAGCAAATCTTTGAGAAAGCCTTAGCTGAGATGATTTTGCTCATCTTGGAATTAAAAAAAAACATCATCACCCTTGCCATGTGACTTGGCTCCTCCATTTTCCCTCAGAATATGATTAATTGCTCTCTAAATAATAAAAGTCTTCCAGGAACAATAGAAAATATCTACTATGGAACATTCATAAATATTCAGCTGAAGCCTGGTGGGAATGCTAGGCTCCCATGAGAGCTCTGTGCTGACATTGGAAGTCAGAAACCAACTCGGAGACATAAAACTGTGCAGTAAAAATATTTACACAAATGAGTTTGGGGTGAGTTGTCAGAGTGCCATGTTCCTCTTTTGCCTGGACGTCAGGAATTAATTTGGACCTGATGGTGAAGCTCAGGTCTGAAATCATAGCAGCTTTTTTATATCCATGGACAGCTCACATAAATGTCAGGGGTGAGCAGAGTAGAAACACTTGGGCCACCACCATAGTAGAGCCCAGGTCATCAAAATGTTGCTTTATTTCCCTTTGATTCCATAGGTTCCATCCAGCCTTCTAGAAATCATTTGGTGCCACCTACTAGAAACTAGGAAAAACAAACTATTAGACTCAGGTCCCATCTCCTCTCAAGGAAACTACATGCCAAAAAGGAATACATAGGTATTTGCAATTCAACACAAGTGCCGGCATGCTGATCTGACCACATGCTACTGGAGCATAACAAAAACAAAAGACTGCAGGGGTTGCAGGGGTGGTGGGGTCAGGTGGATGACTGCACAGGAAAGGCTCTATGTAAGATGGGGCATCTGAGTGGGTCTCAGAGGAGGTTATAAATTCTTGAAGGTGAGAAGAGAGTAAGGGAATGCTACGCATCTCTGGTGTGGTCTGGGAAACCATGGGTGACAACGATGTGGTTAGGGACCACGAGCTGGAAACATCAGCCCTAAATCTGGAATGGAAATTTGGGGATCCAGAAAGATGTAGTGATCTTTCTCTCCATTTCATTTTTGGTTTATTCTGGCTGAAGTTTTGCCAGGGGGAAAGGTTATAAAGGGCATTGGAATGTTAGTCTGTCTGAATCCTTCAGGATTTGAAGGTAACAAAAGCAAGAACCAGCCCTGCAGGTCATCGTGTGCCTGAAGAAAATGACAGATGGCCACACAGAGGCAACAGACAGCTTGGAACAGCACATGTGCTCTCTTTCCTGCCCCTCTCAGCTCTGGAAATATTTCTGGGAAAGCAGAACGCCAGCCTAATCCATCTGGAAACCTTAGATTAGGAAGAAAAAAAAAAAAAAAAACAGGATCATGTCTTATTTCAACTTTCAAATGTTTTGAGGAAAGTGCCAAGAGAAGGGGCAGAAAGAAGAGAAACAAAGAAGAGAAGTGAGAGGAGGAGATGAAGAAGAAAGAGGAGACACAATTAGTTGAACTATGTTTAGCAGTAGATTCACTCTAGAAGATTCATTCTGATGGCTGAAACTTCCAGAACATGGATAACGTTTCAAGACACTGACATGATGGGGAATATTAAGTTGAATGTGCTATTTTCCTATGATAGCATTTTAAGACTGTAAGTATAAACAGCTACACAAACAAGCCCTTATGTGGGTTCAGATGTCCACAATAACATAACTTTATTTTTCTACCTGCAGCGCCACTTTTACTCAAGAGAAGAAAATTAAATTTTAAGTAATTCATGTTAAGCAAGCAAATCAAGGATTTTCAGCTGGCTTATTGCTTCTCTCTCACCCTTTCTCCTCTGAGTTGGTGTAAGTTGTCCAGCACCAAAGCACTGAGAAGGAAAGTGCTGGGTTCTCAGTGCTCAGCATCTGTCATCATTAGAGTTTATTGAGATTTCTCCTTAACTGCCGGACTCTGGTTGCTGGCACCTGGAGCTTCTGGTGTGGCTTGAGCTATCTGCCTCCAGCTGGTCCCCAAGGTTCTCTCTATACTGGTCACTCTGCATCTTCATCAAAAGTCTCTTCTAAAACATGAAAGCTGACACTTGACTCTTTTGTTTCTCTCTGTATGTTTGATGTAATAACCCTACCAGACAACATGAGCATAGATGCCCTTGCTGCCTGACTCAGGAAGTGGGTGGGAGGGGAACACGGGGCATGGCACAGAACAGGATGTACTGAAAGCTGAAGCCTTTGGTTAATCCTTTACAGTATTATTCTGATACATCCACAGTAGCATTTGTTTTTTTTTTTGAGGCAGAGTCTCGCTCTGTCACCCAGGCTGGAGTGCAGTGGCATGATCTCAGCTCACTGAAGCTCCATCTCCCAGGTTCATGCCATACTCCTGCCTCAGCGTCCCAAGTAGCTGGGACTACAGGCACCCGCCACCATGCCTGGCTAATTTTTTGTATTTTTAGTAGAGATGGGGTTACACTGTGTTAGCCAGCATGGTCTCGATCTCTTGACCTCATGATCTGCCCGCCTCAGCCTCCCAAAGTGCTGGGATTACAGGCGTGAGCCACGGTGCCCAGCCCATCCACAGTATTTTTTTAAACAGGTTTTTCACCTCACCCTCTCTCAATCCATGTCAAAAAGCTCCCACTCCAAGTTCTTTAAATGCCCCTCTAGATAGACCCGCTATACATACATCCAGGTAACTACCATGACCTGCATACATACAGGTGATGCAGGAGAAGGGGAGCATATCACAGCATACAGGTATACGGTCGGCAAAATGCAAAATGTGGGGTGCTCTGTAGAAAAAAAACTGTTTAACAAAAACATTGCAAGGACAAAAATAGGAGAAGAAACCTATAGAGTCAAAGAGATTTATATATGTCTACCAACTGCAATATATTCACCTTTATTGGATTCTGATGAAAACCAACCAATATAAAAATCTCTGACATAATAGAGGAGATTTAGACACTAACCAGAGACGTGTGATATAAAAAATTGTTAACTCTTTTAGATGGGATATTATTAGAGCTATGTTTAATAAAAAGTTTTTATCCTTTAGAAACACCTAGAGAAATATTTAGAAATTAATCATAGATATCTGATATTTGCCTTAGAATATAAGGACTAGAAAATGAATGGATATAGATGGAGAGTTGATGGCCACAATTTGATGATAGTTATGATGTTCAATTTGTAGAAGTTTTCTATACTATTCTAGATATTTCTATGTTTAAACAATTTTTTTCCAGAATAAGAAGCTAAAAACATTCTGATAATGACTTTTTTTTTTTCAGTTCCCCCATACACTTCCTGTGGTTTCACAACCAACTGCCATAGCTCATGTTACCCTCGTGGCTTGGGGCACCCTTTTCTCGATCATTACTTTCCTTCTCTTTCTTCATGTCTGATCTAATTCCTACTTTTTGTTCATATCTCAGCTCTTGGAGCTGTCCCTAGGTCCTCAGAGAGAGCTCTGTGTTACCCTGGCAGCTATCTCAGGTATCATATTGACTTATCTGTTGCCTGGCACACTGTCAGTACTTACATTAAAAAGAAGATAGTTATCTTTGCCTCTTTCATGTTGTGAGGATTAAATGACATTAAGCACCTGGCACATGTCAGAAGTGCTATATTCATTAACTTCTTCGCTTCTACTCCATCGTTTAAACCTGAACATCCCTTCAACACCTAGTTCCAGTTCCTCTTCCTCCAGGAAGCTTCTCAAAATACTACCGGCCTCTTTGCTGACTACATTGTGCCCACTAATAAATCCCTGCTTAACATTTGATCCCTGGGCAGATTTCTATGAGAAAATATACCAAGATGTTTTTCAATTTTATCTATTCACTCCAAGCAATTATGACGATGGTATGGCTATCTAAAATGTATTCAATTTGATGCACAGCAACTAGAATTTGGTAATTCCAGGATTGTTAGGCATTGTAAGATCTTAACTCCAATCTCCACATGATGAATGGAACCTCTCTCCTGCATGAAAGGCAAATAGTAGCTTCCTCATCCATTATTCTTATACCATCCAAGAGAGCCATCAGATGGGAGTTAAACTTTAATATTTGGCAAACTAAAAAAACTTGAGAATCAGAGAAGGGAGTGCAGTTCCAAGTGCATCTAGCTAGCAAATGAATTGAGGATGACATCCCAGGTCTCCTGACTGTCTAACATCTTACTGCCTCTGCTACACCCTTGCCAAGGGACTCCCCAATTTCCTCCAGATTAGAAAGTCCTTCCTCATTAAGCTGTCCCTAAACCTTGCATCTGGCATGGACCACAGAGCGCTCACTCAGGAGGTATTTATTGAGCCTCTAAGAGGTACCAGGTGCTGCAATAGAGCTGGGCTAGACTTTACCTAGAAAAACAGGTTAATCATCAATAACTTAGGATCTATTGTAAATAAGTACAATGCAATTCATTGTTTCAATCTGTTGTATATGGTATATAGAAAGGTCTGTATGGCACAGAAACAGAGCATGACAGCTTTAAACCTCTAATTTTCCACTACTAAAGCTGTATAATAATCCCCATAAGCATCCTTTCTCACCTCCTGTTGATGTATGGGCAGTTTCTCTGATAAACACCAGACTGGCAGGACCCCCTGGCGGTGAGATCCAGCAGACCCTGGCAAGGAACATCAGGGTCCTCAGCAGATGGAGGCTCCACAGAACTAAGAGCCACAAGGTGAGGGGCTGAAATGCTGTTCCAGGCAGACAGACTGCCGGGGAGTTTTTGGTGCACATATTTAATATTGTCCTAACTGCAATGGAAGCAGGCGCATGAGATACACAAACAAGGAAGCCACAAGGAGATGCCTCCAAAGTAGGTATTGAGGCAAGAGAAGAGAAGGCCACAACTGGGGGGAGACCATGGAATTTGAATCAAGTGTGGGCCCCAAGGACTGACCAAAATGTGTAGTGGGGATTCCCTAACACAGGGGAGGGAACACTTGAGGGCAGCAGCAGGAAATGCCGTTGGGAGGATATTGAAAACCCGAAAAGTGGAATGGGGCCAGTGCTGCAGGAACCATAACTGGAATGACCTAGAAGAGAGTTAAGAGCCAAGATACCCTCGGATTGAGAATGGTGGCTGGGCTGAGGAGGGATGGTTGGTGTGTGGCTGAAGTACTTAAGATAAATCAGTGCATTGACATATGAATTTGGGGGGAGGGAGGAACGACACAATTCAGTCTATAACAGTCCTAAGTGGCAGAGGAGAGACATGTCCCAAGATAAGGAGGGAGGTTCACAGTTGCCTGAGAAATTGATGGTAGCATGGGAGAAGTTAGGTTGTAAGGGAAGCACAGAGGGCACATCTTACCATGGGTGTGGGGTGACAGGAAGCAAGTTCAGTCTGGCATAGAGAGACCTTCGAAGGGAGACCAACAGTGAGCATGTCAGAAAGGGTATAGTAAGATCAGAACGGCCACCATGAGGCTCTCCTCCACCTGGCTAGTGCATTTTATAGGCTTCCCAATTTGTAAGAGAACCAAGACCACAGAGAAATAAAGTCATTAACTCTAATGCTAAAATCAGTTTTACGGGTGAGAAATTCCCAGCAAACCACTGGGCTAGGGCTGGGGAAGGAAATAAAGCCTTTATCTAGTCTTCTGACTAGTTACTGGGCAGAGCAGAGGCTCCATAAGGACCCTCACTAGATGTCAGTAGGTTACAGAGTGTGCATGCTCACCCAGCATCTGGGTAGGAAGGTCTAAACAATGAGAGGAAGCAAGTGACAAGGAAAGTCACTTGCTCTGAGGGAAGTCCTAGAGACCTGCACAGGACAGTGCTAGTTTTGCTCCGTGGATGCTTTTTGTGAACTCCATTCTCCACTGGTAAGAAAAAACCTGGGATTTTCAGTTTAATTCCTGAGAATCAACTTAGAATCATAGGCATGAATGAAATTTGGAACTGTGAATGTTTGGTCTGGGAAAGTGCAGACTTAATAAATGGTACCTGCTGGGGTTTCAGACTCACCTGTGCAGTAGCCTACACAGGAGTGGGTAACGGCTTTGCTTAGACTCTCCTGGCCATGCAAATGGTAAGATATAAACATGCTGGGGAGGTATTTAGGGGTAAAATTGAAAACTTAGTGAAAGATTAGATGTGTGAGTGCTAAAAAGGTCAGTGTCAAGAATGGTTTTGAGAAGGAACAGTGGAGAGGATGGCGGTGTCAGTACTAAGTTATGGAGCTGCAGGGAAGGAGTAGGCTAAAGGTGGTATAATGGTTTCAAACATTAATTTGGGAGCAGGTGTAATTTTAAGAACTTTTGAGACCAAATCAAGATGCGATACTGAGCATGAACCATTCAGTGTGTGAGACTGCAGCTCAGAGAAACAGTTTCAGCTGGGTAGGTTGGGGGCATTGCCTGGAAAAGAAAGCTTACTGAGAAGAGCTACAAGGCTCAGGATTGAATAATTCCATCATTTGCAAAGCTTAGAAGAGAAGAGAAGGCACAAAGCAGTCTGAGAAAAAAATTGCCAGAAAGGTGGGAAGGAAACTGGGAGAGTGAGAGCTACAGGACAGTAAAGGAAGAGAGAGCATTTCAAAGAGGAGGTTCCAGCCTGTCAATGCTGATGAGAAGCCATCAGGAAGAGTAAAGCACCTGCAGGGCATGGTGGCAGAGAAGTCACTAGTGGCTTCAGCAGGAGAGGTTTGGGTGGAACGGTGGTGTAGGAGCTAGGGACAGTGGTTAAAAATCAAATGAGGGGAGCAAGAAACCAATGTGTGTCACTTAGGAAAATTGGTACAGAAGCAAAGTGTCTTAGTCTGCTTGTACGGCTATAACAAAATACCTTAGACTGGGTAATTGATAAGAACAGAAATTTATTTCTGGAGGCTGGGAAGTCCAAGATCAAGGCACTGGCAGTTGTGGTTCTGGTGAGGACAGCTCTCTGCCTCCAAGATGGTGCCCCTTGCTGTGGTCCTCTCATGGTGGAAAAGACGGAAGGCAAAAAGGGCTAGCTACTTCCCTTGAGCCCTTGATACTATCACAGTGAGTCTTATGTCCCAACATATAAATTTGGGGGAACACATACATTCAGACCGTGGCACAAAGCTTTAGGTACTAGCACCTATGAGAGATTTGGCAACAGATTGGATTTGCCTAATATTTCTCAGACTTTAACTTGCATGACAGAAAAATCCTAGGGTAGCTCTTGTGTCCCATACCCTATATAATTCCCTTACCTGAGTGTGGGCAAGACTTGCAACTTCTCACCAAGGCAAAGATGTCACTCCTATGATTATATATCTCTGTGTATATGTACATATGTATGTATATGTATGTGTGTGCATGTATGATATGAATGTTATGTCCAGGGTAGTGGGTGATGGCTGAAAGGACACTTGGGGGGCCGTAGGCAGGTGAAATGTTGTTTTATTCAGCGGCTGTCTCTCATTAACAGCTCTCTCACACTGTTCTCTCATCAGCTGCTTTCTCACACTGTCTGCCTTGTCTCAGCTGCTTGAGCTGGCCACTCCCACAAGCAACTGCGCAGCTGGCTCTCCCCTGCCTTCAGGGTTAGCAGCAGCCGGCTCTCCCCTGCCTTCAGGGTTAGCAGCAGCCGGCTCTCCCCTGCCTTCAGGGTTAGCAGCAGCCGGCTCTCCCCTGCCTTCAGGGTCAGCAGCTTAGCTGATTCTCTCTGGCCACAAGCACAAGCCATGCTGTGCCATGCCATGCCATGCCATGCCATGCTGAGCTGTGCACTGGCTCCTGTCTGTCTACAAGATGGACAAGCTCTGGTTCTCTCTCTGGGCACCAGTGCCTGCACAACAGCCATGTCAAGCCATGCCCAAGAGCACCTGTATGGCATCGGCAGGGCAGTTATATCTTTCTCAAATGACAGTGGCTCCAAGCCAAGTATGAGCTTACACAAACAGGTTATATAACAAGTGGAGGTGTGCACCTGTGCACCAATCCTGCTGAGTCTGGCAGGTCTGGGTATCTGCTCAGCCTAATTCTTAACCAAAGCATATCCATGTACCTTACAAATGTATACATATACACAAAAACAAATAGTCCTTTACCTTGCTATCATACACTAGAAATAAATTGTCTTTGCTGATTTGATGAATAAGCATCCATGTTAAGGAAACCCACATGGCATGGAACTGTAGGCAGTCTCCAACACTCAAGGGTGGCCTCCAGATGACAACAAAAAATTGAGATCACAGTCACACAGAATGAAATAAATTCTGCCAACAAATGGAAAGAACTTGAAAACCGATAATTCCCCCATTGAGCCTCCAGATGAAAACACAGCCCAGCTGACATCTTTTTAGCCTTGTGAGACCCTGAGTAGAGAACTCCCTTGGAAACTGGGAGATAAACATATTTAAAGGTACTACGTTTTTTTCTAATTTGTTATACAGTAATAAACAACTAATATAATGTGCATCCTGGTCACCTGGGGATCTTCTGAAAATCCAGGTTCTGACTCGGTCTGAGGTGGGGCTGAGAGTCTACATTTACGACTAATTCTCAGGCAATGCTTATGCTTCTGGTCTAAAACCACATTTTTAGAAACGGTAGATAGATGCCTATTGCGATTCCTACCAACTCTTATATTATATACCAGCCAGAGAAGAAAATAACATGGGAATCAAATAAAATAATTTATCACCAGTTGCAAATATCTAAACTGACTTTCACAATTTCACTAAGAACTGAAAAATTATGTTGTAGAAGTTTAAACGCATATGGAAGTATTTCACAGAAGTCATTTTCAAGAGATACTTAATGCAGTGCAGGAGAAAGAAGACAAATGATGAAATAAATATTGTAAAGCGAAATAAAGGAAACTTCCCAGCTTTGCCTAAATATTACATATGCAAATGGTGTGTGTGTGTGTGTTGGAAAGGGGGGCTCCTGTGCCGGAATCCTTCTGTTTCATATACAAGCTGAGCATTTCCAGAGAACAGGAAAGTCCTCAGTAAACGAGTGATTCCCCCCACCCCATGTTACAACAGAAACCTAAAACATGCTCTCAGCATGGGGGTCACAGCCAGAGTTTTCCCTTCTGAAACACAGGACTGGGGACAGACTGCAAGAGTCCCTGGGGAGCCTGGGTGGATGCATGCATGGGTGAGGCTCAGAACACATTTTCTAAACCACATTGAGCTCCTCTCTTAAAATAATGACCCCTCGCTGCCTCTACAGAGCCCTGTTTCAGAAGAGGCACTAGGCAACACAATGATTCAGTGGAGAGAACCATCCTTGGAGGCCACAGGACAGCTCATATTCTGGCTTCATGGGTCACTAATTTTCATTGTGAGCAGGTGAACTTAACTGAGACTTAGGTTTTCTGATCTATAAAATGGGCACAAAATAATATTTATTTGTAGCACTTTTGTGAGGACTAGAAAATGAAAAGTGCCGGGGCTCCTCATGTTAGATGCTAGGCAGTGAGCTCCCAGGTGGAGTGAAGCACCACAGAAGAAAGGAAAAAGGTTTCTCATCATCTCAGCCTTTTCTCATGTTTGCCACGGCCAGAGTTTTGTTTTTTTTCTGGTTCAGAATCGAGGTGAGGTGATGCCAAGGTATAAACCACCAGCTTTCTGAGTGACACCACGGACTGTTAACTTATGAGTTCCTCTCTCCAGGGCACAGCTACAGAGGCAATAGGGCATTTTGGAGGTATTTGTGTTACTTCCAATTAGGCATTCTAATTAAGATGGACTAAGGGAGGAGTAATATGAGTGAGAATTGGGCATACCTGGGTGAGGGTGTCCTTGGGTTATTCTGAATACTGGGGGATTCATTGATACTCTTGGAAGTCAGCACTAAGCTCAGGAAGATCCCATGTGGTTGAAGCAGCCAGACCAGACCGGAGTGGAGCAGCCAGGGCAGAACATCTTCATCTGGGAGCCACACTCTTGGATTCAAGCGATTCTCCTGCCTCAGCCTCCCGAGTAGCTGGGATTACAGGCACCCACCGCCATGCCCAGCTAATTTTTGTATCTTTAGTAGAGATGAGGTTTCACCATGTTGGCCAGGCTGGTCTCAAACTCCTGATCTCAGGTCATCCACCCGCCTTGGCCTCCCAAAGTGCTGGGATTACAGGCGTGAGCCACTGCGCCCGCCCTCAACTGTCTTTTTACTGATACTTGTTACTTTCCACTCCACAGGCTGGGCATAGACCCCCATCTCCTCTTTGCTGCTCCTTTTGGCAGCTTCCTAACCTCATGTCCTGGCCCTCATCCTCTGCATCCAAGCTCCCCTACATGCAGCTACCGTGGCGTAGGCAAATCCCATATCTTACTGTGTCAGCACCAACCTTACCCTGAAATCCTCCAGCCTGGCTTAAACCTTAAAAAGTGCATCCCCTCTGTCCCTTACCGCTCTACCCCGTCCACCTGCTCCACCTCTAATCCCCTCACCCTACTGGAGCTCAGCTCTGCACTGAAGGTTTGTCAAGCTCTCTTGGGGTGTCTTTACTTGCATGGGTGTGTTTGTGTGGTGGCATTCCCTCCCAATCTGTGCTCTGAGCAACCCCCTGCTCTCTCCATCCCTGACCCCAATTCCGTCTCCTCCAGAAATTTGCTCTGACTTCTCCTGCGGGGGGTGGAGCTCCTCTCTGCTACCACCTGTGGAGTGTGATCATCACCTTCGGGCCTGCCGCACTGGACTGTGATGTCTCCGTGCATTTGCATTGGTCTGTGTGGTGTGGTACCAAGGCACTGATGAAGAAAAGGGAGGATCTAAACTTCAGTCCAAGCCCTGCCAGGAACTAGCTTCAAGACTGCACCCGAGGCATTCTGCCTCACTGAGCTTCTCCTTGTTTATAAATATAGACGGGGTCTGAGCGGTCCTGACAGCACTGGGATTCCAGCACTTCCTCCCTTGGGAGCCCCCGTTCCCTTCGACATTCCCTTCCAATGCTGGTATACAGAGTCCTAAGTCTTCCCCATGGAGGCCAGTGAGGGAGCTAAGAATCTGCTTGTCTTTCAAAAGACTGTTGCTCTACATTCCCTTAAAGGTATATGAGAGAATTTATGCTACTGAAATATAGGCAATGGTGAAGAATTTGGATTTAACGACACAGGGAGCAGAAGCCTCTCAATGGTTTTTAACAGAAGCATCACAAGATGGAAACAGAGAATGCCCCAGGAACAGAATGGTGAGAAGGGAGGAGGCTGGGAGCAGAAGATACTTTAGGAGGCCCCAGGTGTGTCCACGAGAGACTGAAGAGGACCTACATTAGTCTGTTCTCACTCTGCTAATAAAGACATACCCAAGGCTGAGGCATTTATAAGGAAAAAAGGTTTAACTGACTCACAGTTCCACATGGCTGGGGAGGACCCACAATCATGGCAGAAGGTGAAGGAGGAGCAAAGTCATGTCTTACTTGGCGGCAGGCAAGAGCGCTTGCGTCGGGGAACTCCCATTTATAAAACCATAAGATCTCCTGAGACTTATTCACTACCACGAGAACAATATGGGGAAACCACCACCATGGTTCAATTATCTCCACCTGGCGCCACCCTGGACGTGTGGGGATTGTTATAATTCAAGGTGAGATTTGGGTGGGGATACAGCCAAACCATATCAGGACCCGAACTGAGGACAGGGAACCAGCTCCTACTCAATCATGAATTCATCTCCTGGGAAAGGCAAACTGTTCTTCCTTCAAAGTAATGACCAGCTTCCAACGTGCAACCAAATGAAACTTGGTATTGAATGCATTTTTGACTGAAAAAGCCAGGGAGATTGTGCTTTTTCTTATGACTTTCATCACACATCCTGCCCCTGGCATTTCCAAAAGCCATTGCATTTGGACTGCTTTCCCTCGTAAGCCTGTGTTAGCCTCGCCTTCTGAGCTTCCCACAGTACACATTTTTTGCAGGTGCATTTGCTTGTATTTGCAAGGCAGAAGCTCACTTTGTTGGAACTTTCTTTCCTAGGTCCCTCTTCATCGTCTGCATCTCCTAATTGGTGTTTGTAATAACTCCCAGTTTAGTATCATCTGCAAGTTTCATTAATATGTTGATTCCTCCTTTGTCATTAATAAAAACATTAAATTATTATTTAACATTCATTGTGCACCAACAATGTATTAAGAGTTGTGCAGAAATTAGAAAAAGATCCGCTCTGACTGCAACCTCATTTTCGTGTCTTTGAAATCTCAAATCGCTGAGCACAGTTGAATTTTTGTCCTCTTCATCCTTTGTGGATTCCAAGAGACTCGTTTTTCAGGATTTTGTATGCCAGGTGAAATCAGCAAACAAAATCTCCAGAGGTTTTCTCTCCTGAGTGTGAATGATGTTACCTAATCAGCCATTTCTCATTCATTGCTCTTACCATTGATCAATAATTTATATACAGCCAATTTCACCTCATTCCTGGACTTAGTTATTTTGGAAGCATCATTTGCTCATTCAAGCAACATTTGTTGAGCACTGACTGTGCTCAGCCACTATGCACAGTGTTTCTGAAAATGCAGTACCTTCATATCTCTGTTTCTCGTCCCTTACCCTCCTCTGCCTGGAAGGCCAGCCCATCCCCCCACAGCCCCCGCTGAAAACTATTTAGCCTTCAACCCTCAACTCAGAGGGATAGCTTTGCACAGGGAGCCTCCCCAGGCCCTGCCTTCCCTCCAGGTGCAGCCATTCATTCCTCCTCTGTGATCCTATAGGGCCCCACAAACCCTCTCATAGGAGAGTAATTGTCTACACTGTAAATCCCACCACATCCTGAGCCCCCGGGGGGGAAGGGACTAGGAGGCTTTGCATCTCTATCATTCTCAGTTGCCACGGGTTTCTGCAAAGTAGGTATCCAATGAAGAGCCTGTGGCACCCAAGACAGCTGTGTTTTAGCTGCTGTCTGTGCATTCATACTTGGCTTTAGGTGAAAGTGAATCTCTTCCAGAAGGTTGAGTAGACTTCACCAGCACTTACCTCTGCAGTTTTCAATGTCATTTTGGCTCTTGGATTAATTCTGTTTCAGATTGTGGAAATGTTAATTTCCAAGGTGATCGTTTCCTATGAAGTACTTTGCTGCCGAGGAAACATAGCTTAGAAAGGTCCCCATGCTGTGGTCACCCCCTAATTCCAAGCAACGTGGCCCCTACTGCAGCCTCCCTAACACCCTTTCTGCAGGGAGGCTCCTCTGGGCACTGTTGGCCCATCCTTGCCCTTCACGTGGCTTTGGGTGTCTTACTGAACCCTGCCTGGGTGTGTTCCTACTGGCTGTGGGGTTGGGCCGGGCCCCATGGTCTGCTCGTTGTTTGTTATAGGGCAAGACTCTTAATGATTCTAAGCCTTAATTTTCTTGCCTAAAGTGAAGAATTGTGATAATAATAGTTTACGTCCCAGGGTGATTTTGATAGTTTCTCCTGTGAACAACATGTTGATTCAGGAAGCGCAGTGTTTGTCCTGCGATGGGCACCATCTCCCACCTGATGCTTATCCCCTGGAAGGTCCTTGTGTATGCGATTATCTGAAGGTGGAGATGAGCCATGTTTTGCCTGTAATCTCTGAAATCATCTGAGATCGTACGGGTGTGCCTGAGAGCAGCTATTTCCCCCTCAGGATTTCCTGAGCTCATTTTTCTCATTCATCTTGCTGGCTTGAAAATAGACAGGACTGGGTTTCTTCTCCTGGGATGCGATCTTCAGATGCAGGATTTAAACTATCCCAGGAACAGAAAGGAAACCACCCCACATGGCTGAGACAGTCTCTGTGTGCCAGTCAGGGTAAATCAGGAAGAGGCCCAGGGAAGCCATGTGTGGTGGGAGGAACACTGGGTCCCCGCAGGGCAGACTTGGGTTCCCAGCTTCACCAGCCACTTATCCTTGGTGTCACTTGTGGCAAATGGGCCTCTCCAAGCCCCAGTGATATGAAGATAAGACTCGCAGCTTTGTGAGCATGAAACACAACCCATGGAAAGCAGCGAGCAAATGCCTGGCTCAGAAGAGGTTTTCAGCTCACAATAGGGATTTCTTCCAACTACAGTTGAGGCTTTTGCTTCTGGACTGTCTACACCTCCAGTTCAAGCATAAGGCTTTTTTGTAGCTGAACCATCCCAAGTGACTGGTTTGGCTGTGTCCCCACCAAAATCTCAACTTGAATTGTATATCTCAGAATTCCCACATGTTGTGAGAGGGACCCTGGGGAAGGTACTTGAATCACTGGGGCTGGTCTTTCCCGCGCTATTCTTGTGATAGTGAAGAAGTCTCACGAGATGTGATGGGTTTATCAGGGCTTTCTGCTTTTGCTTCTTCCTCATTTTTCTCTTGCCACTGCCATTTAAGAAGCCACCATGACTCTGAGGCCTCCCCCGCCATGTGGAACTGTAAGTCCAATTAAGCCTCTTTTTCTTCCCAGTCTCAGATGTCTTAATCAGCAGCATGAAAATGGACTAATACACTTCCCAAACTACAAATACACACATTCATACACACAGTCACACACACAGACACACATGCACACTCACACATGTACTTCATACAGGCTCTTGCACACACACACACCCAGCAACAGGAGTTTAATTCCTTTATCTGACAAGCATTCAGTAAGTCACCACTATGTGTCCAATAACAGCAGGCAAATATGAAAACCTATTTACAATGTTAATTTCTTAAACCCCTGGATAAAAGGAACATGGAGTCCAACTGTCAGAAGCTTTTGAAACGTTATTCCCTTTTGCATTTTGGGCTTTTCATAAAAGTTGTGATAAGCTGATAAATTCTGAGAAGTGAGAAGAGACTACCCCTTGTTGGATCTTTCTTGTGCAGTAAAAAACACATCACGTGTACTCACGTTCTGAACGAATTCTGTTAAGTCAGTGAGAAAAAATAAGAATAAATAAAAATATATTTTAAAAAGACCCAGACAGTTGCCTAGGAGAACAAGTGAATGACTTTTGATACTGCAAATTCAGATTTTCCAATATGAAAATATTGACTCCATTTTTCTTTGCATTAACCACAGGCTGTAGCACAACCACTTCCTTGCACCCCTGGGTAGCATGAGCCATGATGTGAGCTGTTCGTTTCTCAGGTCCTACAAGGAAAACAGGAGGGAAGAGCGTCCTTCTGTGCTTGAAGCAGGAGTGCTGAGTGGGTACCCTTGTTGGGAGCCTCATCCACATTCACAGTGGAACTGCATGAGCAACTTAATATTTTATCACCAAAATGTACTCTATGTTTTACTTGTCATTTCCTCATTTATCCTCAGAAAAATCCTGTGCAAGACTTTTTATCCCAATGTTCAAACAGGAAACAGGTGCTCCCAGGCTGAGTCAAATGCATGGGAAGTCACCCTGCTGCGATGTGGCTCCAGCCTTCCCTGGCTATAGCAGCCACTGCAGCTCTCCACCCTGCTGCTCTGGGCCCCATTTGATGTTGGCTTCATCCGAAAATGCACATCCTGGGTGACTTTAGCTAGAGAAGAGCGAGTAGCCAACACCAGGTCATGGGCAGCAATTGCTGTTTTTAAATGGCTGAGTTGCTCACTGGTATAGACAGAGATGAGCTGAGCTGAGTAATGGACACTGTCTTGTGGTCGAGCCACATCAGCAGTTATATTCTCTCATGTACCTCCTGCAAACAAGTCAAGTTTAGAATACCTTCTAGATAAGCATATGCTATCAAAGTCTGTGCCATTCCCACCTTCTATGCCCTGTAATTTGGGTTCCTCTGAGAGTTGATAAGACTCTTTGCTGGCAAATTTCTTTTTCAATTTTTAGAAACAAATATATGTACCTAGGTAGACACAGAAATATGGATTTATTTTGCTTAACCATCACTGTTTTTTGGCAGTGTTTTCTGGGGGGCAATTCCTACATTCCAGGCCCGCTTGAAGAATTGATGTGCAACCCAGCATAGGGAAGAACTGCTTCTGGACTGCACCCGAGGCAGCACCACCGGCAACGGAGCCCCGCCACCTGCTGTACCCGTCCACCTTCTCTGGTTGACCTCCCTGGGGCCAGACAGCCCACTCAGAGTCCGTGCTCCCTCCTATGGAGGTGAGTTGTGTTTCCCACAAAAAGTGTTGAAGCCTAACCCCCAGAACCTGTGAACTTGACCTTATTTGTAAATAGGGTCTTTGCAGATGATCGAGTGAAGATGAGGTCATCGGGGTAGGCTCTAATCCAATATGACTTTGCCCTTAGATGAAGGAGCTGTGTCCACAGGCGTGCACACAGGGAGAACGCCGTGGGAACCTGCAGGCAGAGACTGGGGGTGCATCTACCAGCCAAGGAACACCCAGGACTGCCAGCAGTACCAGGAAGTTGCAGAGCAGCACGGGCATCCTCCTTACCGCTCTCAGAAGATTCCAGCCCTGCAGATACCTGAACCTTCAGTTTCCAACCTCCAGACCTGGAAGACAGTAAAGCTCTGTTGTTGTAACCCCTGGTGTGTGGTCCTTTGTGACAGCAGCCCTAGGACCCTAACTCACTCCTCCCACACAGTCTTTATCATGAAGGTCCAGTTCCTGAGTTCCGCACACTGTGCCCCCACAAGGTCAGACATTTGAGAAACTCTCCAACCCCGACACGCCAGTTGGACCAAACTCCGTGCGCTTGTTGAACTGGGCCCTTCCTTTGAACACACTTCTCAGTTTTGCTTGGCTAGTTCCTACTTGTCTACAAGAGCGAGCTCATACATGGTGTCCTCTGGACAGCTTTCCCTGACCTTCCAGCCTGGCCGAAGGGCTGTGCTGTGCCCGCAAAGCCTGCTGAGCGTGCGTCTACCATTGAACTTATTACACCTTCTTATGATAACTGACTGACTTATCTGTCAACCCCTTGAGACTAAGAGCTCCTTGAGGGCAGATATATTGAGTCTTCAGTGCCCACTATGAATCACCAGTTAACAAATTCACTCCCTTAATGTGCACCTGTAGATATAAAGAATGGATTTAAAACTTAAACACAGGACAAGGAACCAGTTGCCTATTCCAGACTTGAGCATCATATGAACGCATGAGGTATAGATTCTCCTCCAAGCTGGAGTGAGGTGAATGAAAATCAAGGTGAACCACCACATCTTCAGCTCATTATTCTCTCTCCTACGAAATGAGAAGGATCCATATTTATTCCACTTTCTCCCCACCCCCAGCAGAAAAAGGATGCCTCCTGATTTTCATGCTGCAACTCATAAAATGTGACAGGTCTGTAAGGAACTTGTCTTTGCGGATGGAAGCAGAGCGCCCTGAGTGGGGATGAGATGCTTCCTGATGCTGCAGTACCGGTTTGGCACCACAAGAGGGAGCCAGGAATGGCTGGACGGGTTGATACACCCAACAAACCAAGTAATTTTGGCATCTAGGAGTTGAGAACATTCCTAAAACAGAAAATCTCAGGATACAAGAGCTGTTTTCCCAGTGATATAAGATCCCTCCCCTGCCTCACCCTTTCTCCCTCCACCCCCAGTTCCCACATTGAATATTTTCAATCTTCAATAGATTAAATATTGAAGACTGAAGATAGAATATTTTCCATCTTCAGGCCAGTAGTCAGATAAGCATCTACAAAAGACGGAGCCACGCGGGGTTTACAAAAGTCACCTGTATTCCAGCCAAAATAGCTTTAAAAAGGAATCCCTGCTAAAGGGGGGGACAAATTACGTAAGACACAATACATTTAAAATATGTATTGAAATTACAAATCAAACTTTTTCCATATGATTCCAGAGTACAAAACACAACATTAAAAGGCATTCAAACAGCTCTTTTATACATCACAGTGTTAGTGGCACAAAATGTACTGACATTTCAAAAACACAAATCAAATCTGTTTTGATTTTGTTTTACCACCACTTGTCAAATACATAACGTATACATGTGCATGACTCATTCATGCATATTTTTATACAAGATTAAAATACACCCATAGTAAAGTGAGCAAAGAAGGAAAGAAAGGGCAGGCATGGGGCATGTAGCTACCCCTCACTGAAGGCTCCGGAACTGTGGAAGACAGAATTGCACAAATCAAAGGAAGGGTGGAGACCCTGGGTTTTTTAAACATCAAGACGGCATGCTCTCCTAGTTGTGAAGCATTAGCAATTAGGTTTTAATGCAGGCCCCTTTGTTCCTTTTGGTGTTTTTGGTAATACCTGTCATAATCCCTTCATTTTGTTTATTTTCATAAGGGCTTAGGTTAATTATCAGAAATAAACAAGCTTTGGTATTTTTTAAAGAGAACTTCATGAAGCTTTACACATGCAAAATGTTTTCCCTTGATGATCTCCTTGTGATTTTTATATATACACAGGTGTGCTCACTAATAAATGAGAATCTGAGACACACACACAAAGCCCATCCTGGATCCTTTCAATCCCCTAATTTTTAAAGACTACCAAGAAAAAAATGTTTTTTTAATTTGTAAAATGACTTCTAACTTTTGCAATACAAATGAAAACAATAAACTCATCTTGAAGTAATTTTTGCATCTCTGATAGTCCCTCCCACAGGTCCTGTGTTCTAATCAGGAACTGGCCTGTGCCCTAAACTGGTTTTATGGAATAATATGTTGTCAAGATCATTTGTTCCCCTTTAAGAAAATAGGCCGGGTGGGGTGGCTCAGGCCTGTAATTCCAGCACTTTGGGAAGCCGAGGTGGGCAGATCACCTGAGGTCAGGAGTTTTGAGACTAGCCTGGCCAACATGGTGAAACCCCGTCTCTACTGAAAATACAAAAATTAGCTGGGTGAGGTGGTGGGTGCCTGTAATCCCAGCTACTTGGGAGGCTGAGGCAGGAGAATCGCTTTTGAACCCGGGAGGCAGAGCTTGCAGTGAGCCGAGATCCTGTCATTGTACTCCAGCTTGGGGGACAAAAGCGAAACTCCATCTCAAAAAGAAAAAGAAAGAAAGAAAATGCCAGAGGTGGCAGATGTTGGTTCCTCTGTCCACAGCTACTCCTGTGAGTTGAGGAGGAAGAACTAATTTGGACAGTTATTCCTGCAATCTGATGCTTTATCTCAGATCCTAAGTCAGTCTCTGCTACGTGGACATCTATGGTGACTGCATCTTTGCAAGGTGCTGACCTCCTGTGAGGCTGCAAGCTCATCTGGCTAGGCTATGGACTACACAGCAGAGCCAGACCGAGAGGTCAGGCATTTCCAGCAAAACCTCCAAATGTGGTCAGTTACTCAAGGGCCTCAGAGAAGCCACAGGTCCACTGGGCTAAGGCCAGTCCTCACTGGCCACTCACCCTGGGCGGCAGTGCAGCAGCCATGGTTGTCTAAGGGCCTTCGCCCCTTACTCCCCAGGATTAAAGGCCTCTTAGTGAACACATGCCATGTGCTTCTGGGGCTTGCAGTGAACACCATCTGTAAGAGTGAATGCCATTTTTCAATGGAGACAAATTATGCCGCTTCACAGGAATAAGTCCGTCCACTCAATGCAGAACTCCCCAGGTTTTACTGGGGAATGATGGCAAGATCAAAGTCCAAACCTAGGGCCATCTGCCTGTGTGCTATTTCCGTTTTACATCAAGCAGGGTTCATACTGTATTCCCATCAAAGATAAGTCTGGCACTCCTTACTAAAACAGAAGGAAATGCGAGTTTATGTATCTCAGAGTGATCTTGCTGGTATTTATATAGGAAATGGACAATTTTAATTTTATATCTAGATCAAAATGAGGAAACTGAGGCATGCTTCATACAAAAAGTCAGAGCCAGTAGGTGCTAATTTGACTGCCCCTGGCTGGCCCCAGAATCTCTGTGGTCCCTATCTGGGTTGAACTACGTGCTTGTGAAACACATCAGAGGTGAAGGCACAAGGATGGCTGGGGCTACAGATGTGCATGACTGGGCCAGAGACTCTTCCAACAGAACAGCCTGTCCCTCTAGAAATAAGGTCATCTGAGCTCTAGCCCTGGGGATGCAGCCTTTCCAAAGGCTCTGACTCTCATCCTAAGGACGGGGGTGCTACTGTGTGGGCTCATGCGATGGGCAGCAGCAATTTCAGGCAGGAAGGATGAGCATGTGGTGGAGGCGTGTCCTGTGGGCCACTGGACACAGGGCCACAGGCCTCCCATGTGTGCTGGGCATGTTAAAGGGCAGTGGCTGGACAGCTGCATCCACATATCACAGGCTGAGGGCTCAAGCCCAGCCAATGACTCCGCGTGGAGTTGCCACTCACCTCCAGAAAAGCTATTCTAACAGTAGACACCATCACAGCACCACAAACGACAGAGAGCCACAGCCCAGGTTCCATCCAGAAAGGGAGTCGCAGGCATGTTCTTACTGAGTTACTAAACTTGCAATTACAAGGAGAGCTTTTTGAATGTAATTTTGACACACAGGGATTTTCTAAATGGCTTCGGGTTCATAAGGAAAATCAACATGACAGGTGAAGAGTGAGGTGACGCTGTTTCTTCTAACGAATTCAATGTTAGGAAATAAGAAATAAATTTCCAACCAGGGAAAGTAAACTAGGACCTGAGACTGATACTCAAATGCAGAAGTCAAACACACACAAAGCAACATTTTAAAAATGTGCTTGTGATGGGCAAATAACTGAGATAAAAGGATTTTGTTTTACTTCTTTATAGAATGTTTAACAAGATTTTTAAAATCCCACTGTAATATATCTACAATATTTGCCTGTTATTTTTAGAAGTTTTAAATTCAATGCAGTTTGCTTTGTAAAAGCACCTGTGGCTTTTAGAAGTAAATTCTCTTTAAAGAATACACTTTCTCCACTTTTCAAAGTCAATTGGTGGAGTAATGTGTGTGTGTCCTTATTAATCCCTGCATCCTGCTGCCATGGAAATGGTCACAGACAGCCCCGTAAAAGATCAAGTGGTAAAATCCCCACGTTAAAACGAAGTGAAATGGGAGGTTCTTTTCCCCAACAAGAGCAAAATGGTTAGCAACAGGACTTGGAACTGTGTAAGATATATGATTTCTCAAAATGACTAGAACATTTTAAAAATGTGAAAATCTGGCAGGCTCTTCCCTAGCCCCCAGAGTCCCCCAGCCTCTGCCAAGAAGCCCCTACGTCTGCGGATCAATGAGGCTGCTTTCTTCTTACTGTCTATCTGAAGACTGAGGCCAGAGGCCAGATGGCAGCAATTCGGAGGAGAACCATTGCTGAGCAAAGCAGTGGGATTGAATACAATAAAAAGCATTTTCTGCTACCTGGGAGAGAAGGGATGAGGCCCATGAGCTGAGCTGAATCACCAAAGAGAGAAAACAACAAAAGGCAAATCTAATGGAGATGAGATGTTCCTTTAAACACGTCAATATTATCAAGGAAATGCAACAATATAGGAAGCACATTTATAACAGTACACAGCTTACAGCGTTCAAAAAGTTATTACAGCAAGTTTCAAGAAAAACACAAAGAGTGCATAAGGCTTTCTAAATCTCCTGAAAAGTCGTTTAACTATCACTTCTTAAAATGCACATTTCAAGAAAGGCATAGGATGGTTTATATGCACCTTGTTGATTTTCACTACTCAGTTGGAAAAAAAATACCTTCTAAAAAGGATTTTACTAAATGCCATTAGTAATAAAAACAGTTGTCATAAACAGAGTGCTTCTCTCAAGCTGGAATAATCAGATTCTGTCTGAAGAGAGTGGCAGTCCTTAAAAGACTTCTCTGACAACATGGTGCCATCTAGAAGCCGAGGAGCAGAAAGTCTCTTAGGCCATCCCCAGACATGCCTAGTCTACCACAGAGAGAAAGCTGCCTGGTGCACTTCTCACAGCACCTCCCTGTCATCTGCAGAGATTGATCTGTGGGGATGTGCGCTACCCACACCTGCCTCCCCTCCCCACCACACCTGGGGCCTCAGCGAACGTTGTGACATAGGTCCCTGAAATCACGGCGTCCAGCCTGACACTGTGAAGCTCAATGGGGCACATAAGGCAAGAAAGATGTTTAGTGAAGGGGGGACGGTGGGGAGGGTTGGGGGAGAGCCACACTTCCCGGAGGCAGGGATGTGTTCCAGCATCGCGCTTCCTCTAGGTGGGTAACGGGTCGTCATCACCTTTACTGCACTTGCACTTGCAGCAAAGTACAAAGGGAGTGGCCAGGAGTAGGAAAGGTGAGGCCACCAAGAGCAGCAGCCCAAATCCTGCAAAAATGCCCACAACCTGGAAGAAAGAAACAAAGGGGTAGAGGTAAGGAGGGCTGGTCTGTAGGTTCCAGAGCTAAAGTGTAAACCACACAACCAGCTACCCATCCATCCATCTATCCATCCACCCAACCATCCATCTATCCATCCATCCAACCATCCATCTATCCATCCATCCATCTACCCATCTAGTCATCATCTACTCATTCATCCATTAACCATCATATATCTCTCTATCCATCCATCCACCTACCCATCCATCTATCCATCCATCCATCTACCCATCTAACCATCATCTACCCATTCATCCATTAACCATCATCCATCTCTCTATCCATCCATCCACCTACCCATCCATCTATCCATCCATCCATCTACCCATTTAACCATCATCTACCCATTCATCCATTAACCAACATACATCTCTCTATCCATCCATCCACCTACCCATTCATCTATCCATCCATCCATCTACCCATCTAACCATCATCTACCCATTCATCCATTAACCATCATCCATCTCTCTATCCATCCATCCACCTACCCATCCATCTATCCATCCATCCATCTACCCATCTAGTCATCATCTACCCATTCATCCATTAACCATCATCCATCTCTCCATCCATCCATCCACCCAACCATCCATCTATCCATCCATCCATCTACCCATCTAGTCATCATCTACCCATTCATCCATTAACCATCATACATCTCTCTATCCATCCATCCACCTACCCATCCATCTATCCATCCATCCATCTACCCATCTAACCATCATCTACCCATTCATCCATTAACCAACATACATCTCTCTATCCATCCATCCACCTACCCATCCATCTATCCATCCATCCATCTACCCATCTAACCATCATCTACCCATTCATCCATTAACCAACATACATCTCTCTACCCATCCATCCACCTACCCATTCATCTATCTACTCATCCACCCATCCATTTACCCATCCATCCAACCATCCACCCACCCATCAATACCTAGCCATCATCCACCCATCTATCCATCTAACCATCATCCATCTATCCATCCACTCTCATCCATCTATCCATCCATCCATCATCCATGCATCCATCCACCCATTCACCCATCCACTCACTCACCCACCCATCTCTTTATTCATCCACCTATCCACCCATCCACCCATCCATCCACCCATCTATCCATCTAACCATCATCCATCTGCCCATCAATTTACCAGTCTATACCCTTCCATTCATATACCCACCATCTGCCCACCCACCCACTCATCTGCCCACTATATATCCATCCACTGACTATACATTCTTCCCTTCATTTTTCCCTCATTCTTCTTTTCCACCTCTTCCTTTCCCTTCCTTCTCTCTCTCCACCTCTTCCTTTCCCTTCCTTCTCTCTCTCCACCCTTTTCCATCTAAACACCCAAACATCCATACATCTATATATCCTATTAACTAACAAGTTTCCTCTCAGCAGCCACCCTGACCCAGACACTGCACTTGACGCTGCAAATACAGAGGTGCATACATCTTGGCCCTCGAGGAACACCCTGTCTGGCAGAAAAAGACCAAGATCTAATCAACTGATAACAAGACATTCTACAGAAACTGCCATCAGGTTCCAGGGGTGCAGCCCCACACACCCCTGCCATGTGAGTGACAGACACCATTTGCTAGGGGAAAGGAGGGTTTCCAATGGCAGGTGGCTGAGATAATGGAGACAAGCAGGTTGTTACTACAGAAGAAAGACTGGAATAGTGCATTTCCGACGAGAAAACAGAAAAGACACAGGCATGGTGCATCAGAGAATGACCTGGCCCCCTGTCCTTCCTGGAGTCTAAAGCCCAATACTGACTGTTACGTATTTTGATTTTTGCTTGAAAACATGTTTATCCCTAGTTATGAGTAAAGGCCAAAAGAAATAAGCCTCAAATGCAGACATGCCATCATCTGAGTCAGGCGGCATGGCTGGTCAAAGAGGCACAGAGCCTGCTTTCCAGCCGGCCTCGCCATTCGCAGAGTCCCAACCCAGGCAGGCAGCCTGCAGAAATGAGAGCGAGGACAGGGCTAGACCGCCACCTAGTGTTCGGTGTGGCCCATAAATGCAAGCACCAGCACATGGTTCTCATTCCAACTCAGCCTTCACTTCTCCCTGGGTCTGTTTTCTCATCTATAAAATAAACAAATGAAGTAAAAGATCTTTATGGGCCATTATCAGCCCTAAAATATGAGACTCTACTAAAGCATCCCAGATGTGTGCAACAAAGTATACCTCGACTGAGATTTCTCCTGAAAATCAACACCAACACATGCACACGTACGTGCATACGTGTATAAATTAGATTGCATTTAATAAATTATGCCACATTGCATTTATACATTAGATTGTGCTAATGCTGGGAATCCATGCCTGCTGCCCAGCTGGCTACGTTCATTTGTCTGAACAACGTATCAACGACGGAACTACCCAGTGTGAATTCAGGTTGTGCTTTACTGAAATCATGTGCACGCTGATATGCAGAATGCATAAAACATGCAGTAAGCTCCACCCTATTTGAAGGGAAATTTTGAGCAACCTCGACTATCTGGCACACAACTGTCAGTCTTGAAAGAGCCACACATTCTTTGCAGTCAGAATAATGCCAAAATCCTGGACCAAATGATCACATTCTTAGCCAATCACACACCATCTTTGCTTTTCACTCAGTCTGCCTCGTCTCTAAATTTGCCTGCTGTTTGAGAAGTTGGGTTACCCAACGTATTGCCAATTGGTGACAGGCAGATGCAGGTATTGCCAATTACGCAGCCAGCAGTAAAAAATGAGACAGGAAGCAAATATCACAAAGCAAAAAGAACCACTGTGTGTGTGTGCTGTGGATGTGTGTCAGATACTTGATCACAGAAGGCAGAGGGATGGGTAAACAGTTTCAGGCTCCAGAGAGAATCTGTACAGCACAGCTTCGTTCGTACTGGCAAACCCTAAGATTTAAAGGAACAGTTACCCCTTCCCATGAAGTTTCTTAGATGTATGCTACTTAAAGCCAGAACACTCTTTCTGCAAACCATTCTAAGTTCCCATGCACAGCCCGGCACCTCTCATAATAAATGTCCGACCCAGGTTCATGGGACGAGCCAGTTGAAAAGAAACTGACAAGGTTCTGAATGGCTGCCTCCACAGAATTCTTATACAAACCACATTCAAGGGCTTGGAAAACTAAGCCAAAATCTGAGATCTGGTAAGGTGAATGGAACACTATTAATTCACTGAAACTAGGTAACTGAAGGTGGCACAGACAAGTTCAGAATCACAGTATCATATTTGATCCCTGGATTATAATCCAGTCTAATTTTCTCATTTCACAGACGCAAAATCTATACCCAAAAAGCTATTCCAGAGGTCCAATATTTGTTTAAAACAGACAGAGCTTAGCATCCTGGTGTAAGTACAAGAGATAGATCGTGCCTATTTCACTGATCTCAGTGAGAAATACCCTTAGAACAGTCACCGCATGTGGCTTCCAGGACATAAGCATTTCTGGAAGGAACACCTGGTCCTTCGGCTCAGTCTCTGAAACTATCACTGTGCACCCCTCCACGGATGCATGTGAATACAGAAGATCAGTAATCAGCTGGCTTTTGTAAATACCATCCTTTGGCTAAAAATGAGCTCTTTATCAAAGATGGACTGGGGTAAAGAAAGTTTCCTTTCACTTCTCAGAAGAGAAGGAAGAGCTGGTTTTGGGTAAGATTCTCCCTTGTCAGATGCTGATGTCCTAAGGAAGTAAGGTTACTCTAGTGAAAATGAAATGCTCCTCCACAGGATGGCTGATTTCTGGGATAGCGCTGGAAAAAGGCCGGCAAGCACTTCATGCAATCGTGTGCACAGCGAATGCACAGGAGGGCAGATGGACAGGGCACAGGTGCGGCTCACAGCACCCACACTCACTCCAGCAACCGCACAGTCAGTCCCACGTGAGACATCTGCCCACCCTGCGGTCTTGCATTTGCGGCCACTCTGCTGGTTTTCATGCTCATTTACTTCAACAGGAGACTCTGCTATACTGAATAAAAAATGTATCACTTGGGATGAAACAAACTGTACAATAACTTTATGCAACAAAGACAATTCTTCCTTTACAGCACTGTTTTCCGTTTGACAAGAGTGCCAGGTAAGATGCAAGTGGCATATAAAACCTCTGCTCCCTTAAAAAATAATGAAAGCAGCCTGCAATCTCAAAGAGACACGTTGGAATTCCCCCAAATCTCTTAGAATAATCTTACTGAGCTTCACATCTAAAGGAGGAAGAACTGGGGAGAAGGAACCTTTCAAAGTGACCCTGAAAGTTGGGAATCAAAGGACACTGAATTCAGGGCATGTTCTGAGTGCTCCTGAGGTTTGAGTGGAGCAAGCCCCTAGTGACAGAGAAATGTGTCCCCAGGGAGCCAATGAAACCTGACTCGGGCAAGAAGTTCTAACCCACAGCAGGGTCAGTGACAGAGGGTGGCCCAGCTGACCCATTTGTAGGATGGGAAAGCAATTTGGTGGGTCAAGATGAGGACTTTAGTAAACAGAGAAGAACAGAAAATGCAAGAGCACAGAGTGGGTAAGTTATGTCGATGTGGGTGTGCACAGGGATGTTTTATGGGTTACAAGGTACTATGCTGGTACATGTCTCCCTGTGGGCTACAGTCAAGTAAGATTCCAAAGACGCTGCTCAGCACGTGCTGTGGCCTGGGCTGTTTAGAAACACGTAACGGGAGAAGCAGGAGCTGGAGCAAAGCCTTAAAAATGGATGGGAGGGATATAGCTTGACAGGGAGAAGGAACAAAACAGGGCAAGAGAGAGACACAGGAGTGGAGAAGGCAGAACAGCAGGCCATCCTGAGCGGGCTCCTCTGAGGCCACAAGGCTGGCAGATTCTGCTTTGCAGAGATGAAGATGACAAGGGAGGCCAAATGTGGAGGACCAAGAGGCTCAGCAGAAGTCTTCAGGTTATGCCGTGTCTGAGCATTTTATTCTGCTGCTCTAAAACCTTCTCTGGCTCCCTAGTGCCATACAGACTTAAGTCTACAGCATGACACCACACCCTCTCCAAGTCCAATCACGACTCTGCCCCTAACTTCCCAACAGCTGCACTCCCGAAGGCTCCCCAGCCGGCCCCGCAGTGTCCCATTCTGTGCCTCCACTCACACTGTCCTCTCCTCCTTCAAAGCACTTTCTGCAACATCCAGTATTTAGGACTTTTATGGTCTGATTTAGGTGCCACTCATTTCATACTATTTTTCTTGAATATTCCAGGTTGCTGAATTATCAAGAAATAATTCTTGGCTTCTAATGTCTCACCCTGCCTTGCGATCTTATGAGTTTCCCACAGCCTGGCAGGTGCACGTGCCACAAAGGCACCTGGTGCTACCGGGTGTCCTTCACAGCACTGCACTTGGGAGCACACTCAGTGCCGTAGCAGCCCGGAGGAAGGACAGGGCAGGGGAGATGCTGGAAGCCTGAAAACTAGGCAGGAGGTGGCAGAAGCGAGCTCTTTACACGGACTCGTTTCCAAAAGGCAGACAGAGATGAGTCCGAGCAAAGGTGGGGCTCCTAAGGAGGGTGGGCGTCCACTCAAACGGCTGCACGCTGTCGCTTGCTGCAGCTTGACACTCCTGGCTGCTCTGTTTCCCCAAACACTATCGCTCCAAGTCCCACCGCACTTTTGTGAACTATAACTTTGTTTTTTTTTTTTTTGAGACAGAGTCTTGCTCTGTCGCCCAGGCTGGAGTGCAGTGGCACGATCTTGGATCACTGCAACTTCTGCCTTCAAAGAAAGGAAGAACTATTAGGTGTCATTAGAGAGGTGGTGTTACTCCTGTCCCTCCCTAGGAGAAACAAAAACAGTTCTTCCTGTCTTTGAATGGGGACCAACAAGCTCCAAGTCATCCACTTCCACCTTCTCCTCACCAGGAGCAGAACCAGAAAATAAAGCAGCTCTCCTGGCTCCTGGGACGGGGACACAGCAACCCTTTGCTCCCTGCCCGGCCCCTGTGAAGTTCCTGACGTGTAGAAAGCTGCTGAAGGCACGAGGACCATCGGCCCTGTGGAGAGGGCTGCGAGTCAACACCCACGGCCAAACGGGTCATTCGCGATTTTGCCCGTGCACTACTTCCAAAGATAACTGTGCCCCAGGCACAGGACCAGTGCCAAAGAGGTTACAAAGATGAGCAAAACAGGTCCCTGCTCCCAAGAGCACTTTCCTGTATCCTAAGAGATAAGACGCAGATGAGCACTGGGCTATGACCAGAGTGGGGTGGGGCCACATGGCAGGGAGGGCTCTTCTTGGATGACAGTCACACACAAGAGACTTCACGGAGGAGGTCACACCTGGATTGGGCCACAGAGAGGGTTAGAATGTGGATGTGCAGAGCTAGGCAGGAACAGGAGAAGTAGAGGAAGAGAGTGATGAAGACCAAGCTGGCAGCAACAGCCAGGGCAAAGGAGAGAGGCAGGGAAAGCACGGGCGCTGCAGGCCAAAGTTCAGAGTGAGCCTGGAGGAGCAGGGAAGATGCGGCTGCCAAGACCCGTGCTCAGGCTCTCCCAGGTTCCCACAGCAGTGGGCCTTTCGCAGCTCCAGGGCACGATGGCGTGAGGATATCTGACTGCCAGCCCCAGCTGAGGCCCAAGCCAGCAGCCAGATCAAGCACCAGAAGCATGGGGCACGGGCCTGCAGGGGCTCCTGCCCGGCTTCAGAGCTGCCCCGGCTGATGCCACGTGGGCCGCACGTGGGCTGGCTTGGCTGAGCCCTGTTCACACCACAGATTCCAGAGCAAAATACATGTGAGGATGGTAAGCCTGAGTATGTGGGAGGCTTGGCACCCAGCAACAGCCAGCCAGAGTCCCTGTGGAAAGCACCTGCTCTCACCCAGAACTCACCTTCTCTACAGGGAAACTGCCAGAGTTGGGCAATGGTTTCCGAGTTCTCACCAAGCTGTGACTCAGTTTCTGCCAAGGTGCACACAACAGCATCCACTCACATGGTGGCTGTGCAAATGCCGGGCCCCCCGAGTCAGCACCCAGTCACCCCCTACCTACAGCCCAGGGAAAACCAAGTACAGAAGAGGAATGCAGCCTCCTGGCAGTTTCTATGCTGCGTAGGAAGGGGGGTGTAGGTGTTGTTATGGGTTGAATCGTGTCCTCACAAAACAATATATTGAAGTTCTAGCCCTCTAGTATCTCAGAATGTGACCTTCTTTGGAAACAGGGTCTCTGCAGATGCAATCAAGTTACCATGAGGTGATTAGCGTGGGCCTCGATACCATACCACTGATATCCTGATAGAAAGGGGGGATTTGGACAATGATGGAAGACGAGGTGGAGACGCACAGGGAAGAGGCAGCCGGAGGAAGACGGAGGATTGCAGTGACGCATCGATCTGTCCAGGAATGCCGCAGATGGCTGGCGAACCACAGAAGCTGGACAAGGCCGGAGGGACTCTCCTGCAGGTTTCAGAGCAGGCAGGGCCCTGCTGACACCTCGATTTCAGAATTCTGAGCTCCAGGACTGAGCCAATACGTTTCTGCTGTTCTGAGCCACCCAGTCTGCAGCGCTTTGTCACAGCAGCCAGAGCAGAGCTGCAAGGGGCGCGGATTCGAGCAGAGCTGCAAGGGGCGCGGATTCGAGCAGAGCTGCAAGGGGCGCGGATTCGAGCAGAGCTGCAAGGGGCGCGGATTCGAGCAGAGCTGCAAGGGGCGCGGATTCGAGCAGAGCTGCAAGGGGCGCGGATTCGAGCAGAGCTGCAAGGGGCGCGGATTCGAGCAGAGCTGCAAGGGGCGCGGATGCGAGCAGAGCTGCAAGGGGCGTGGATTCCAGCAGAGCTGCAAGGGGCGCGGATGCGAGCAGAGCTGCAAGGGGCGTGGATGCGAGCAGAGCTGCAAGGGGCGCGGATTCCAGCAGAGCTGCAAGGGGCGCGGATTCCAGCAGAGCTGCAAGGGGCGCGGATTCCAGCAGAGCTGCAAGGGGCGCGGATTCCAGCAGAGCTGCAAGGGGCGCGGATTCCAGCAGAGCTGCAAGGGGCGCGGATTCCAGCAGAGCTGCAAGGGGCGCGGATTCCAGCAGAGCTGCAAGGGGCGCGGATTCCAGCAGAGCTGCAAGGGGCGCGGATTCCAGCAGAGCTGCAAGGGGCGCGGATTCCAGCAGAGCTGCAAGGGGCGCGGATTCCAGCAGAGCTGCAAGGGGCGCGGATGCGAGCAGAGCTGCAAGGGGCGTGGATTCCAGCAGAGCTGCAAGGGGCGTGGATTCCAGCAGAGCTGCAAGGGGCGTGGATTCGAGCCGTGCCGGGCCACGTGCAAAGAGAACAGTCAGAGGAGCTCAAACCAACTCTCTAGACCAGAGGGCAGTACGCCATGGCCCGGGGGCCAAATCTGCCTTCATCATCTGTTCTGTTCTGTTTATCCATACAGCTTTATTGGGACATAATTCCTGTGCCACGCAATTCAGATCAAGTACACACATTCAATGGTTTCCAGTGTGTTCACAGAGTTACGCAACCATCACCACAGTCACTTCCACCTGCCTGCGTAAACAGTTTCACTGAAACACGGCCAAGGTAACTCACTGACGTACCGTCGGCAGCTTCTGTGCTGCCAGGTGGAGTTGACAGGTGCAGCAGAGGCCTACGGCCCGCGAGGCCAAGAATGCTCAGCATCTGCTCTCTGATGGGAGGCGTGTCTTATCCCCTGCTGTGGACGCCCACACGCTCTGCCACGTGGTCGGCATTTAAGATTGTCCAGGAAGTGCCGCTGTAGGTGGACCTTTCCCTCATCCTGGCAACTGCCTTGAGACTGAGTTTCTCCATCTTTTAGATGAGGCTGACACATGTGCCTCAGAGGCTCTCCTGAAGGAGTCACAGACTTGAGCCCTTCACGCCTCTCAAGGAGCAGGCAGGGAGCAGCAGCCAATGTGCCTCCTGCCACTAATCCCTCAGCAGCTTCCCACTGACCCAGCACAAGATCCAGGGTTTCTCTGTGGACTGCCAAGCCCTAAAAGGGTCTGTCCCTGCCATCATCTCTGACCATCTCCCCATCACGTCACCTCTAGCTGATTTATTAGGTTCTGTGTGCTTGCTGCTTTATCATCTCTGTCCCTAAACAGAACGTAGTTCCGCAGAAGGACACATCTGTCTCACGCACCACTGTATCTCCAGCTCCTACAGCAGTACCCAGCACAGAGTAGGCTATAAATATGTGTTGAAAGCACAAGTTAATATTAACCAACACGAGGGTCCTTTATCAACTCCAAAGACTGCACAGGCATTACCACCTAGGGCCAGGGTCCCCAACCCCTGGGCCATGTATGGGTAGCGGTCTGTAGCCTGTTAGGAACCAGGGTGCACAGCAGGAGTGGTGGGGTGGGGGGAGCAAACGAGCAAACCTTCATCTGTATTTACAGCTGCTCCCCATTGCTCACGTTACCGCCTGAGCCCCACCTCCTGTCAGATCAGCAGTGACATTAGACTCTCGTAGGAGCACAAACCCTGTTGTGAACTACGCATGCGAGGGATCTGGGTTGCAGCCTCCTTATATGAGAATCTAAATGCCTGATGATCTATCACAGTCTCCCATCACCCTCAGATGGGACCATCTAGTTGCAGGAAAACAAGCTCAGGGCTCCCACTGATTCTACATGATAGTGAGTTGTACAACTATTTCACTATATATTACAATGTAATCATGACATAAATAAAGTGCACAATAAATGCAATATGCTGAATCATCCCAAATCCATCCCCCTGCCCAGTCTGTGGAAAAACTGCCTTCCACGAAGTGAGTCCCTGGTGCCAAAAAGGTTGGGGACCACTGACCTCGGAATTTTTCCACTCCTTCCTTGTTATCCATTCCTGTTACTACCTCGCTTATCTCAGGGCCTCAAGAGAAAGCTCTTTGTTAAGGGCTAGGCAAGGATTACCTAAACACGGTCAGCAGGTCATGACCAAGGCCATGAGTCCCGTGCAAGTGATCTGAAGTCTGATGCTGAAGATCCATCAGACAATGAATGTGATGCGCGTTGACATTAACTTTGGGCCAGGGCTTCCATAAGGATAAGCCTATACCAGCAAAAACCAGCAGGAAGCACATCTACTAGCTCTTTCTATCCAGGAGATATTCGTCCTATAGGCAAGTCTGGAAACACTAAAGATATACATACACACACACACACACACACACACACAGTCTCTCTCTGAGATCAACCTTCCAGGCAAATCACCTCCTACCTGTGTCCGATGCCAGATCACCGATGCCCGGGAGTGGCCCAGCTTGTTCCGGCAGGGTCCCTTATCGTAGTGTATCAGAAGGAAATCATCCTGTGATGGGCAGAGACAGAGACGGCGTGAGCGAGTGGTTCCTGCTCAGTTCGGTGAGTATCACGGCCATTGATGCATTTCGTCTCCTATGCTCATGATAAGTGGAGACATGAGGGAGGTGACACAGGGAAGGGCACGCATCCGGGAACACCTGGCCACAGCCACTGGAGGCCCAGGCTGCTTCTCCCCAGGGATTTAAGGGGAGATGGGCTCGGCCAGGTGCAGATGAGGAGAGGGAAGCAGGGGAGGAGAGGCGGTAAGGACCACGATGGGGAGGAGGCGGTCTGAAATATTCATAACTCCTGGATGTCTGCATGTGCCAGAAAGCACGCTTGGGGGAAACAGGAGAGAAAAGCTCCGTGGCAAGCCCTCCTCTCTCCTCTGAGTGCTCTTGGTTGGATTCAGGCCGTGCATTTATGTGCTTGTCCTAAATCACTGTTAATGTCTTTGGTAAAGGGCTCCAACAGTAGACTCCCTCTCCTTCACATCCGCTTCCTCTGGCCACAGGGTCATTTTTCTTCATGTACAAAGAAAACATAGGAAACTCTGCATGGCCATGAGGATGATGTCTCTGATGGAGGAAAAGTGCGGCCTGGTTCCTCTCCATTAGCAAGGGGCGGAACCTGCTTTAGGGTGGAGCTGGACAGGGAGGGCCTTCCTCAGGGACTAGAGCAGACAAGACACACTTCTGTGCTGGAAGGAGAAAAACAGCAGCTTCCCTCCTAGTCCCTGTCACTTGGTCCAAGCAGCCTGGGGAAACCAAACTGCTGTCAGTCCATTTCTAATGCAGCCCCCAAATGATCTGCACGGGGCTCTGTGACAAGGTGTAGGAAAACTGACTTTTCACTTTCTTCCTTCTTTATGGAAAGTTACAAAGAGTAATAAATTGCAGGCCAGATATTAGATATTATATCACAACTCAATGATCAGTTTTCCAAAAAAAAAAAAAAACTGGAATACAGTAAAATACAAAAATAAATAAATAAGACCTTGAAGGCCCTAAAAAACTTGGTAAGACTTCAGATGCCACTCCACAAATCCCCTTGGGGACTTGAACTAAAGAAAATTCATCTTGCCATGCTGATTCATTAAACTTGCCTAGGAAGTAAAAATGAAGCCTCAGGATAGAAGATGGTGACATTTTACCCAGATGTGGTCAGCTGCATCACGTTCTACTATTAATTTAGTAATTTAAAGTTCATAAAGAGACAACAGGCCTTTCAAAGGAACAATCCCAAAAGAAGCAATCTAATTTTTTAAGGTAGCCTTTATATTCCAGACCTGTTACCACATGTAATAGTCCATCTCAAAGAGACACTCATTTTCTTCTAGACAAATCTCTCAGCCTGTGCTTCATTCCACTTTGCCCATTGGTCTGAACCACTTCTCCTTCACCTTGGAGGCCTGAGGTGACCCATCTCAGCCATTGTGTGCCAAGCTGAACTGCTCTGAGATAGCCCCATGGTATGAATGCTTGCCCAGAAACACTCATAAGAAAGAACAGTCTCTGGACAGATGAATGCTAACATGGGAAGCATGGACTTGCTCTGACTGTCCGCCCTGCCCCGCCCCCCGCTTTATTTGAATGAGACCTGAATGGCTTAATACTATTATTGGATGGACTGGATACATTCATCCTTGCTGTGCAGAACAGACATAAATATTTCCCTTCATGAAACACGACTTGATTTGCTTGGACTGTCCTAGCTACAATGGTTCCAACAGATAAGTAGGCCTGCTATTTAATTATAGTTTTATTTATTTATTTATTTTTATTTTTTGAGATGGAGTCTCACTCTGTTGCCCAGGCTGGAGTGCAGTGGTGCCATCTCAGCTCACTGCAACCTGCGCCTCCCAGGTTCAAGCAATTCTTGTGCCTCAGTCTCCCATGTGGCTGGGACTACAGGTGCATGCCACCATGACTGGATAATTTGTATTTTTAGTAGAGACAGGGTTTCACCATGTTGCCCAGGCTGGTCTTGAACTCCTGACCGCAGGTAATCTGACCACCTCGGCCTCCCAAAGTGCTGGGAATATAGGCGTGAGCCACCGAGGCCGGCCTAATTATAGTTCTCAAAAAAGTATGCATCAATAAATTATTCTAAAACTAAAATCATAGCTTCATCATTTTGGCAAGATGCCCACGCCCTAATATGGGAAAGGAAGGAGAATGAGAAGCTAAATAGCAGCAACCTGTGCATCAGGCCTCAAAGCTCCAGAGAAGTGTGGGCCTGGGAGGCTGTGCCCTCCCGTCAGGGACATGGCTCTTGCAGGCACACACGGTAGGGTGTGTTTGAGAAACACTGAAGCAGAGCATACTTGGGAGAAGGCTGCCGTATGAGACCAGAACTTCCATTCTGCCAGAGAGCAAAGGGCTTGCACGTTTTCCCGCCCCGTAGATGATGTGAGTGTCAATGAAGTCTTAAGACTGGCCCCAAGCCCAACAGCCCCCCAGCCCCCGCTTCTGTCTGTCCTCACTATCCTGAACACCAGGAAGGAGTCCTGATCAGGAACCCCGGAGCCAAATCTGGTGTACCCTGATTTTGGATTTCCAGCCCCCAGAACCATGAGGAATAAATGTCTGTCATTTAACCTGCCTCATCTATGATATTATGTCACAGCAGCCCAAACTGACAATGACAGTCCCCGCTTAGACAAAACCTAAGATGCTAAAACCCCTTTAAATCCCAGGCTGGATCCTGAACCTGCATGAAGTGTTTAGACCCCAGGACTATACGAGTCACAAAGGCTTCTGTCCCCATGGTGCTCCTGAGTTAATGTTTTCACAAACCCAGGAGAAACACCAAACGGTGTTGCTTCACTGTTACACAGGAGTAGGCACCAAGCTCTTTAGGAAACAGCTGGTCTATTTTTCTCATTCCAAATCTAAACCTCAAAGCTAAATGCCGCAAGGTGAAGCTGAAGGCCGTACTCACGTCCAGAGACTCCAGGCAGTACCAGCAGAAGGCGTGCTTGCAGTTCTTGCACATCATCTGCGCGCAGCCTTCGTCTCGCTCAATGTAGACTTTGCACTTGGGGCAGCGCTTGATGGGCGCGTCATCTTCTTCCATTTTGAAAGCAGCACTGTGGAAGAAACGCCGTGAGGACTCTGCACAAACGGATCCCACGGGAGACCCAGGAGCACTGGCTATGCTGGAAGCATCGGCTCCACTTCACAGACTGAGTTTTCTTGGTATTAAATGAAAAAACAAAACAAAAACCAAAAAACAAAGAAACAGAAACTCCAGAAAAAAAAATTAACCAGAACACTGTGAATCAGCCACTTTGAGTTAGGAAAAATTTTTTAAAAATTACAGCAACATCAACACATATCTAAATTTAGAGATATATGTATACAAACAAAAGAAAATACAGCAAAAGGCTTATTATAACGGAGATATCTGAATAATAGTGTTAAGGTCAAATATTGTGTCCTTATTCACAGAGCTGTCTACTTTCCAAAGGGTTGATATACATTTTATGTACTTTGCTGTTGTAAGAAAAATAAATAAATGTTGCAAATACACACACATAAACACACACTGTTTACTTGGGGTAGATCCACCTGGCTCTTCTTACAGAATTGTTTTCCTCAGAAGTTGGCTAGGTCTGCAGGGTTAGCAAGAAGGGCTTTAAGCTGAGGTCAGGGCTGCGTCTGCTACAAACTAGCTGTGGAGCAACCCTCCAAGCCCTAGTTTTCTCATCAGTGTGACCGTGAGAAAAGATTCCGTGTGACAAGAGCACAGTGCAGGGTGCAGCTTTTATGAAGTGCTTGATAAAGGGGAGCAGTAGTTCAATGTTGCTAAAGAAAGATAACACCGACATTAGGTATGACTCACCCCATGCTGTTAATTTTTAAAAGATGGGTAAGAATATTCATAAAAGCATCTGAAGGAATAAATGATAAACTGTTAAGAGGAGTTATCACTGATTATGGGGGTCCATTTGCTATATTGTTGGAACTCACTAAATCAAACAAACATCAGCAGGAGAAAATGCATCCCTCCTTCTTGGAGCAGCTTTTTCAGAATTTAACACATTTATAGGTATATATTCATGGCAGTTGAGCAAATTCTGGCATTTTGAGTGCATTCTGGCTGAAGGATCTCTCACAAGCTTCCAGTCAATATGAGCATTAAATGTAGTTTCACTTTAGTATGAGCTGTCTGATGATTGGCAGTGAACAATCCCCCACTTGGGGTGCACATTCCAACTGAACGTGACTGTTTGGTCCATGAGTAGAAGGCAACAGAGTAAGAAATAATGAGAGAAGCAGTATGTCCTCCTAATTAGGAGCACAGAGTCTTGAGACAGACAGATCCTAGCTGTGCGATTTATGTGTTACGTGTCTCATCTGCAAACCAGATGAATAAGGCTAATAGCATCGATCTCTACAGACTGTTGTGAGGATTACAGAGGTTGCACATGTTAAACACAGAAGCCAGCACATAAGTACCAGGCACTCAATAAACAGTAGTTATTATTAATAACTGTTACTGAAAGATAACACAACTGTCACTAGCTCAAATGCTTCCAATTTAAAAGCAAACTGCAGACCAACCTGGTCACGCAGAATGTGATAAAGAATGAACTAAGGTTGTTGCAAGGAGCAAACGAGATAGCATATGTGCAAATGTCTCCAGAGGGATCCAGCACAGAGCCAGCTCCGAGCAAACCTTAGCCCTGGCCTCCTTCTGAGAATGACTTTGATTTTGCAAAAAGCTGGAAGTCATGAGACACCGGATCCGGTGATCAAGGTTGGGTTTTAGGTTAGATAACATTGTTTTGGTTTGAAAGCCAGGTGTGACCTTAAAGCTAAGAAACCAATTTTCTCATGTGACTCAGAAGCTGATTTTGAAAGAAACGGCAGGAACAGCGTGTACAGTGTCTCCTGGGGAGACATTTCAAAATGAAAACAGTTAAAATATGAAAGTTCTGGTGTACTGTGCTATGCATAAAATTTTGCATGGAATAGACAATGGTTTTCAAATATTTCTTAGTATCTGAATTGGATTTAAAATTATTACTAACAACATTTACTGTAAACTCAAATTATAAAAGCAGAGAAGAGTTTGGACAGTTTAATCACAATCTACACGTGGCCCAGCAGCTTGAAGGGGTGCGCAGGTGATGCTAATGAGTGAAGTGGTTGGGGGCTGGATAAAAACATGGTTGAGGAGAAGATTTAACCAAAAAAACAACAACAACAACAAAAAAACCCTCCAATACAAAAAATAGCTTAGTGTCTTCTCAGTTATAAATGGCAGCTGACAGGCAGCCTCAGTTCCAGGGGACAAGGAGTAGTGAGGACTGTGGGGCTTTGGCCCAGGAGGCGCCTCCAGCAAGAGCTGGGGCTCTGCTACACTGGCTGCCAGCACGGGGAGGCAGCCTCGGAGAGGCTCAGGATTCGGATTTCCCAGAGAAGCCAGAAATTCCAGTTTTTATGTGACATCTTCTGATTTAAAAATTTCCACAAAATGAGATTTCTGAATTTTGATTTAGATCATCTTTGGACAATAATTTAAATGAGACTAGAATGTCACAGATAAAGAAAACTAAGTCATCAGGCTCCAAACACTCACCAGCCTCCATCTAAAGTTTTGAAGCCCCTGAGATGCCAAGTACAAGTGAAGTATAAGTACAAGTGGTTCGTGCTTGCAGCTGCCTGCCTGATGCAGGCTGCTCAGAAAGGCCCAGGCCCTGTGTGTCAGGAGCTCATCCTGATGGCAGAATTGGCCTTGTCAACGCAAGAACTCAAATCCAATATGTCCAGGGTTGTAATCAATGCAGAGAATCTCAGGGGGAACACAGAGGGTGGAGGCCCCAACCCTGTCCTGGGAACCGGGAAGCTTGACAAAGGGATGTGATCCCCACCTGAAGTGTGGCAGGAGCCCCCAGGGAAAGGAGGAGGGCGGAGCAGGGCACTCTAGACACAGGAAGAGAGGTTCACCCAGAAGGAGACCAGGGGTGTGTGGCAGGGACCCTGAGAGGGTCTGGGGCTAGAACAGGGCACAGGGGTCACATGGAAAGGAACAGGAGCTGGGGACAGTGGAATGGGAAGAGGGGCGCACAGGGAGCAGCTGGTGAGCACACCCTGGGGAGGGTCGTGGGTAGAGTGGCAGCTCCTCTATGAGGATCCTGGACTCAACAGGAACAGGGGCAAGTGTCCAGCAGAACCACGTGACCTTGTAGATTTTGTAGGAGAAAAAGACCTGGATATGATGAATTTCCTATGCATCAACCTACGAAATGTCAAAGTACAGAGCGTGGTGCGGCAGCATTCTCCTGGGCAAACAGCCCGACTATGGCTGCAGGGGAGGCCGCCACCAGGGAGTGTCTCCCCATCCCCCTCCAGACAGTATTTATGACCAGTGCACCCTACTCCTGTTCTTGTTTCTGTATCCCCATTTCAGATCACCTTCAACACAGTGAAGTCTTGCAGAAACTTCAGGTACTGCAGGACTTGCAACCCTTAAAAGTAACAAACCACACATGCATTTGTCATTCCAGCCAAGCCGTGTTAAGTGTGGTTCTCACACACCTTTCTATTTCCAGGGCCTCGCACAGTGCCTGGTACATAGTCAGTTCTCAAAAATAAATAGACATACAAATAATGACAGGCTTGAGTGAGGCTCAAGAGGTACAGTGTGTGTTAGGGTTGACTGAGCCACAGCCACTTACACTGTAACAGCACTTTTAGGAAGAAAGCACGCCTGCTTCTCCTGGCCCACAGCCATGCCTTTGGTGGCAGCTTGTGTACAAAGGGTACCTGGTCTCCCCGGGGAGGAAGGTGATCGGCATGGTCTCCGGGCAGCCCTGGCCAGGGTGCCAGCTGGCTTTGCAGGTGGAGCAGAATTCCATACGGCAGGCTTTGCACTGCACTGGCTGGGGGGTCTGCAGCCCCACGTCCTGGAGCTGACACACAGCTTGGCAGGTGGACGCCGGGCACCAAGTCCGACAGGGATCAAACAGCACCTCTGGTACAGTGAGACAAAATGGACAAATCAAACTTAAGCCAGAGGGTCATGTGGGCTTCAGAGGAAGGAGCCCCTCAGTGCACGGACAGGGAGGAACATGTCCAGGTAATACAGCCAGCACCACCAGCCCCAACCGAAGCACCGCCCAAGCCGCCCTTCCACCTCCACCTCCGCTGTAGCTCTTCCCAACTTCTGCCTTCATGCAACAGACCTCCAGACACCCAGACATCCCTCAGGAATGCTGCTCCTGCCCCTGGAATGCCCTTGGAGCCCTGGGTCAGCCCTGCTTGCCTCTGACACTCAGCTCACAGCTCAAAGGCCTCCACATCCTGGAAAGCTTGGCCCACCTGCCTGTCGGGTTTCTCTGAGCAATGCACATGGCGCTAGCTCATCTGCCTCCCCTCGGGGACAGCTTTCTGAAGCCGGACCCCTGATGGCCCCATGTTGGGCATACAGCCAGCACCAGAAAAATGCTGCTAGAAGACCGAGAGGAAGAGGGAAGGAAGATGGCTCGATTGTTCTTCTAACCAAATGGTTCACCTGCCTCAGATGGCCTCCCCTTCTCCAATCCAAGCCACGAGTTAACTATGGAGTGAAACCAATCCTTCAAGGGCCAGATTTTCTCTCCGAATCACAGCACACATTTCTAAGAAGCCCAATTTAATGGAATTAGCCACGAGGTTTATTTCTAAAAACAAGACACTTTGACACATCTATTTCTTCACATCCTTGTCCAAAAATTGCATTTCTTTAAATTATTGGCTGCCCTTTGTAGGGAGACTGGTTGTTCATTTCATCTTCCCTCTTGTCCAGCATGATGCCGAATTCTCGATGAGTGGCCACCCCAGGGAGCAGCAAGGCTCTGCCAGAAAGCTCTCCGAGGCCAGTGCAATGTGGGCTATTTCCAAAGGCGTTCTGGTAGGCCACTGGTTTCCAAGTTTTCAGCGGGGCTCTTCTTGGGAAGTAGTCAGGACAACTGAGCTTCAGAGACGACTTGAAAGGCGATGACAAGTCCTTGCAAATGTCTGGGCCCTGTGACTGGCCGCCGGGCAGCTCCCGCTCGCCTGTGTCACACATGGGATTCCTACTCACTGGAATCCACAACATGCTGGCGCCGCGCGTGGACTGGGACTTCACCTACACGCATTGCCACGGGACCAGCAGGAAGTTAATGACAAATCACCCACTGGATGTCCTGACGGTGCACACGCATACGTATGTGTAAGGCTCTGTGTGTTTACCATGTTCCCCAAATACATGGGGAAGCCAGATTCAGCTCTCCAGAAACCATCTTGTGTAGGGTCTAGCTTTGAAATGATCTAGTCATCTAATCCAGGGGCTGGCAAACTTCCTCTGCAGAGGGTCGGATAGTCATCATCTAAGTCTGAGGACCATGTTGTTTCTGGGTTTCTGTCGCAACTACTGGGCTTTGCTGTTGCATAAAAGCAGACACAGTGACCTGGAAATGAATGTTCTAGCAAAACTTGACAGCAGCAGGCCACCAGCGGGACTGGATTTGGCCCACTAGCCGTGGCTGGCTGACCCTTGATCTCATCTGGCTGCCCTCTGCCTTTTTTTTTTAAGCATGAATTAATCAACAGCGCAAAACTGTCAGAATGTTAGGGGTGGCAGAAGATTAAGAAGAACTTGATAATAACAAGGAACGCTGGAGGTCAGGAACAGGTGCTCTACTCTAATTATGTTCATTATAATAATCTAAAATCCCCAGGATGCTCCTCATACTGAATGAATGGACAAAATTAGCTCTTCTCTTATTTGTTGATAGTTTCCACATTTGCTTTTCTAAGAATGTTCCTAGCTGTCAGGTCTGACAAAATGGCTTTTTGAGAAAACGCAGTTGTTGTCTGTGGGTCACATGTGTGGGGGCAGATGCCTGGGGCTCCCCTGAGCTGACAGTCACAGCAAAGCAAGGAGGGGGTGCACATGCCGGCCTGGGGCACTGAGTGCCACGCTGAGCAGTGAGGAGGAAACGCCAAAGGCTAAAGGCAGCTGGCCTGGGTCATGCTCCCATCCCGTCCCCGCGATGCCTCCGACAACTCTCTGCCTGCCCTCTGTGAGTGCTGTGGGGTGAGCCCAGCTTTGTCCCTGATGAGATAGGAGGCCCATGTCTGCCCAGCCCTGCAGGAGGGTGCAAGTGCTGTGTGCACTAAACAACACGCTGCGCGGGAAGAGAAATCCTCACCCGCTCTTTGCTCTCCTCCCGGTATAGCTCTGAGGCTAGATCCAGAAGGGCAGTGCTGCCTGCTAGGGACCCTTCCGTCTCACTGCTGTCCCCACCCCTCCTGTGCAGTAGGAGCTTCTGACATCAGCAAGGAGCAGACATCCCAAAGCTGGGTCTCGGTCTCTTCATGCACGTGATTTGTCATGCACTACCTCCTGTCCACCCTCCTGGCTCAACAGTGGGGGATGCTATTAAGCATCCCCATCACAAAAGGCCCCCCAGGATAGCACGCAGGGGAGACCTGGCTAAGGTTTCCATGGGAACGATTTAAATCTTATTAGTTTTGTCCTCACATAGCTGTGACACGGCACTGCCTGTCCTCACATGGAGAGATTCCCTACCGAAAAGGTCAGGGACAAACGGCCGCTCTGACTGTGGACTGCAAATGTCCTTCCTGTGCTGCCGGGGCATGTCACACCCTGTGAACATGGCCCCAGGCTGAGGCGTAGATGTCTATTAACATTCTGCATTATCCTCCCCAATCTACACACGTGTGTGTATGAGACATATTTTCAAACAAAGCAAATAATATACTTTTTGGCACACTAGAGGAAACTAATGTTAACTATTCTCTCCCAGAGGCGTATTCCTGGCAGATTAATGAAGCAGGTCTCTTAAGAACTCCCTGCTTAAAAATGCATAAAACTTTTTAAAAAGGTGGCTTTCCTTTTAAAACAGTTTCCTTTCAGAAGTACATGACAGAGAACGATGCACCCAGCATCCCCTCTCATCCCTGCACTTACTACCCTGCCCGGCAGGCTGGTGCCTGGTGCAGGGCTGGGATGGTGGGTTTGATCCTGCTGTGAGATGGCAACATTTTCAGGAGTCGGCTCTAGTCAGGCCTGATTACAGGTGGATAACCCATCGTATTATTTAATCTCTCTGAGCTTTACTTTAAAAAAAAACAAAGAACAACAACAACAAAAAAAAACAATACACGGTTGACATTTGACATCAGCATTCACTTGGCCAGGCACTGGGCTGGCATGGGACGAAGGCACGAGGACCCACAGTCCTGCCTCTGGGAGGGCTGAGCCTCCAGATAGAGGCAGGTGCACAGGAACGCCCTTACCACAGCACCGCTGGGTCTCAGAGGGGCACGGGCGTCGCGTGTAGCGTGGAGAGAGGGGTCCACGCAGCAAGAGGCATCCACACCCCCTCGCTCAAGAATCTGTCCCTACCCAGACTCTGGAGTGAGCCAGTTGTGAGGAGGTGTTCAGAATGAAAACTCAGCTTCCTGGCCCCCTTCCCTGGCTTCCTGCTTGCCCCAGAGCTCCAGAAGGGGAGACATTGACGCTAAAACCAAGGCTGTTATATCAGAGGAGACATTCTAAGACTAAGTGCAGACAGTGTGCACAACATGACCTAACCATAGAACTTTCTGGTAACTCAATGTTTTCAGAAAATCATTGAACTGTCTCAGTTTTCTTCCAGGGCGTCCTCTACTTGACTAGATTTTAGAGCCATAGAGAAAGTCAAAATTTGCTTTCTGATCTTGTCTCCAAACTCTTTCAAGGTGCTGGCTATAATCCATAACTATATTTTAGCTCTGACATTCTAACGTTTTATCTAGACAGGTCTTTTATAGTATGAAGTCTGAATACTTAAAAAAAAAAAAAACTTTGAACATAATGTTAGTAAAATGCTTTAAAGGGAGAGGTTTGAGAGATTTTTTTTTTTAACAGAAGCCAAGTTGGCTTCATGTTTATGCAAAAGGAAAAAAGATTTTCTGACTAAGCCAAAGTACTAAAGAAATAACAGTTAAAATTATTAGGTTGAAAAATGTACCCAGCTGCATTTTTAAATTAAATTCAATGTCATAGAAAGTTCATATTCTTGTAACGCAAACAACAGCCAGTTTCTGTCAAGATTCTCTCTGGAAAATATTCTCAGAAGAGCCTGAAAGTCTCAGAAGTCTAAATTAATCAATTTTATTGCCCTACGTACTGACTTTTGTACCAAATGGCATTATATTAAAGCTATAAACTGCCCCAAAGCAAATGATATACGACACTTTAATAAACACACTCTTGAAAACAAATGTCAATGCCATGAAAAATGCTGTTTGAGTTTTTTTTTTTAAGTGGGCTACATATTTTTTTCTTTAGAGATGGGGTCTCAATATGTTGCCCAGGCTGGACTTGAATTCCTGAGTAGTTGAGACTATAGGTACATGCCACTGGGCCCAGCTATCTCTAGCATTTCTTTTAGAAAGCAAAAATATACAAACAGGTCTCTGCATGCAGCTAAACTGGGAGTCTCTGGATATTGTCCTCTGGTCTCCTCTGCCGTCCACTCCCCATCCGGCCATGTTTTCATGTAAGCCCACCCTCCAGGGCTGTGTCTCAGTGGTGAGACCCTGCTCAGGTCAAGAACCCGAGAATCAGTGCAGGGAGAGGGAGAGCAGATGCCAGCAATCCAAACTCAGAATCCGCCTGCAAGGTCCACACAATGATGTTCTGCATATGGAGTGTCGCCTGCACACATCTGTCACTCTGCTCTTTAGCAGACGAGCCTGGGGCCCAGAATAGATATGAAAACAAAGCCAAAGAGAGTCCACAGACTCTTTACAGTTTCATTGTATGACCCCGGAGTATTTCAGAGAGCAGAGCTAAAGACCTCTCCTGGACATTCCACATGGCTTAATGCTTTGCAATATTATCCTGAGAATCATGTTCTGCTCTGTGTGCACCTGCCACACTGCTCTCCCAGAGGACCCCTGGGTCTGCATCAGGCCTGCTCCAGCCAGAAGGACTATTCAGGGCCCAGTGGAGGGCTCACGATGAAGGGTCATGGGATGTGGTCCCAAAGCACCCACTGTATTTAGAAATCAGGGCAAGTCAGTTAGCCTCTCTGGGGATGCGTTTATTAGATAATGACAAATTAGCTTTGCAGAGTTGTTGTGACACTTACTGGGATAAGGGACTTGATTATTCATTCAGCACCTACTACCTAGGTCTGTGTCCAGTGGCGTGTCAGCGCAGACAGGACACCTACCATCGGACTGTTGTTAGGACGGGGGTTACTGTAATTTCTGCTATGCCTACCCTCGCGACTTCCCTCCATGACTCTACATCTTTTAACTTCTGCGCCAGTCCAAGAGTTTAGCCCTCAAACTCAGCCTTAAGCTGGCTGAAATATAATACCTCAAGAGAGCCATCAACTTTAAGCCTCCCCCAGGAGCCTCAATCCTTATAAACAAATTGTGTTCCATAAATTCTTCCTGCTACCAAATAGATCACTAGACAAGGTCTTCAAACTGTGAGCTGTTCAGAGAATCCAGAATGTCAGTTTAATTTCAGAAGTTTATTTTACATCAACTTTTTAACTCCTATCAAATGCTGTATAACCATATCTACCAAAAGAACTCCCCATAGAATTATCCACATTCATACATTACAGGAATCATAACTGGCAGATATACCAGGCACCTACCTCTTTCAAATTGTAGCTTTTTATATCTTTGCATAATTTCAGCTGCAACCATGCACTCAATCTAAGGAAAAAAAAATGCAAACAGGAATGATAACAAGCTGAGGGCTAGAATATAATGCAACGCACACCCAAACAAAACCCACGTTATTCTGACAAGTTCAGCAGTGCACGCCTGTGCACATCAAACAGCCCAGTCTGTTCAATTGCACATGCCTCGTTCTCCTGTAGGTGGCCCTGTTTAGGGCAGGCAGCATCTGGGCAGCTAATTGCGGTTTCTAATCCTTCTTTGATCAAGAGCTCAACATACTGTTTCAGGCACTGAAAGAAAAACAGAGAAGTGTCTATAAACATCTTTACCTCCTTAATGCTGAAGAAACCATGATGCATTAAAAAAAGGACCAGGCACATCGTTTCATTACAGTTTAATATTTTCACTGTGTAGCCCACAGCAACCAACACATTTGACGTTTTGAGGTTTTATTCATTCAACAACTATTTATGGGGTACCCATTCTGTGCCAGGGACTGTATGCTCAATCACAAAGCTAAGGCTATGGATTAGATCCCGGCACAAAACCTCAGCAAACACAAGAGCCAAGAATTCTAAAAGCAAGATGAAAGGCAGCAAGGGAGGCTGGGAGGTAATATTTCTCAAATGCGTATGAGATGCAGGCACTGCATTAAATATTTTATCTCCCAGTCTTTCACTGAAGCCTTAGAGCATTTTTACAAGAAAGGTATGACTGTTCCATTTTTCATATGTGAAAACTGAGTCAGCAAAGGAGGAAGTTGCCAACTTACACAGATAGTACCCAGAGCCTCGATGTGAACCCAAGCTTGCTCAGACAAAATGCCCATGATCTCCCTGCTGAGAACCCAACTGTATTTGGCATTCCTCACTCAGGGTGCCTCCCTTACCAGGCAATTACTCACTACCTACCTTACCTACTTGGGGGCACTGCTTAAAGCCTGAAGTAAGCAAAACAAGAAGTGAAGGACATGAAGTAGAGTTAATATAAAAGATTCTGTGGTCTTCACTCCTGCTTTACAAAGTCTACTAGTCTTAGAAATCTAGTGTTTCCCTGAAAAGCATATTATAAACAGCAATGAGAAGAAACAATACGGCCTTTGCCAGCTAGACTCACTACCAAGAGAAACTAGATGTAGGGCTTATATAAGAACTCAAAGAGCATAGAAAATGATGTAAAATCCTACAACGGCATCCCCAAATCAACTTTAATCACAGTCCCAGTATATTTAAAGTTCATATTAGCAATAATATATAATATTACAATACCATTATTAAAATATAATAGCAATTAATCAAGAAAAATTAATAAGCTATGTTTGCTAAGCTGACATCTCCCCACAAAAACGTATAATCCATTTTATTACAAGAATGCATGATTATTACTAATGAATGGGTCTAAACGGAAATTCAACTGCAATTCCTTCTACCTCCATGTTTAGAACAAGCCTATTAATCTCTCTCTACCATCTTTATTTTCCTGATCTGAAATTTAGGGTGGTTTAACCTACCTCACAGTGGAGTTGTAAGAATATTAGGCAAGGGAAAAAGCATAGAAGAATACACAGAAAAGAGTATATGCTTGATATATAAAGAATAATTTGATCTAAACTGGTAATTCTCCCCATCCTAGCAAAATAGAATATTTCATTCATTGAAGACTCCAGATTGCAATTTCTTTAAAAAACAAAAATCAAGGCGATCCTCAGAAAGAGCCACTTCCCAAAGCTTTTCTCAAGAGCTATAACTTCAAGTGCAAATTACAATGTTGGTGGCTCCACACTGAACCCTGTGTTCCAGCCTGTGTTCTTTTGATCTGCCTGGGCTCTGATGATTGCAGTGGCCCTAAACTTAGGTTTTCACAGATCATCTACATTTTGCCAACCTAAGGTTTATGAAGACATTTCCCAGAGTAGTGAGTATGGACGAGCCCAGGCTTGCAGTTCTACCTGAGACTCCAGATGGCAGAATTTTCAGAGATAAATTCATTAAAACCAATGCAAAGACTTCTTTCAGAACAAGGGAGAGGCAGACGATGAGCAAGAGAGGAGTCACACCCAGCCTCCAGCAGGGCTGCAGCCTGGTTCTGGGAACTATCCGCAGACGTGTTAAGTGGCAGTGGCGCTGCGGACTACTAGAGTGGTGAACCATTGTAACAATGAGCAGAACAGTTGGCAGATCAGTGGAACTTTCTGTTTATGATTGGGTACCACATGACAAGGGAGAAAGACTGTAGGCTTCAGAGCCAGACAGGCTCAACCAATCCTTGTCCCTCAAGTCAGAGTTTGAGCAACAGCTCCCTTGACAATAAAACCAGAATGCCCATCTCCCTGCACTTGACAATAAAACCAGAAGGCCCATCTCCCTGCACTTGACAATAAAACCAGAAGGCCCATCTTCCTGCGCTGTTGTGACAGTAAGCTACGAAAGCACCTGGCATAATTCCTGGTAGACAGCACCAGCTAAGTAAATAGTGGCTGTTGTCTCTTTTTTGTCTACTTACGTGATTTGTCTCTTACAGTTATAGGTATTTAAAAATCCCAAAACCTTAGCAACAAGATCATTATTTTACTTTCTATTATGAAGTTTGTCTAAATGGGGTCTCTGGAGGATACTGGAGTGCCTTAAACCAATATACAATGCTGAAGACTCTCAGGATACTGTGCAGATCAGTAATATAATGATAGAACATGACGCATCCTAAGAAGCAAAATACAACAATTAAAACTGGCATGAAGCGTACACCCATATGCAACAAGTAGTGAGTCATGTCTGGGTTTCAAAGCTACCCAAGAGTGAACATCATGTGTCATCAGGATGCAGCTATCTGTACAATCTGCAAAAGGATTATGTTCTGGGAATATCAATTTGTTCACTATATAAAGACAGATGACGTTCCAAGCGCCTGACCTTGCATCCATCAAAAACAAGCCCAGCTTTCTTCCAGATATAAAGTGGGTCATGACTCACAAGCTATGGTTTTCATTCTAATTGCAAAAAGATGTCTTGAAATGAGCACAAAAATAGGTAAACAGAGAAACTTCTGTAAAATACACAGCCTAAAAGCAGATACTGACACATTTTCCTACTACTGCCCTCATCATAGATATCAGTAGACAAATGCTTTCTAAGTCCTAGATTCTACGTGAATTACATTACCTATGTTAGCTCACTAAACATGCACAAAAGTCATATGGCGTGTTACCATGCTCACATGACAGGTGAGAAAACCAAGGCTCAGAGACATTAACAACAGCTCAGTAGAAGCACTAGGGCTCAAACCCACATGTGGCTGATTCCAAGGCTGGTGAGGTTTTATGTTTGTCTGTTTTACATTTTTTCTATACTTACTCCTCAATTGAAAACTTTTACATGAGCCAGTTTAGAGATCTAACATACAACATAAGGACTAATTTTAATACAATTGTATCATATCAGGGATTGTTATTAAGTGAGTAGACTTTAGGTGCTCATCACCGTAAAAAGCAACTATGAGAGATGATGAATACGCTGAGCTGCTTCACTATATGACCATTTTATTATCTATATGTATCCCATAATACTGTTATAAACCTCAAATATATACAATAAAATTTATTTTTTTAAAAAGAATTCTTTCAAAAGCAATCATTCAATACATACTTTCTGTTTACCTCATAAACTTTTTTTGTAGAACAAGGAATTGTATGTACTTTAAAGGGGCATAGTGTCAGTCAACCCCGAGAACCTCTCCTTTGTATGTTCATGTTCATGCTGCTGCAAATGCAATGATCCATTTGCAATGCTGCAAATGCTATCGAGACCCGCACAGCCCAGGGTAGGGGAAAGAGGCGTGCACAGATCATCATCACAATGCACTGTGCTCCGTGCTCTCATGGGGCCACTTCAAGGGGGCAGGGAGGCTCTAATGGGCCACTACAGGGGTAGAGAGGAGGGGTCCCACCTGGGTGGGATCAGGGAAGGCTTCCCAGAGATGAAAAGTTGGCCAGAGGGTCAAAGGTATTGCAGGAAAAAAGGCATCAGCCACACAGAGGGAAGAAAGGGGGGTAAGCCACAGAATGTTCCAGGAATTTCATTTTCCACTTTGGTTTCCAACTCTTTGAAACCTGATGACGAGACAGCACTGCTGATTTGCTAATATACCTCCGGTGCGTCAGAAGTTTCCTGCCAAGGAGAAGTGGCCACAGAGAAATATCTGCCTCGCCTAAAACTACAGCAAGTCTGATTTTTGTCTGCTTTTTCACACGAAGGCCTGCTGGCTACTGATGATCCTAAAAGCAGGAGAAAATGCCCAGAAACTGTGCTCAAAGGTGCTTATCTGGGATCCACGATTTATTAACACAAGCATTACACGCAGGCAGGTCCAAATTGAAGCAGCAAGAGCCCCATGAACAGTGGTTGGGAGCAAAGACCCTGGAATCACACACAAGGCTGCCTTGAAATTGTAGCTCACCCACTTAGCAGACATGTGGCTCTAGCATGGACCTTTGTCTCCCAGTGCCTGCACTTCCTAATACTGTGGGATAAGCTTGGCAGATAGAAGGACAATCACTCCACAGCTCCAGTACCCCGGAGACAGCGGTGCTCCGGAATATTGCTTACACGCTCCGCAAGGGTTTCTCTCAGCCTTTCTAGAGCCATCAATAATCCATGATCTGTTTATGTTTCTCCTCTAGTAGATGGTGAATTCTTTGAAAACAAGAACTATTAATTATTTATCTTTCTATTCCCCATACCTAACAGAGTGCTGGCAAATAGCAAGGGATGAATCAAAGCCTTGCAGATAGAGGGTGAATGGAAGGACACAAAGATGAGTAGAACACACACAGAGTAGCCAGACACCTGGCAACAGGCATTCCTCTGAGCCCCAGCAGGAGGGCTGGAGCCCTGAGACAGAGGTGTGCTAGCTACACACCACCACCGCAGGGCCATACAAGCTGGGTCCTCAACACAGGCTGAAGGGCTGTGGTTAAGGAGGCTGGAGGCACGACCCCCTGCACAGCCTTCCCTTCTGAGGACAGCCTCACGGGAATCCCCCTGGCAACTCTCACTGGGTGGCCCTGGGAACCTGCAGCAAACTGCCCAGCAAGCTGCACAGTACATGTTCTGGCAAGGATCACTTTCCTCAAGGATGTAGGACTGTGACTTCACTCACAAGCTGAAGAGTTCAAATTATAAAGTTTGTTTTTATAAGGTTCTTGAAAAAAAAAAAAAAGCCCCAGACTTCATGCGTAAAATAAATGCTCCCATCTATACGAGTTCTCGCTTCTGTCGAGCCTTTAAACCCGCCGCCTCCTGTGCTCTCACCACAGCCTTGGGTGGTGTGCAGGAGGCAGGCAGGCTCACAGTCAGCTGCTTCAGGTCACGATCGGCGTGCTGCTCCCCTGCATTACCTTTTTCCTAAGCTATCTAAGACTAAGTCCCTTCAGCTACAGAACAAGATGATCCTGCTTTGCAGGTGGCATCCTTGCTGGAAGGGTGGATTTTGCCCTATATAAAGTAAGGCCCCGGCAAATACTAGTTCTTCTTACCCCTTCAGTATCCTCCACCTACTTAACCTCATTCTACCTATGCACAATTTCCATCATCAGAGTCTTCCAGCCCGCATGCTGTGTATGGGCCCCCTGTCGCCCATGTGGAGGGTGAGTGCACGCCTCATCTCCTGCAGTGTAGATAAGGCCAGGGGTAATGCCTCTGTGGTCCTATGCGGCCCTTACACGGTGGCTGGTGACTATAGATGCTCAGTGAAGATGTGGACGGAATGATTTTGTGTTAAACGCTCTCTTTCAAGAACTCCAGGTGGGAAGTTAGCAGTAGCAAGCCTGTCACTTATCTGGGATTCTCAAGTCCATTCAGCAGCTAGCACTGAGCACCTGCTTTTGTGGGGTGGCATGCAGGGACCTGGGGTGGAGGCCAGGAGGATGCCCAGAGCCCTGGCTCCCTGGCCATTCAGAGGTCTCAGGAGCAAGGCACGACAGCAGGACTGGATGCGGAGGCTGTTTATTCCATCTCCTTATACGAGGAAGAGACCGCCCCTTCCAGTGTTGAGTTTGTCCAAGACAAACAGCAGTCAGGAGAAAGGGAAGCAGGCTCCACCAGAAGGGGTGTGCTCAGGAACAGCATCTGGCCCAGGGGGACAGGGAAGCATGGGGTGCAGTAGGCCAGGAGGCAGCAGCAGTGCTGAGTGGAGCGGCAGGGCTCAGTCCTGCAGGCAGTGGAGAGTGCACCGTGTCGGGAGGGGGCCTGTGTCATCCACGGCTGCTTTATAAGAACCCACTCGGGGCAGGGAGGCCAGTGTGACCGGTCAGGCCTGCGGTTCTTAATCAGGGCACTGTGTCAGCAGGGCTTCGGGGAAGTGTTTGTGAGGGGACAGCTGGAGGGTAAGGGACTGGGCACAACCTGCAGCCGGGCCTGCAGCTACGCTGCGGTCTACAAAAGCCACCAGAAGCTGGACATTCCCGAGGAGGCCTACACATGTGACCACGCACCCGCTGCCAAAAAGGAGGAAGGCCGCTCTTTGTTCTCACAGTTGCCTGTCCTGAGGTCTGGGCGGCAGCCAAAGAGGCAGTGATAGGATCTGAAGACTGAGCCCGGGAAGCCAGAGACAGGGTGAGATGGGGGTGACAGCCAGGAAGATCTGGCTCTCTAGGGACGCCACTGGGCTTTTCCTCCCCCTCGTCAACCACAAGGGGAAGACACTGACGTGGAGACTGTGCTTTCCACTATACCACAGGGACTAGTGAACTGTCCAGCTGCCTTCCCCTCACCTCTGGAGGCAGTGCTGGGCTGGCGGAGAGGGAAGACCTCCGAGAGAATGCATGTTCCCTCCTTACCAAGGAGCTCGCTCCTGCAGCCTCAGCTTCCAAACAAGCTGCAAGAGAAGCGGTAGTGTGGGCAGCGCGGCCCGTTTGTTCTATCTGTTCAATATGAAAACCCGGATTCACAGAGGAGCAAAAATGCGTATTTCACCCAGCCACGGCTTCATCACGAAGACCTCCCAGGGGAACAGAACAGAGGCAGGGTGGTAGCAGGGTGTGCACACAAACAGCACCAACATCAGAGGCAGGAACAGGCAGGGACTCGGCCTGTCACTTCAACAAATATATATGTACTCCACACCACGGCTGTGACATTGGGTGAAAGGCATATTGTGGCTTGGCAAGTGTACTACGTTGAGGGTGGTTAAAAGCTGAGGCAGGAAGATCCCTGGGTCAGACTCTTAATGGAGGTGAAATGAGTGTGTCTGTGAAATCGAGTGTGTGCGAATTTAAGACCTGGACAGAAGGGGACACATGCACAGACGCGCTTGAGAGGCTGAGTGTGAGACAATGTGAGTAGGCGTGCAAATACTCAGAATGTCTAACAGCAGAGGGTTAAGTTGTAATCGTGTGACACTTTCTTAATTCAGCCTCTGTTGGGAAGATCTGAATTTTCCAGACAACTGAAGATCATTCCATCCCATCATGAAACCAAAAGTTTTATTTGTTTGCTCTTTACCCATTGTATAAGAAAGGGCTGGGGAGACTGATAGGGATCCTGCTGACATTGGGGCAGGGTTGAGGACGCTACCTGCTGTCGGTCCTAGACAGGCCTCCTGGAAGAAAGCACTGAGGAGGGTTTTGGGGTGAAGAGTCAAATCCACAAAATGGGGAGAGGAAGTAGATCCCAAGGATCCTTGCCAGGTAGGAAGGGGCAGGGTTCTGAGGGGGTGGGAAGGCACTCTCTGACCTTAACTAGGGCAGGGTGTGCAAAGGCTTCCAGAGTGGCCCTTCATCCCTTGGCTCACTTTCTGAGCAAAGCCACTATCAGGAATCGGCATTTTCTCATGGACCCTTAATAGACATCAAATTTCTAGTGCAGAGACAGCCTGCTTCAAGGTATAGGCCCATGCTTGTCACCAGGACCTGTGTTTTGGGAAGGGACACCTACCTCCTCAATGTCAGAGGGTGGAAGAAGGTAAGGAGCCCCACTTAAATAGACTGAGTGTCTATTTCAGAGAATACTGTTGGAATGGCAGGCCATGGACAGGGAAGGGAGGATGGGAGGCTTTGGGGAGGTGGCCATGGAGAGAGGACAGTGGCTGCCAGCCTGGTCCCAGAGGTCCCAGTGAGGGAGGGAGGCAGTGAAGGGGCTCGGGGTTGGGGTACCAGGACCCACCTGTGAAGACCAGCAAGGGTTGGGGTAGCGGGGCCACAACTCTCCTCTGAGGCCAGTATGGGCATCGGAGGCAGGAGTCACAGGGCCCTTACCCTCTCCTGCCCTGACATTGAGGAGGCGGGTGTCCCTTCCCAAAACACAGGTCCTGGTGACACACGTGTCAGTGTCCCAGGAGCATTTTGCAGCACAGGCTGAGATCTTCTGGCTTGCCACTTATCCTGTGTCGTCAGGTTACAAACTGTCATTTCTTGTTAACTGTGTAGAGAATTGTTCATCCTCTGCATTTTAGTTTTTCATACTCTTGATTAGGAAAAATACACATCAAGTTAGAAAAAGTTATAACTACAGCATCCCTGGGCTCTGAGTGAAGTCCTCTGCCAAGATTAATGTGCAGGAACTCCGACAACTCCAGACCCTCGTCAAGCTGTTCTGCTTCATGGAGGTTCTGGGCTACATTCTGGGTAACAGAGATTGTTGGGATCCGGGCTTTAGACTGGGACAGAACATAGCTGTCATGATTTCAGGGGCAACACGAGGAAAAAATGCTTTTCATTAAAGGAATGATGCCACCGAGAAAAGCACTTTGAATGTGTGTGTAAATTAGGGTATGTGCAATTCTCTAACAGCACTTCAGTTCATCAATACCACAAGTTAAAAAAAAAAAAAAGAGTGGCAGATATGCAAGGAGCAGGTGCACCCAAGTCAGGCTTTCCAGCAAGCACCTCACTCCAGGGCAGGCCCCTTCATGTCTCTGAGCTGCAGCGTCCTCTCATGAGATGGAGAATCGTGCCTATTTCACAGGTTTTTATGAGAAGTGAGATGAAGCAATAAGCTAAAGTTTTAGAAGGACTCTAAGAGCCATGGATAAAAACGAAGACAACTCTGGCTGCAGCCTGTGAGTTGTCAGCAGGGAATCTGAGGGGTACGGCTGCTGGTCTTAAGACAAAGGAGGTCGGGAAGCCGTTCTGTGTTCTGGGAACACGGAACAGACCTGCAGAGGCAGCTCTTTACTTTGCAGGCATCTTGGCAGCTGGAAACTGCCAGCTTGGCAGTTGGAAGCTTCGCTCTTTGCAACAGCCCTGGAACTCATCCTTTGCACCCTAAAGTCATCCCACCCTCCAAGTCAGCCTTCTCCCCATCGAAAAACCAAGACTAAAAGGAGGCCCTCTGCTTAGGAGAGGCAACTCTGATGGCTGGATTCACGCATCTCTGAACCTCTCAGACCCCAGAAGAGAGGCCTGGGAAGCCCACCGACGGTCCTCGGAACCCCAGGAACCAGCCTGCAGAGCAGACATGATCAGACAGCCTCCTAGTGCCTAAACTCCATACTGAAAGAGCAAGCTTGGCTTCAACCATTCTGCATATACTAGGCTTTCATGTAGACTTTCATTTGAACAGAGGGACCTTCAGCTGAAGAACACTTTGAAAACTATTTCCCACCATTCACTCTTACCAGGGCAGGCCAATATCACAGTGTAAGATATATTTAGTTTCTTCTTAATCTGACGACCCTATGATTTCTTAGATACATCTCACAGAAAATGCAGAGATGAAACCATAGCAACAGCAGTTATAATTGTAAAAATATGACTAGAAAGAGAACCACCTCACTCTTACCTGCCGTAAGCCACTTGGAACTCAAGTATGTAATGTGTGAGCATCAACATTTTTTTTGGAGGGCCATTATGTGCCAACATTTATGAAAAAGCAGAACATAAGAAAACCCCTTCTCTTCAAAAGCTCCTTTAGAGGAAGTTATAGATCAGTGAACACAACCGCCACACAGTATGTGAAATGCTATTGTAAGTTTAAGCCCCACATGTTTGAAGAGCTGAGAAACATCGAAGTCCTGTAGTTTAGGATGGCTCAGTGTGGGAAATTGAGAAATGGGGAGGAGCATCTGCAATGGAGCTAGGAAGCTGGGGAAAAAGGCAGAAAAAGGCAAAAGAAAAGGCAGGGACCAGATGATGTCAGGCATTTTCATTCAGGAAGGCCCTTCCCGTACAGGATAAGTTTCAAATCAAGAATGGAGTCGCAGGTTTGCCCTCTTGGAAGGGACACCCTGAACTTCTTTCAGGAAATTCCTCTGCCCATCTTGGCCATCTGATCTGGTGGACTGGACCCTAGAGTCGGGCTTAGAAGCCAGTTACTAGATCCCATCTTAAGGACCCAGAAATAGGATCAGATAGGGTGGTGCAGCCAATAGAGCTGGAAGGTTATTTGCTGGGAAAGGAAGTCTCTGTTTTATCTACAGGAGTTACTGAAAGAGACCTTCTCTTTCCCCACTTATGGACAGGGGAGTAAGTGACATCTGCAGCCACCACCATTTTGCTACCACAGTGAGGAGACCCTGGATGGAGATGAAAGCAAAAGAGGCCTCTGCTTGGTTTGAGCTGCATAGAGTTGTGGGGTCCACACAGGCCGCAGGAAGAATCTGAGTGCACATGCAAAGGCAGTGGCAGTGGGACAGCAAGTGACAAAGTCCATGTAACTCACAGTTCAGAGACCAAAGAGTCCCACCTTTCTTTCAGAGATGAGAAAGCAAGAGGACAGAGGGAGGTTAAAGGACTTGCCCAAGGTTCCCCATTCATTAGTTTGGGAGCTAATCTGAGAACCAGCGACACTCATGGTTTTCCAATTGATTGCCTGCTCTACCATAACTTGTCGTCCCCACACAATAGCCAAACAATGGCTACTAATGGAAACAAAGCGTGCAGAAAAGTGGGGATCATAAGAAAATGCATGCCCCCTTTAGATCCCAACCTTGATAACCCAAGGAAGGCCCAGAGTGGCCACATGGCAGGTGGCAAAGCATGCTGCCCTCTCGCAGGCTTTGCTCACATACAGCTAGTCTGGAGCCCTCTAGTCCTTGCCAGTTACAGTCATGAGTTGTCCAAGAAGAGAATACATTCTGAACAATGTATCCTTAGATGATTCTGTCACTGTGCAAACATAGAATGTAGTAACATATACCTAGGTGGCATAGCCTACTACACACCTAGGCTAGCTGGCACAGCCTATTGCTCTGGGCTACAAACCTGTACAGGGTTCTGTGCCACTGTACTGAATACCGTAGGCAATTACAAGTATTTTCGCATATTAACTACAATACTAAGTATTTGCACATCTAAATTTCTAAACATAGAAGAGGTTTAAAATATGCTATAAAAGATGTAAAAAATCATATACTTAGACAGGGCGCTTACCATGAATAGAGCTCACAGGACTGGGAGCTACTCCAGGTGAGTGAGTGAGTGGTGAGCGAATGTGAAGGCCCAGCCGTTACTGCTGCTACAGACTTTATAAACACTCTATACTTCAGCTACACTCAATTCAGATAAAAACTCCATTCTTCCATAAGTTAACCTTAGCTTCCTGTAACTTTTTTACTTTGTAAACTTTTTCATTTTCTCAACTTTTTTATTCTCATAACATTTAGCCTAAAATACGAACACAGCTGTACAAATATATATATGTGTATATATACGTACAAATATATACATAGTACAAATATATGTGTGTATATATATGTATTTAATATCCTTATTCTGTAAGCTTTACTCTATTTGTAAATTTTTTTATTTTTTTTAAACTTTTTTTGTTAAAAACTAAGACACAAACACATTAGCCTAGACCTACACAGGGTCAGGATCATCCATGTCACTGGCTTCCACCTCCACATCTTCTCTCACTAGAAGTTCTTCAGGGGCAGTAACACCATGGAGCTGTCATCTCCTATGAGATTAACAACAATGCCTTCTTCTGATGCCTCCTAAAGGACCTGCCTCAGGCTGTTCCACACCTCTCTTATTTTTTCATAAGTAGTAGTACACTCTAAAATAACGATAAAAAAGTACAGAATAGTCAATACTAGGCAGAATGCATTTTTCAGCTGCTGTAATCTTATGGGACCACCATTATATATGTGGTCTATCATTAGCAAAACAAGGTGATGAGGCGCATGACTGTATGTCTCTGCTGAGCTTTAGACTAGTAGAAACCTTAGCAAAGTCCTCTCAATCTGGACCCATCATGCCCCAACACCCTCTTTCCTTCGCTGGTCCCACCGTGGTGGCTCTATCCGTTCATGCTTTCTCAAGGAAATAGTTCAAATGCCCCTGAAGCCTTCCTGAGTACTTCTGGCAGAATTCACTGTTCTCTCTGTGCTGTAACCCACTATCCACACTGCAAATATAGCCCTTCAAGCCCCAAATGATCGCAGCCCACACCTGCATCTCCTGCTGAGCGAGGGATCAGAGGGGGCAGGGATTATGTCTTACCTACGTATCCAGGGCATCTGGCACAAGCCAGGTGTTCAAAAATGTTTGAAAAATTAAATAAATATCCGCTACGTGCACAAAAAAGCACCCACTATGCGCAGTACACGTAATGCAAAGCTAACAGGGACATAAAGACGTGCAAAGGAAGACCATGCCCCAAATCAGCTTAATTTCTAGGTGAGGAAATGCCACTTATTTCCTAATGTGTTACATAATCAGAAGCTTAGGGTTTACACGTAGCTTTTCTGCAGCATACCAGGTGAATGATCTTGCAAATATATAGGAAAAAAAGGAAATAATACTGTATTACTTATCACCAGGCATGCTACTGCTCAATACTTTATACCCATTGCCCCATTTAATTTGTTCATGAGGTTGATCATATTTTAGAGATGAATAAACCAAGGCTCAGAGAAGTTAGGATGCTTGCTAAGAATCACACAGTTAGCAGGTAGTAGAGGCAGAACAGAGATCTGAACCTATATCCCACAGCAATGTTCAGTCACGCAACTCAACCAACCATCTAGTTCTGACTTTTTATTTCAACCACTAAGAGTCACTTTTATTATAGTTATGCATTGCATGGGAAAGATTCTGTCTATTAAACGTTACGTTTTTGTTTTGTTTTGTTTTTGAGACAGGGTCCTGCTCTGCTGCCCAGGCTGGAGTGCAGTGGTGTAATCATGGCTCACTGCGGCCTCGACCTCCTGGGCTCAAGCAATCTTCCTGCCTCAGCTTCCTGAGTAGCTGGGGCCACAGGTGTCTGCCACCACGCCCAGCTAATTTTTTTATTTTTTGTAGAGACAAGGTCTCACTATGTTGCCCAGGATTGTCTCAAACTCCTGAGCTCAAACAGTCCTCCCACCTCGGCCTCCCAAAATGCTGGGATTACAGGCAGGAGACACTGTGCCAGGGCAAAAAGTTACACTTTTATTTTTTTATTTATTTTTATTTTATTTTATTTTATTTATTGAGATGGAGTTTCACTTTTGTTTGTTTATTTATTTATTGAGATGGAGTTTCTTTTGTTGCCCAGGCTGGAGTGCAATGGCGTGATCTCAGCTCACTGCAACCTCCACCTCCCGGGTTCAAATGATTCTCCTGCCTCAGCCTCCTGAGTAGCTGGGATTACAGGCACACGCCACCACGCCCAGAAACTTTTTGTATTTTTAGTAGAGACGGGGTTTCAACATGTTGGCCAGGCTGATGTCGAACTCCTGACCTCAGGTGATCCACCCGCCTCAGCCTCCCAAAGTGCTGGGATTACAGACATGAGCCACTGTGCCTGGCCAAATGTTACATTTTTAAGTAACAACTTTCTATGGTTATATATCAAAATCCTGTCATCTGGGTTCTAATGGCAAAATTCCTAATTGCCAATAAATTGCTGATATAAAAATAGATTTAATTCTAACTGAAAGCAAAAAAAAAATTATATATATATATAAACATTATATATATATAATATATGTGTATATGTATGTTTTATTTGGCTTATTCAATCTTGTCATCATTAAAAAATAACTTTCACTAGACTGTTTTTTTTAAGAACTAATAGAAATGTAGACATTTCTACCTTCCCAGATAACTAGGGACCTGTGTCTTGGGATGGGACCACAGCACCTCCCTTTGAGCTTCACGTGTTCCCACCTTTGGGATAAGACTATCATCTCTAGTTCTAGCAGCTGTCTGAATGGAAACAACTCTGCCAGCAATAACACCATATTAACATTCTCAGTGTAACTGTCAAATGCCACAAGTATAAGACAGACCTAAATAGCTCTAATACGTCCCATTTTAAGTTAAAACATCTTCTACATTTTAGATTTCAGCCCATAAGGAATTTCCCAGGTCACTCTACCCACAGGTTGCATCTCTGATTGACAAAACGAACATGGGATTGGCCCTCATGGTGGGTAACGGCAGCCTGATTTCAAAATACGTGTCCACAATCCTTTCTCTCTGGCCAGTGCTCCAGCACAGAATTTGTTGGTTAGACTTACATGTCACTATTTTGCACACAAATGTTCAGCTTTACATTTGACCTTCTAAAGTTAGACTTCACACTAATCCAAATGGAACAATTTAAGATATCTGGTAGCTCTCATCATCCCCAAGCTCCCAAGGCCTAGCACAGCACCTGGAACATGTGCACAGGCTCTTGTGACCTCCAGAGAATCACGAAGAATCCACCAGGCACCCTGCAAGCAAGGAAAGCCCCGGAGAACCTGCTTCAGGGGAGTGCCATATTAGCAATTGCTAGGCCAGTCCCTTTCACACTGAAATACATTGAAGGAACACAGGTAAGTGGACAGTATGTCTCTGGCTGTGGATGTCTCGGTACATTCCTCCTGCTCTTGGGCACCTGGGATGCCTTGGTAGTGGGGGGTGTGGACAAGGATGCGGTGTCCGTCATTAGCAAACCCACTGAACCACACAAATCATTTCTGAGTCCATCTCTTGAGATAAATGTTCTTCAGAAGACATTTAGGGAGAGCTGCCCAAACTCTGTTTTTATTCCTGCAGTTCTAAACCCAAACTTAGAAGCAAAATGTGAAAGAACTAGGCCTGCTGACTGCCTACCACATGACTTCACACATGTTCTTCCACTTGAACTTTGAGGTAAACTATTTTTATCTCCATTATACAGATGGGGTAAATGAGGCCTGCTCAGGGCAGAAATAGAGCTGGCATTTCAGCTCCAGGACACCTGACTCCAAATGCCATGCTTTTCCCTCTAGCCCCGGACTCCTTGAGATAAAGTTACTTCAGCACTCAACTGTAATTTTGTAATAACTGTTTCTTTAAGAGTGCCTCCTTTTAGTCTTAGACAATTTTCTTCCTTCCCATGTCTGCACCCCCCAGAAAAGGACAGTTGCAACTCCTCTGGCCACAGACTCAGGGCTCCTCCCCATGGCCTGCCCCCAGCTTGGGGCGACCTGCAGCCCACACAGAGGGGAAGGCGCCACCAAAGCGACCAGGGCACCCCGACACCTCCTCCCTTCTGAATCTTCAACACACAGGTGCTTCCTTCTCTTCACGCTACAGTGAGCTACGGACAGAGGTGGAACTGTTTTCAACATTTTAAATTTTGGTAAATAGTTGTGAAAAAAAATCACCACAGTGTCACTGTTTTTTTGGTGTTTCCAGCAGCCTCTTTCGGAGAACACAGTGCTAGCTTCTTCCTTCACATCCACTGACTTTGGTTAGGCTTTTGGTCTCAATTTGAGTGGCTTATTTGTTTTTACTACAATTCTCTAGAAATAGAAAACTAAGACAACAATAACAAAAATGAAGGCCTCAGCAAAAAAGCCAGGGAGAATGAACTATTTCAAGGGTAAGAACACAAGCTCTGGCCTCTGACAGCAGGCAGGCGACTGCAGAGACTGCAAATGCCCCCCGCCCCCACCCCCCACAAGGCATTTTTGGCAGATGGGGAGCCATTCGATCAGTTGGGAAGATGTCCTTTCAAGTAAGAGGAGGTGATTTTGCGTAAGGCTAGTTATTGAATCCATCTTGAGGGGTTCCACCATCCTAACTCATCTAGAAATGACAATAAGCCCCATTCACAGTGTTAACAGGATGGAGATCAATCTCCCTCCTATCCTTCTCCATCTCAGAACAATGTCAAAAGCAACTTCCTTTCCTCTAGGTTGGAGCTGTCTTCCTGGTGCTTTAATGAGGCACATTTCTTGGATGGCAACTACAGTATTGAGATCAATACACTTCATTTCAATCTGTGAGATTTTACTGATTAGCTCTTCTCGGTCCTGCACTAAACTAGGTGCTAGGTGGATACAGAATGGGCCAGAAATCCTTCTGCCCTTAAGAAAGGCTGAATCTAGCATAAACAAGAAACAGAAGACATAGATGTAAATGTTTGTAAAGCTCCCTCTCCTTATCTATAAAACAAAGATAAAATATTTGCTGTGCCTACATACCAAGGACATCATGAGGTGCAAATGAAATACAGTCTGAAAGCTATGCAAGAAAGATGAATGCATCAGTGTACAGGGTGGGAGAGACTGTTCGAGTGACAGATTATAATCCAGGCATTTGAAAAACCCACAGGGAAGCCGTCTACACCATCCACATACAACAGCAGTTAAATTCAGAAGCGACTTTTTTTTTTTTTGAAGACAGTTTTTCATTTTTCTTTTCTGTACTTTTTAAAATGATAAATATTGTGTTTTATTTTTCAGCTTTTTTCAGTTATAATTGATAAAGACTGTCCATTTTATACTTCAAGTGAACAATGTGAAGTTTTGATATTCATTTTTTGTATACGTGTATACATCATAAATCCATCAAGCTAATTAAATATCCATCATCTCACAGAGTTACCAATTTGCGTGTGTGTGGTGAGAATACTTAAGATCTATCCTCACAGAAAATTTCAAGTATACATAACAGTATGATTAACTATAATTATCATGCTGTACATTAGGTCTCTAGAACTTATTCAACCTGTATAACTGCAACTTCATACCCTTTGACCTACATCTCCCCATTCCCTGCAGACCCCAGGAAACTACCGTCCTACTTCCGGCTTCTATGCACTCATTTTCTTTTTTCATTCCTTGAATGGACAGAAAAAACAAGTAAAATTCAATGAGATTAACTAAAAGTAAACCTCACACACTCATTTATCTTTTCCGATAGATAAAATTTGGGATTTGAGTTTGACCCAAACCCCAGATTCTTGACTTAGAAGTCCCCATATTCATTAAGCCCCGAAGGATCATCTGGCCCCAAAAGAATGTTGGCTACATCATAACAAATATTAAATGTGATTTTAAAATATCTATATTCTAGTTTAGCACTAAGCCAGTGAAAGATGACACTGAGGACTGAATATTCTAGCTACACACAATCACTAGGTTAGCACTGCCGTAACCTCAGACATGTGACTATTAAAATACATTTGATATAAGGTGTGGAAGCTTTTGCTGTGTAGCAAGGAGAACATGCGCTATGATAAGTTTTGTGAATTGTTATCACGAGCTTCTAAAATTCTGTTTAACCGATTGCTTTTGCACCACAAGCAACTGTAACGGAAATCTTCCACTCTGGGAGCCTGCCTGACTAACAGAATAATTCTTCCAAGAACTGTGTGAAGGCCTCAACAAGAAGACTCCACTGTCAGGCAAAATGTAGTCCAAAGGTTTGCCTAGTGTCTCTGCAAATGAAAGCAAAAAGCTCATCCTAAAATCACTGTAACATATATTTTATCCAAAAAGACCAACCAGAGTACAGAAGATGCATTGGCACTGGGCTATGGTTGTCATCTGCTCCACTGGGTACTCCCCAAGACAGAGCTTGCAAGACACCAGCGGGTCGAGGGCCAGGTCCCAGGTGGGCCGGTACCTTGCTGTGGTCATCGCAGAACAGTCTGAAACGAGAGAAGCACGGAAGGTCAGACCTCCCCACCCCTGGCATCCACCTGCTCCGTGGCAGGGTTCTCCTGGCTGTAGCTGGGACCCAGGGAGGTGGCCAACTGACTGCTGATGGAGCCTAGAGCATTTGGATGCTCTGAGAATTTTTTTGTTTTTTTTTTTGAGATGGAGTCTCGCTCTGTCGTCCAGGTTGGAGTACAGTGGTGCGATCTAGCTCACTGCAACCTCCGCCTCATGGGTTCAAGTGATTCTCTTGCCTCAGCCTCCTGAGTAGCTGGGACTATAGGCAACTGCCACCACGCCAGGCTAATTTTTTGTATTTTTAGTAGAGATGGGGTTTCACCATGTTAGCCAGGATGGTCTCGATCTCCTGACCTCATGATCCGCCCACCTCGGCCTGCCAAGCTCTGAGAAATTTTAACCAGGGGTGCCTGCCTTGGGTCTGTGAGTGGCTCCCTTACCATTCTGGTAGTAACTTTCAAGTCTGCCCTCAAAACGGCAAACAACTCACCCACACACCCATCCTTCCCTCCCTCCCACTGATGTGCATTTTAATAAGATACCTGCCAACCAGGCTCCTAAACCAGGGGGGCAAAACCTTAGCCATCTTGGAAGAGAAGCTTTTGCTAAAATACATATTGCTTGGATTTAACTGTTCTCCAGTGTTAAAGACGTGGCGAATATGAGGACAAGCCTGGGTGGAAGGGTCAGAGCAGAAGGGCTTGGTGGGGGTGGTGAGGCTTGAGTTTTCAGGGTAGCTGGAAAGAAGGTAGACATCCAACAGAAGGAAGAAATGTCGTAGCATCTTTCACCAGAAGACAAGGCACAAGGGCCACATGGAAGGGCAGAACCATTGCTATGCTTTGTGATCACACAGAACTGCCCAAAACAGTTCCCTAACCACTCTCAGCCTCAGCTGGCTCATCCACATGAGGGGACTGATAATCCCCTCTCACAGAGGTGTTCTGAGGATGAAGGGAGATCACATAAAGGGTCGGCCGCACACAGCAAGTGCTCAGGAAAATCCCTTCCTCCCTGTGGTGGTTAACACTGAGTGCCAACTTGATTGGATTGAAGGATGCAAAGTATTGTTCCTGGTGTGACTGTGAGGGTACTGCCAAAGGAGATTAACATTTGAGTCAGTGGACTGGGAGAGGCCGACCCACCCTCAGCCAGGGTAGGCACCATCTAATCAGCTGCCAGCAAAGCCAGAATAAAAAGCAGGCAGAAAAACGTGGAAAGACTAGACTGGCTGAATCTTCTGGCCTCTGTCGTTCTCCTGTGCTGGGCTTTCTGCCCTCGAACATCGGACTCCAAGTTCTTCAGCTTTGGGACTCCTGGCCCTTCGACCACAGACTGAGGGCTGCACTGTCAGTTCCCTACCTCTGAGATTTTGGGACTTGGACTGGCTTCCTTGCTCCTCAGCTTGCAGATGGCCTACTGTGGGACCTCACGTTGTGATCGTGTGAGTCAATACTACCTAATAAACTCCCCTTTATATAAACATCTATCTTATTAGTTCTGTCCCTCTAGAGGACCCTAACAAATACACTCCCCTTCCCCTGTGATGTCTCCTTCAGCCACAGCTTAGCAGACAGGGAATTTGACGATGCCGCTGGGCGCCACGGGTAGGTGTGGGACTTACTGTCATTTGAGTAGCTTATTCCCAGGGTCAAGGAGCTGTCCTAACTTAAAAAAAAAAAATTACATCATCCCTTTCTCAAGTTTTACGACTGACACCTCACTGGGTGTCACTGCGCTAATATTTAGTTAGGAAAACCCACCTGGTGAATTCTACATGGAAGGAGAAGGGAGAATTCACCCACCTGGTGAATTCCACATGGAGGGAGAGTTCTACCAGGAGGGAGAAGACACGTCTGGCCCAGAAGGAAGTGCCTGCAGGATCCTGAAAGCTCACCCAGCAGATGGGGCCCAGTGACACATGACAAAGGACATGAGAGGCAGAAATGAGCCAGATTCGGGGAGGAGACCCTGACTGTCAGAGCTCAAGCAACTGAAGGGGTGACTGAAGACCGCCCGGGATCTGCACTGGGAATCCGCACAGGCCTTCAGCGTCTGGAGCGGGAGTGGGCCGCAGCTGGAGGGGCCTCTTCCAAGGGCAGCTGGTGCCTGCAAGTCACTCAGTCTAAAATACATGTGTCTTCCCTGTTACAAAAGGACTCTTTGACACAAATTCCTCTGGACTGGCTAGCACTTTCAAGATAGTTTAAACAAGCATCATGATTTGACCTCAAGCTGGTGGGTCCTGAGGAGTGAGATAATTGGAGGCGTCACACGGCTTTCTGGGGCTGCAGGGGGTACAGACATCAAGGCGTCCTCCCCAGGGTCATATTCATTTGGATCATTTCTCTACACCTTGAATTTTATGCTTATGCTTATGACTGTCATCATTTTCAATCTCTACATGGGGTTTTCTGGGTCCTAGGCTGACAGGCTGTGACTTTTTTCTTTTGATTTCTCTGTATCTTTTTTCTGCTTTAATACTTAATAATTTTTTTAAGTAGCATCTCTTAAAGTTCACTGGACAACATGATAATTATATTTTAAAATGTTAGCTGGCCCTAAATTGGATCACAAACCTTCACCCCAGGCACTGAGGCTTGGGGCAGGCTGCAGAAATCAGTCAGGGCTGGAAAAGTTTCAAGGGGGCAGTGGCTGGCAATTGGCTGCTCTGGCCTGGAGATCTGGGGAGAGCTTGTGTTTTGACAATGTTGAAAAAGCACTGGGTACAAGTTGTGTCGGGCTGTTGGGGAAGTTGCAGGGTAAAGAGTTCACGCTTTGCAGTCAAGCAGACCTGGCTTCAAATTCCTTTTTTTGGCCACTTGGTTATGCTGATGTTGAAGAAATCACATAACTTAAATTTAACTTCTGTGAACTTAATTTTTGTTTTTGTTGTTTTGTTTTTTCCCTCTGTAAAGCCTGTATAACCATCACCACTCATGTAGACTTGGGAAGAGTGAGTGAGAAGTAAGAAGCAATATATTAGAATAATATATCTAATATATAGATACTAGGAGCTTGGTAAGTAGAAGTCATTATGATAGGTCAAGTTAACAAGCTTAGACTTTTACCTACATAGACAAAATGGATAAAACAAGCTGTTGGGAAGAGATATCATATGGTAAAATTAGTCATTTAGGAAGTTCAATCCAATGGAGAAAATTTTTAGAAGAATCAAACATCAAAACCTCCTAAAGCCTCCTCCCTTATCGTCAGCCATGCACTATGCTCCCAGCCTGGACATCACCCGAGAACGCATTACCCAAAGGCAGAGCTTAACTGCTCCACAGAGGGCCCTGGAATCCCCGCCTCCACCCCGCGTGAACAGTTCCCTGCCCCACAAGCCAGTTATAGCCTCTGTGCTGGACCTCTGCCCTGCCCCATCGTGCTTGTTCCCAAGACAATTCTCTCTCCTTCCAGCTTCAGATCTGGGCTCCTTTTCCTGTTTACTGCCTCTCTGTTGTGACCTCCTGGCACGGCGTACAGGGTTCCATCTGTCTGACTTCCTTTCTGCCTGGACCATGATTTCTATCTGGCCCCCAGTGGCTTCCCCTGCCCTGGGCACAGGTCAGCCCATGGCCCTCACCTCCCACTTCCCCCGCCAGCCCCATGAGCTGGATTTGAAGCAGGTCACAGCACCATTTCCAGGAATCACATCACTATTCTTTCCCCAACAGAATACACAGTCTCTGAGTTGTGCTCAAAATTGTGATTCAAACGGTGACAACAACAGGATATATTTTACAGAAAAAAAAGGGGTCTATATTGTCTAAACCCATCATGGACCTTCCCTACACACAGGATGGCCTTAATATGATTCTGCAAACAGTGAACAGCTGCGAACTTGCAATCAGATTATGCTAAGAGAATCACAATGCACAATAAAAGAAAGCACAGTCTTTGTTTTCCTAATGTGAATGTCAAGTCATATGAAATGGCAAACTGTTTTAGGAACATCTGGTCAATTATAAGTATTATTCAATTTAAGCAATTCAAAATGTGCATAAGGCAATTTACTTATTAAGCATGACTGAGACCATGCTAAGGATTGTGCCTTGTGATGAAAGAGGCGTGGACACAAGGATGAGAGAGAGCTGGAGGAGAAAATAGTCCACTGTAGAGAGATTCGGCAGATTCCTGTAAGGTCCAAGGTGGTTATTTGACCAAAACTATCCCATCTCTGAGCCCCAGGGCTATGGACCTCTGTAGGCCCCTATTTTTCCCACCTTTACTCCTTCAAAGCAAACCTTGGAAAGGTAGGCAGCTGCCAGCCAGTCATCATCCACCTCTTACTTTCATGCCTTCCTCCAGAAAGTCCCTGCTCTCCTCCAGTTGCCTGGGACACTCTCATGTTTCCTCTGCAGCCTAACTCCCTTTCCCTTCCTTACTCCTTCTCCACACCCTACAAACCCTTCACACCCAGCATCAGTCCTGGTGCTGTGTGACGTCTCCTCTGATTTCTCACCTCTCCCAGCTGTCTCCCGTCTCTGGGTCTCTGCTGTGTGTGGTCCACCAGGCTTCTCAAGCAGCGCTCTCTGAACACCAGCGTCAGCATCACCTGAGAACTTGCTGGAATGTAACTGGTTGGGCTCCAACCCAGACTCATTAAAACAGAAACTCTGGGGAGGTGGGTGGGGTGGCACAGTGATCTGTTTCCGTGAGCCTGGCAGGGACTGTGATGCACAATGAAGCCCAAGAACCACTGGTCAGTATCATTCCACTCAACAGCATTTCCAACCAAGTCCATCTCACTCAAGTCTGTGTGGGTTGAAGCCCACCAAGTGCACCGTTCTTCAACAATACCAAAACTCAGCTGTCGTGTCTACAAGGCCCTGGCCTACACTCTCATAGTAACTCCCATTTCTTCTGGGTAAGTGTGGCTTTGGAGGTCTACCGTGTCACCAGTCTTTCTGGGTAAGTGTGGCCTTCGAAGTCTGACATATGTGTGAATTTATCTCCCCAACTTGATGATACATTATTCAAGGGTAGGAACTATGTTCTAGCCTTCTGGACAGTGGTCACAGCAGCTATTCCATAATTATAACAACAATTATATATACATATATATATGTATTTATGAGAGAGAGATATATGTATGTGTGTGTATATATATGTATATATGTATGTATGAGACAGAGAGACTGTTAAATGTACATCAGACATTGTGTTCACCATTTGCATATACTACTTCATTTCTCTGCACAATGACTCTGAGACTTTGATAGTTTGCTATTATTCAAATTTTACCAATGAGTAAACCAAGGTTCGGAGAGGATTAGGGTAACCTGCACAAACATACAGGGCTATTTAGTCACAGTCTGTGTGGCCCTAAGACACAGCCATTTACCGTGCTACACCTCCTCTGTATATCCTCATCAGCTGAATGAGATGGAGCCTTTTGGATTTGTAGAGATATAAGACAAACCAACTTCAGTTTTGCTTCTGAGCTTCCTGGGCTTAACTTGAGCACGTACAGATTGGCAGTGGCTGGGAAAAGCTACATCTTCATAATACGGAGCTGTCAGCAGCAGCAGAAATTGGAGAATTGTGGCTGAGTAGAAAGTTGGCTGTAAAAGAGTTGGCTTATTCAAGTGTATGGCTTCATGATGCTTTAGGAAAGTACTTGGACGCTGTCTCCTCCCAAGCAGATGATGCCCACTCAATGATAAAAACTTAACTGTTTCCAGCAATCACACTCCTAGTTTCCCAGCTAATGTGAAGACTTATGTTCACATGAAAACCTGCACATGCATGCTTATAGCAGCTCAGCCATAACTGCCAAAATTTGGAAACAACCAAGCTGTCTTTCAGTAGATGAATGGGTAAACTATGGTATATCCAGGCAGTGGAATATTATTCGGCACTGAAAAAATAAGTCATCAAGCCAAGAAAAGACATGGAAGAAATTTAAAGGCATATTACTACCTGCAAGAAGCCAATCTGAAAAGGCTACACACATATGATCCCAACTCTAGGACATTCTGGAAAAGACAAAACTATAAGGACAATAAAAAGATCAGTGGTTGCCAGGGATCATGGAGAGGAAGGGATGATTGGGCAGAGCACAGAGAATATTTAGGGGAGAGCAACTATTCAGCATGAAGCGTAATGGTGATTACATGTCATTATCCACCTGTCAAAGCCCACAGAATGTGCAACACCAAGGGTGAGTGAAACCTAGCGTAAACTATGGACCAAAGTTTACCCCCCTGGCAAATTTGTATGCAGAAGCCCAAACCCCCATTGGGACTATATTTGGAGATTTAGCACATCTAGAAGTCTATATATCTATATGTGTGTGTGTGTGTGTGTGTGTGTAGCAATCTCTCTCTATATATATATACATAGCAATATATATAATATGTTATATCATATATAATATATACGCTATGCTATATATATTATATATGTTATATTATATATTATATATATATAGCTCTGTGTGTGTGTGTGTGTGTGTGTGTGTGTGTATAAATATATATAGTCTTTAGGAAGGAATTAAGGTTAAATTAAGGTTAAATGAGCTCGTAAGGGTGGGACCGTAATCCAATAGGACTGGAGTTACAAGAAGAGGACGAGAGAGCTCCCATGCTCTTTCTTGGCCATGTGAGGACACAGCAAGAAGGCAGCCTCTGTAAGCCAGGGGGATGTCCTCACCAGAACTCAAGCACGCTGGCACCCTCCTCTCAGACTTCCAGCCTCCAGAACTGCAAGAAAATAAATTTCTGTTGTTTCAGCCCCGTGGTCAATGGTATTCTGTTACAGCAGCCCCAACTGACTACCATAGGAAATTATGAACCCTGGGAGAGAATGCTGATCAATGTATATTCATTCATGGTAACAAATGTGCCACTGTGGTATGGGATGTTAATAGCTAATTGTGTGTACGTGTGGATGGGTGTATGGAAACTCTGTATTATCTGTTCAATTTGGTTTGAACCTAAAAGTGTTGTAAAAAAATAAGGTCTTTTTTCTTCTTTTTTTTAAGAAAAGGGTATCTACTGTATGATTCTAATTATATGACATTCTAGAAAAGGCAAAACCCTAGTCGGCAAACAGATCAGTGGTTACTGGTAGCTTGGAGGGGAGCGGCTGGGAGAGCAGAGGAGGCTTGAATGGGTGAATACAGGGCATTTTCAGGGCAATAAAACTATTCTGTATGACACTGTAATAACAGATATGTGACATTCTGCACTTATCAAAACCCATAAAACAGAACTTTACAAAGGGTGATCCTTAATGCATGCAATTTAAAAAAAAATCATTGAGGAGGTCAGGGGCATGGTAGGATGGAATGCAGACTGTAACAAAGGTTCCACCTCTATTAAAAGCAGGTGGGGGAAAGGTGCTGATCAGAATGATTTCGGGAATGGGCCGAACCTGTAATAATAATGGCCAAGTTCATAAGCACTATTCTCCAGGTGATGAAGCTGCCTGCTGCAGAGCATGAGTTAACAGTTCTGAAGCCACTATCCCTTTACACTGGAATGGAAAAAATAAGTAAAGGGATGGTAGACAGTGCGATCCAGGTTTCTCACTGTTGGAGTGGAAGGTCTCAGATAAGCAAGGGTGGTCATGGAATAGAGTTGGCCTCATCAGTAGGAACTCATGTTTAGCCTAATATAGATTCAGGTGGCTAATAAAGAAATATGTATAGATTTGTGTGCACACACCGGTTAGTGTACATACATATGTTTCCTTGTTCTAGCAGCTGACAGGGCACAGAAGGAATGACATCCCAGTTTGCAACAAGCACATCTAGTGCCCAGATCTTGATTCTAACACAATGTTCCAGTTACCGAAACTAGGGTTCACTGGACAAACAGCTGATTCTAGGACTGGGGCAGGACATTGGAGTTGAGCTGGAGGATGTCCAAACAATATAGGAGACAACTGAAAAAGCTCCCAGTGGCTGTAGCTGAAAAAAAACAGAGCAACAGAGTAGCATGAATTATCGCCCAGAATAGAAAATATATACCCATGAGCCCATAATCACATAAATAAATGAGGGAAAAGACACGTCTCTCATGCAGAAAAATTCCACATAATTTTCATAGATGCTAGGCCCTCAAGGAGGTGGAGCCTAACTCCTCATTCTGAAGTGGGCTGTAGAGAATGACTTCCTTCCAAAGAGTGTAGTTTAGAAAACGGTGGAAAAAGGAGCTCACACATGTGAAAAGGACAAACGCTGCCCCAATGAGGTGACCCCAACGGCACCAGGGGTGACTGTACACATGGATGGTGTTGACGGTGACCACACCCCTCACCCCCACCAGGATGTGATGAGAGTAAGGTTTCACCTCTAGGGTCTTCCTCTCAAAACCAATAACCCCTGTCTTCTTAAGAGAAGAGCATCAAATAAATCCCAATTCAAGAATATTCTATAAAATTCCTAACCAAAAACTGTCAAAGTCTTCAATGGAAGCCTGAGAAACTGTCCCAGTGGAGAGGACTCTAAGGAGACAAGACCCCTAAATGCAATGAGAGAACTTGGAACAGAAGAAGGACACTGGGTAAAAACTCAAGAAACTGGAATGAAGAGGGTTCCTGAGTTGATAAGCATGTAACAGTACTGGTTTCATATTGTGACAAATGGACTAAACTAACGCAAGACGTTAACAGGAGAAGCTGGGCATGAGGTTTATGGGAACTCTCTGTACTACCTGCGTCATTTTCTAAATCTAAATCCATATCGGTCCATCTAAATCTGTATCTAAAACTAAATCTGTAAATCTAAATCTAAACTGCCCTAAAATAAAAGTTTATTTTTAAACGAAACACTTTGACACGAAAAATCTGAGAAACGCTAAATTAAATATAGTTAAACAGATTAGTTCGCTTACTTTTCAGCATTTTAAACTTCTGGTGGTTTTTGGTATGCTAATGAATACCATCACAGTCCAAGAAAGGTACACAGAAGGGCCCAAGGAGCCCATAAAACACTTTCTCAAGCACTACTGCATAGCATTAAAGCTTCGTAAGAAATACAAAAAAAGAAAGAAAGCTGCTCTTAGTCATTTCAATGTAACAGATTTCCCTAAATTAAGATTTTGCAGGAGTACAGAGAAGAACATACACAATCAACAAGGAAGAACCCAGGGGCCAGAGGAAGGGCACCCACCTTCTGAGCACAGGGCCAGATGGAGACAAATTCACTAGAGAAACAGCCACAGACTGGCACCAAGTGGAGGTTGTGGGTGCTTTCTACTTTCTACCTTTACCTACATCTGCAGGTGAGGGTGAAGGGTCAGCCATTGGGAGCACCTCAACTGCAGAGGACAGCATCCATAATTGGACACTAAAATATACAGGGTAAGTGAGCAGAAAGTCTACTTACATGGAACTGTTTTCTTTTGTAGACCAGGCGACCTCCATGCAGAGCCCTGTGCTTCTCCCTCCACCCCATCAGAGCATTCTTAAGTCTGTATGTCCCACAGCAGGGCCACAGAGAGGACAGAATTGTGATCTGACAGGGAGACACGCACACACACACACACACCCCAGAAACCCTGCTGAAAATGACCTTAGAGAAGCATGCAACACTGCCCCGGGTGTGGCCCCGAGACGCCTCCTTCCTGGCCCCCGCAGATCTGCAGACCAGCTTCTGGAGGCAGCCTCTCTTGCAGGCCACCTGGCTTGGAAAACAATTGCTATTCATGGCAGGAAACTCATTCTTTATTTCTAAGACCAAAACAGTTGATGCAGGCATTCCCCAGAGTGCTGATAAAACACTCCACACACAAACTTAAACGTTTCTCGGTGGCTTCAACATCATGGCCGGTTTCCCACAGAGGACCCAGACACAGCCACGCGTTCTGACCCCCATCCGGGAATGAGATGCAGAGAAAGACACAAAGGGCCTATTATTTCAACACTAATGTATTTGCCCAGATAAACATTACACTTCGGCTACCAGAGAGTAATGCTGTCAAAATCAAACATCGACTCATTAAATTTAGAGTTGAAGGGGGGATGTTTGGATCATCCCTCCTTCTTTTTAGAGATAATTCCCTCATTCTGAGCTGTTTAGGGATTTGCTAAGAAGTCACAGCAACTCTGCCCCTCACCCCAACCCCACTTCCTTCTATCAGATAATGAACCACCCTTAATGTTTTATTGCAAAACTTTTCCTAGGGACATAGTCATTCTTCTCTCCGTCTCTCTCTGTCAGACAGAACACAAAGAAAAAGCAGCAGGAGATATATATATGGACATCTATGATAAACCTTGAATAGCAGTGGGCCACCGGGTTCCCTGCCCTGAAGTGATCTTAATCACACTCTGTTCAACAAAGAGACACTGTGGGGTGTGGGAGACTCGTCTATTTGGTCATCTGCAGTTTCTTCAGTTCCTTCAGGTCAGTACTTGCTGATCTTGAGGGTGGCTTAGGAACAGGCCTCTGGCCAGCTCAACAAGGGGGCAGGCCGGGCACAATGGCTGTCTCCTTCAAGTCCCCAAACAGAAACCTTGTTGCTAAGCAACAAGCCTGGGAAATTTCTGGGTTTGGAGCTTGTCAATCCCTTGAGCTAATGGAAGAAGACATAATGGAGGTAACAGAGTAGGGAGGAGGAAATCGGGTGGAAATGGGCCTCCGAAAGCTTGGAGGTTTTTCTTTTGTAGACCAGGCGACCTCCACGCAGAGCCCTGTGCTTCTCCCTCCACCCCATCAGAGCATTCTTAAGTCTGTATGTCTTAAAAAAAAAAAAACCGGGTTTTATTGCAAGCTTTGGGAATGACTGACCCATGTGACCCTGAGGCTGTCACTGTACCTTCATGGAACAGTGGCCTCATCTGTAACCCGAGGATGCTGGCTGGGACAGCTGGCTTCCGGGAGTCCTCTAAGCCATCCTTTCTCTAAACCTGTGCAGCCTTCATTCCTTCTGCCCACGTGAAAACCTGTGACTCTGCTCATCAGTGAGAGGCCTCTTCCACACAGATAGGAGAACCGATCTCAAAGTAAGAGTGATAAAGATAAAACATGCGGCCGGGCACAGTGGCTCACGCCTGTAATCCTAGCACTTTGGGAGGCCGAGGTGGGCGGATCATGAGGTCAGGAGATCGAGACCATCCTGGCTAACATGGTGAAACCGCGCCTCTACTAAAAATACAAAAAAAATTAGCCGGGTGCGGTGGTGCGCACGTGCAGTCCCAGCTACTCGGGAGGCTGAGGCAGGAGAATGGCATGAACCCAGGAGGCGGAGCTTGCAGTGAGCCGAGGTGGCGCCACTGCACTCCAGCCTGTGCAACAGAGCAAGCTCCGTCTCAAAAACAAAAGATAAAACATCCTTTCCAATTTGAAAACCCCATTGATACCGATCAACTTCACAGCGCATGCTACACGTGTGGCTCGAGTTGTATTCCGTCTATTAAACCGTCTGAACCTTCCACATCCACCTTCCTAAGAACTCACCTGCAATTCCAACGCCAGAGGTTCCTCCATCCCTTATGCCAACATTTACAAGCCCCTAATCCTTCCACTTACTCATTATCAGTTATTGAGCAAACCAGAATGAGGTTCCTAGGAAGTTCTAAATACTATTCTAGAGAAGGGATTACAAAAGCCAACCAGGGCAGAATGGCCACCAAGGGAGCACTGTCTAATAATAATAATCAAAGCCCTTTTTCCCTAAAGCAGCTGCCTTTAACAATCTTCTCATTGTTAAAAAAAAAAAAAAAAAAAAAAAGAGGGGGGAGGGAGATGAATTAAAACATGCAAAATGACACTAAATCTGTTCAAAGAAACCTGGGGAAGTCCCGCGGAATCACCTTTCATTTATCAGTATTAGGCCACCCTTTATTTGACCACCTGCCCAGAAAATTATGTATTTCAAATACATAGAGAAGATTTCCTGTTCCACCAAGTCCTGTGTTTCTTATGTGAAGTTTATTTTGATTTTCTCTTTGCTTTCTAGTAACTGGTCAGTGAACAGAAGAGAGCATGGGAAACACTGAAAGAGAGGAATAAACTAATACAGTGAACTCTATGGGGTGATAACAGCTGCTTTACATTTCCAGTGAGGGAGGCAAACATATCTGCAGACTTTGGAGACAAAACCCAGTGGGATGCACGAGTGGACCCCATGCATGCTCTAAAATAACAAAGAAAGGAAAATGATCCTGGCCTTGGGTGCTAGAGGCACCCTTGCATGTCAGGACCACATTAAATCCTAAAGGCTGGGAATATTCAGGATCTGCACCATCAGGAAAAGATAAATACACTTACGCACTCCTATTTTCCCAATGTATAGCAATGCTGTTAAGATGAATAAAACATGAGTTAAAAGTAAATAGTTATTCCCACATGCTACAACAAAAGGCAGAGACATCCTTCCAATCATTCAAGAAGCTTGGGGCCGAGTGCGGTGGCTCACGCCTGTAATTCCAGCACTTTGGGAGGCTGAGGCGGGCGGATCATGAGGTCAGGAGTTCGAGACCAGCCTGGCCAACATGGTGAAACCCCGTCTCTACTAAAAATACAAAAATTAGCCGGATGTGGTGGCGGGAGCCTGTAATCCCAGCTACTCGGGAGGCTGAGGCAGAAGAATTGCTTGAACCCAGGAGGCGGAGGTTGCAGTGAGCTGAGATTGCACCACTGCACTCCAGCCTGAATGGCAGAGCAAGACTCCTTCTTGGAAAAAAAAAAAGAAAAGAAAAGAAAAAAGAAACCTGTTTCCAGGCAGTGCTCTCCTTGCTGGAAATGTGAACAGTGAACAGAATAGGCAGATATTCCCACCCTTGAGAAACTTACACTCTAGCGGGGAGACAGAAAATAAATAGATAAATCAGTAAGATACACAGCTTGTGAACTATGCGGGCTCAGTGGAAAAATGAGGCAGGGAGAGGGAGCTGGGGCTGAGACTGTGCACTGAGCACCCCGATGCACCGGAAAAATGCAGAGCACTGTGGCCCATTGGGAGGTGACTGCAACCATCCACAGACAAGATGGGGATTGTCCAACATGGCCCAATGACAAATAGGGCTGATGGCAAGTAGTCACATTCTGGATATACTTTGAAAAAGAAGCTGCTCAGAATGTGCAGTTTCAAGATCGGTGCTGGAGAAAGAGAGGAGTCAAGGGTGTCTCCGAGGCTTCTGCCCTATGTGGGCAGCAGGACGGAGCTGCCATCTGAGACATGTGGGGAGGAGCACATCTGTGGTGATGTCAGGAGGGTCACCATCATTTGCTTGCATGGCTGTGGGAACACCGAGTCCCCCTGAGCCTCAGCCTCTCCTTTGCTATAAGGTAGACAGACACAGTGGGGGCCCACACAGGAGGATTCCGGTACAAGGCTCAGAAACAGTCAGGAAACTCCTGACAGAAATCCTCCAGGAGAGTGAGTGAGAGGTCAGGACCAAAGCAATGGACTGTAGCCACCTGCATCCTGAAAACGTCACTTAAGATCTGCATAAGAATAAGTAGCGCTCTAGCATCCTCTGCCATCAGAAAGGAAGAAGAGACAGGACTAGTGATTTGGGCTCCATCCAGTGCTACACGATGGCCAGAGGCATGATGCTGACTGTAAACCTCACTACCAGATAAAAAGGCTGTAGGGCAAGTCAGCACTGTCTCCTCTTAGAACCTGAGCTCATAGAGATCCACAGTCCCCCAGGGATTGTTCTAGAAAGACAACAGTGTGGAGCCAGGGAGAGGGCCCAGGGCACACACACAGCTTCCAGGAGACTTCTTATAGAAAAGAAAACTGGAGCCTTTAAATTCCCCTTCTACCACTTAAAGCATGCCAAACAGCTCACACAAGGAAGGAGACTTGCAAACACTATGTCCTCCTGGTAAGGGAGACGGTATCTTTAGCAAAGGAAGCAGTAACATCTGACAGCCAGCAGCACAAGCATGGGAGAGGCCAGCAAATACCATTGAAGAACACGCAGGTTATTCACGGACCTGGAAACTGTAGCACCTCTAGGACAAAAGCCTTTCCTAGGCTCTCTGCAGATTGTTATTTCTACCTTTAGGTACAGCCAGAGCTCACTGGGAATGACAAGCAAATCATAAGCCACTAGGCAGAAGCTGTGGCATTCCATTTCACGGGGCCTCAGCTATTTTCCAATGTACTAAAGGTGTGAGAATGATTAAAAGATCCCTCTTTTTAGAAAACAAGCACAGAAACCCGAAGAATCCCAATGTTACTGCAGCAGGAAGATGACTGTGATAATAATGTGATAATAATGTCACCAAGTTTGATGTTCTCCAAAGCACACTGGCCCAGGATCCATGAAGTTGCCACTTTCTCAATCGTCTGATTGCTACAGACACGGCCAGGGCTCTCACCACTCTCTCCCTTGTCCCTCTTCCTTTTACCCCACAGCCGTTCTCTGACATACTTGAACATCGGCTTATGTGTTTGTTGTTTTTTCCCCGAAGGAAAAATGTTAAGCTGTATCAGGGAGTCAGTCTTATCATCCAACTGTTTACAAAATCTATTCGAATATAAATAATTGCTATAGTTTGTCATTTTCTTTATTGCCTAGTTATCTAGGAAGAAAAAAATACTAGCGTGAATCAGGCAATGCCTCCTTCCTTGGTGTGAAGAGGGCAATTCCTCTTCCACAACCATGGAGCCAAGTAAATGTGATGGGCGCTCTCCCTCCATTGATAAAATAAAGAAGTCCCCATGTACCTAATGCACCCATCTTCTGACCAAATAATGACACACAGCACATTGCAACACACTTACGAGTAGCTGCAAGGTTTACCAATATCTCTATTCTGTATTCTACTTTATATTTTGCCACTCATGTGAAGTCAATGATAAGATTTGGCTCTGTGTCCCCACCCAAATCTTATCTGGAATTGTAATCCCCAGTTCATCTGTCCATGAACAGACCTGGTGGGAAGTGACTGGATCATGGGGGGCAGTTTCCCCCATGCTGTTCCAGTGATATTAAGGGAGATCTCACGAGATCCGATGGTTTTAAAAGTGGCAGTTTCCCCTGTGCGCTCTCTCTCTCCTGCCGCCTTGTGAAGAAGGTGTCTGCTTCCCTTTTGCCTTCTGCCATGATTGCAAGTTTCCTGAGACCTCCCAAGCCTCATGGGGGAACTGTGAATCAATTAAATCTTTTTTCTTCATAAATTACTACCTGTGGGCCAGGTAGTATCTTTATAGCAGTGTGAAAACAGACTAATACAGAAAATTGGTACCAGGAGTGGCATACTGCTATGAAGATTACCTGGAAATGTGGAAGCAACTTTAGAACTGGGTAACAGGCAGAGTTGGAACAGATTGGAGGGCTCAGAGTAAGACAGGAAGATGTGGGAAAGTTTGGAACTTCCTAGAGACTTGTTTAATGGTTTTGACCAACATGCTGACAGTCGTATTGACAATGAAGTTCAGGCTGAGGTGGTCTCAGATGGAGATGAGGAACCTAATGGGAACTGGAGCAAAGGTCACTCTCGCTATGCTTTAGTAAAGAGACTGGTGGCATTTTCCCCCTGCCCTAGAGATCTGTGGAACTTTGAAATTGAGAGAGATAATTTAAGGTATCTGGCAGAGGAAATTTCTAAGCAGCAAAGCATCGAGATGCAACCTGGCTTTTCCTGAAAGCACACAGTTACATGCATTCACAAAGAGACGATATGAAATTGAAACTTATGTTTTAAAAAAAAAAGCAGAGATAAAAGTTTAGAAAATTTGCAGCCTGACCATGTAGTAAAAAAGAAAAAACCCATTTTCTGGGGAGAAATTCAAGCCAGCTGCAGAAATTTGCATAAATAACAAGAAGCCGAATGTTAATCAGTAAGACAATGGGGGAAAATGTCTCCAGGGCATTTCAGAGATCTTCAAGGCAACTCCTCCCATCACAGGCCTGGAGGTGTAGAAGGAAAAAATGGTTTTGTGGGCCAGGGCCAGGCCCAGGCCTCAGCTGCTCTGTGCAGCCTTGGGACATGGCACCCTGGGTTCCAGCTGCTACAGCTGTAGCTAAAAGAGGCCAAGGTACAGCTCAGGCCATTGCTTCAGAGGGTGCAAGCCCTAAGCCTTGGCACCTTCCACGTGGTATTGGGCCTGTGGGTGCGCATAAGGCAAGAGTTAAGCTTAGGAAGCCTCCACCTCGATTTCAGAGGATGTATGGAATTGCTTGGATGTCCAGGCAGAAGTCTGTTGCAGGCCAGAGCCTTCATGGAGAACCTTCATGGGCAGTGTGGAAGGGAAAGGTGGGATTGGAGCCCCCACACAGAGTCCCCACTGGGGCACTGCCTAGTGGAGCTGTGAGAAGAGGGCCACTGTCCTCCAGACCACAGAAAGGTAGATCCACCAACAGCTTGCACTGGGCACCTGTAAAAGCTGCAGGTGCTCAATGCCAGCCTGTGAAAGCAGCTGCAGCGGCTGTACCCTACAGAGCCACAGAGGCAGAGCTGCCCAAGGCCGTGAGAGCCTACCCCTTGCATCACCATGCCCAGGATTTGAGACATGGAATCAAAAGTGATTTTGGAGCTTTAAGATGTAATGACTGCCTGGCCAGATTTCAGACTGGCATGGGGCCTCTGGCCCCCTTGTTTTGGCCAAGTTCTCCCATTTGAAATGGGAATATTTTCTCAATGCCTGTACCCCCAGTATATCTTAGAAGTAACTAACTGGCTTGTGATTTTACAGGCTCTTAGGAGGAAGGGACTTGTCTTGTCTCAGATGAGACTACGGACTTGGACTTTTGGGTTAATGCTGGAATGAGTTAAGACTCTGGGGGGCTGTTGGAGAGCATGATTGGTTTTGAAATGTGGAAAGGACACGATATCTGGGAGACGCTGGGGTGGAATTACATGGGTTAGCTCTGCATCCCCACCCAAATCCTCATGTCAAATTGTAATCTTCACGTGTTGAGGGACAACAGACCCAGTAGGAGGTGACTGGATCATGGGGGCAGTTTCCCCCAGGCTGTTCTCATGATATTGAGATGTTCTCATGAGATCTGATGGTTTAAAAGTGGCAGTTTCTCTTGCATGTGCTCTCTCTCCTGCCGCCTTGTGAAGAAGGTGCCTGCTTCCCCTTCACCTTCAGCCATAATTGTGAGTTTCCTGAGGCCTCCCCAGCCATGCAGAATTGATTCAATTAAACCTCTTTTGTTGATAGATTACTCAGTCTCAGGTAGTATCATTACAGCAGTGTGAAAATGAACGAATACATTAACTCAATTATCTTCATGTAACAGATTAAGAACTGAGGTTTAAGAGGGACGCACAATTTGCCCAAAGTCCCTGGGTAATAAGCGGCAAATTCAGAACTTAAACCTAAGTCTCTCAACTTATGAACCCCACATTCTTTTCATGTACACATCACCCTGGAGGCTTCTGTGGAGCCTGGAAGGCTCATTCATAAACAATAACTTCTGGTCCCCCACCAAAGATGTAATTGCTAATCTGATTGTGTCACCTTTCGAAATACTAAAGAGGCCACCCTCAGGAAAAAAAAAAGCTAATGATTTCTTTTAACTTTTCACACCTGAGAAGAATGTCTGTTTCATCACAGAGTCTTCTAGGTATTAAACAGGTCTTTGGTTTAACAATGGCAATGACAGACCATTTAGTTGGTTAGGATGCAGAGATAAATCCAGTGCTCAACTTCCCCAATCATAATCACACAGAAGGTACCTCTGCCTCCCTCACAGCCAATGCTGGAGACTGCCTGTCCTAATAACCAGGAAAAAAATATCTCATCTCATCTGCATCTCCCACCCTCCCTGTGAGGAAGTCCACGTGATCCCTACAGCCTTGGCCAAGACTGAAGACCACAGGCTCAGGGTCAACCCACAGCAACGCCTCCCACTCATTCAGAAGAGACATCTCTGTCCAACATCCCTCAGATCCACAAGGCTCAGCCCCTGTCCCAGCCCCTCGCCCACTATTCTAGAACTCAGACTCCAATAGGCACTCAGGAAACACACAAGGCTGCCCCTATCTCTCTACTTTCTGACCCTGGCTGCAGAGACCACCAAGTGCAGATGAGCTCATGAGACAGAGAGGCAGCCCAGAAGTTGGGCAGAGATACGTGGACCCTTCATGCCACCCTTTCTTCTGGATGCCAATCCTCACCCATCCAGTGCTCCATCCCTTTGCTGGACAACAATGGGAAACTCTGTTAGCTATAAAAACAAACCACAGAACTTACTCAGAATTAGTTCTGACATGGTGGTGATGATCCCCACAGGTGCAGAAAGAGAGCTTTCTTCTAAAGAGAATATTCACAAAGAGAGAAGGAAAGCCTCCAAACAGACAGGGTCCAGGCTCAGACTGCAGAACCAGCCTACTTGTTTCCTGAGCATTCAGCTTGGTTCTGAGTCCAACCTTGAGGGACTTGAACATGATCACATAAACTGATGCAACCTTTCCTGGAGGGAAACAGAGATGTCAACTTCAAATTATTCCCAAGAAAACCCCGGCAACCTGGGAAGAGTCTTCAAGGCGGGGAACATTCCTGCTGGGAATACCCACAATAACACAAGTCTGTATGGAGTAATTATTCCCAGCCCCACGTTCAAACTTGGGTTTTTACCCCTGGAACCTTTATAAGGTGTCCCTGAGCTTGGAGGCACCAGTCACAAAGAAAAGACATGGGCTGTCTAGAAGTCTGTTCCCAGGAAGGATCTTGTTGAAATGATAATGGGCCTAATGGGACTATGTGCTCTTAAGAGAGTACAAGTCCTTGGTCACTTGAGCATCATTAATATAGAATTACAGCACCAAAAACAATAGAACCCACCATATCCAACCATGTTTTCCACATTCACAGGCCATCATAGGCCTCTGACACATAAAGTCCTGTTAGGAGCTTCCTGTCATTCCAGAAAGAAGTCCACATCCTCCAGAGCTATGCAGGACCACAGACACCTTTACCTCACGAGGGTGCCCACACCTCCTCTCCTCTCCTGGTCTACTAGCCCCTGTTGAGGATGAGGAGTGAGGCTGTGATGCAGTTCTATGGGTTCCCCAAGCTGACCACATACCCACCAAGGACACTATTTCACAAGACGTCTCCCAGATGGAAACTTCCAGTGACTCCAGGGTGATGTATCTTAAAGGCAAACTCCCCAACAGCTCCCCCCGACACTCACTACCATCTATGCTTTCATTTTCTCCTTAAAACAATAGGCTTAATACTGTCTACTGTGTAACTTATTTCTCTTCTTTATGTTCTTTTTGTCTCTCCAGAATAGACACCCCAATGAGGGCAGTAGTTTTTATTTGCTGGGTTCACTATTCTATCCCAAGAATTTATAACAGTGCAAGCATAGAGGAAGTGCTCCATAAAAAATTGGTCAGTAAAGTTTAATGGACACTCTAAAGCTCGCTGCCTGGGAGAAAGCTCCTGTAACAGCAATAAAAGGTTTACTGCTTCTCCTGCACCAGAAGTTTCCCAGTAACAGAGATCATTTTATGCCCATATAATATCAACTATTTGGTATAATGTACTACACGTAGAAAGTAAATATTTACTGAGTAGTGACTCAATAACTGCTAGTAATGAGGTGCGATCCTCTCTGCAGTGAAATTAAAATGTGCATTAAACACTGAATACTGATGCTCAGTGTTGATTTGATCCCAATGAATTGATGTTACAATGTTCAAAAGAACCATGTCCAGTTGTCTGTGCTTTCGTGTCATTAACTCAAAAGGCATACGCAGCTTTCCCTTCCTGGGAACAAGGAGGCCTGGCTTCCAGCCCTGGGCCTGCCTCCTGCCAGCCCTGGGATCTTGGCACATCTCCTAAGCTCTCTGCATCCTGCTTTACTCATGTGGAGAATGACAGGGCTTATTTTCCACCTATAAAATCAACTGAACATTTAAAAAATTGTAATAACTTGGTTATAGTCTTAGAGAAAGCAATAAACATGGCTAATGGTAACATACAATGAACTAACACTTTTGAGAGGCAATGCGTAATATTTATCAAGGAACTTAAATTTTTTTAATCCTTTGATCAAGAAGCCCAATTTCTGGGAATTTCATCCATTGAACAAATAATTGCAGGCATGAAAATGTGGATTACAGCATTGTCTGTAATATTAAAAAGCTGCAAGTGCATGAATATAATATTTTCAAAGGCGTATCAGACCAGTTTTTTTAAAAAAGGAAGAATATGTATTATAGAATGACATTTTGCAGGATTAACCAATAGCCTTTTGGTATAATTTTGGTAGGTGAAAAGTAAGCATAAACCCCATCTGTTCATTATGATGGTACAACAGACAAAGGAAAGGGTAGTACATACTCACACAAAATCATTTCTTATGAGAGTGAGGAGTAACTGTTTTTCTTTGTGCAATATTCATATTATATATAAAGTTTATATATGAAATGTATATATAATAAATTTATATATATGAAATGTATATATGACATATCATTATATATGAAATTTATATAGTTTTATATATATGAAATTCATATATATATATAAATTTCAAAACCTTCTGCAAACCAAAGAAAGTTACAATAAATAACAAAATGAAAAACATTGCAAAATGTATCCCAAAGAGTTATTCTCCTTAATACATACATAACTTTATAAATTGAGAAGTAAAAGAGCATCAATTGAATAAAAAACGATCAAGGAACGAGATAAAATTCACAGGAAAAGAAAAACGGCCCTCAAACAAACACACTTATAAGAAGAGAAATTCACTCTTACTATATCAAGATGCCATTCCCCAACTATCAAGTTGGAAAAAATTCAAATATTTCGCAAACCCTGTTGGGGAGGCTGTAGGTCAACCATTACTCACACACCTTACTGGCTGGAGTTCAAAATGATATAACACATGAAATGGGGAAAATGTCAATATATCTACCAAAGATTTACTACATGTACCCACTGACCTAGTAATCCCACTTCCAGTCATGTGCCCAGTGGAGGAAGTTAGTCACTGGGGTCTTGTTTGTAATACCAGAAGACTGGGAATAACTCAAGTAGCAGGCTGTGGACTAAACCATGGAAGGTCTGCACAATGGAATACTGTGCCGCTGAAGAAAGGATGAAAAAGCCTTCTATCCATTCAAATGGAAAGATCCGCAAAATGTGTTAAGTGAAAACAGCAAAGCATAGAACAGCATATATCCTACGATAAACTTCGTGTACTTATTTGTATTCACATAAACACTGCATGGATATCCAAGATTCTTTCATTTTTTGAGACAGGGTCTCGCTCTGTCACCCAGGCTAGAGTGCTGTGGTGCAATCTTGGCTCACTGCAGCACTGTCCTCCTGGGCTCAGGTGATCCTCCCACCTCAGCCTCCCAAGTAGCTGGGACCACAGGCCTGTGCCACAACCACTCCTGACTAATTTTTGTATTTTTTGCAGAGATGGGCTTTCAACTTGTTGCCCAGGCTGGTCTTAAACTCCTGATCTCAAGCAATGTGCCTGCCTCAGCCTCCCAAAGTCCTGGGATTACAGACATCAGCCACTGCATCTGGCCGAATATCCAAGATTTTCATTGAAGGAGTTACTTAACATGGTGAGGAGGGCTGGGCAGTGGAGAGAATGAGCAGGCACAGGTGCCAGTTGGATTCTCAATATATACCTTTAAAGAAGTTTGAGTGTGAATCACATGCTGAAAGGGTTTGGCTCTGTGTCCCCCACCCAAATCTCATCTTGTAGCTCCCATAATGCTCACATGTTGTGGGAAGGACCCGGTGGGAAGCATGGGGGTGGGTCTTTCCCGTGCTGTTCTTGTGATAGTGAATGGGTCTCACGACATCTGATGGTTTTACAAACGGGAATTTCCCTGCACAAGTTCTCTTCTCTTGTCTGCCGCCATGTGAGATGTGCCTTTCGTAGTCCTCCGTCATGATTGTGAGGCCTCCCCAGGCACATGGAAATGTCAGTCCAATTAAACCTTTTTTTGTTAGTTTCTCAGTCTTGGGTATGTCTTTATTAGCAGCATGAAAATGGACTAATACACATGAATATTTAAAAATCACAAAGATTTTAATAAAAATAAAAGACATTATAATCATTCAGAATAAAGAGATGGTCTCTTAACTTCTTTTCTGGTTATAACCAAGCAATCATGCCTACTCATTCTATACATCTATTTGGCTACTCAAAGAAGGTTAGGAAATGTATTTTAGTATTGTATAAATTACCAAAAAAATTCCAAATAATATTTTAATTAATTTTTTGTCTCTGAGCTAACTCGGAGTTCCAAAAATGTCAGCATATTTCGGCTACCCTACATGTCTCTTCTTAATTTAAAACCTGAAATGGATTTTATTGTCAAAAGATGCAACATCCTTGATGCATCTGCCTGTCAAGAGCTAAGAGTTAAACAAGGTTGGTCAGCTCATGGCAATGTGAATGTAAGACTTACTTTCACAATAATTAAGTAAAGTCTGACTTACTTTCACAGTGCCAGCCTTTCAGGGAGGCTTGTCTTTTTCCCATAAGAAAAAAAAAAGCAGTGTTAATTCAAACAAGAATTATGCACTAATAATAGCTAACATATATTAAGATCTTACTAGGTGCACCAACTTATAAGCCGCTTAATCTTACAATAGCTTAGTGAGGTAGTATTATTATCTCCCATTTGGTACAAGGAGACTGGGGCACACCAAGGTTAAGAAGCTTGTTGAATATCACACCACCACGGACACGGAAACAGCATATGGATCTCGGCAGTCTGCAACCAGCCCCATGCTCTGAACCACAATGCTGTATTTAATTATTTTCTGAAAATTAGAATGCATGTGGCACGATGGTCATAAGGCAGCCATAATCTTGACATTGTGCAGAATCATGCTACAACTGCCATTCTCCTTTCTTGAGAAATCTATACTATTCAGCACTCCTGGAGAGCAGGTATGTCTGTAACTTCCACCCTCCCACTTTACAGGCTGCGAACTAGGTGGGGCTGGTAAATGACGAATCTAAGATGAATTAATGAGCATGAGCCATAGCCTAAAAATCTAGATCCTCCAGAAGTCTCACTTACTCTTAATTTCCACATCTTTCCTTCTGTGGTGAACAATGTGCTATCCTGAAGTCCAGTAACAGTGTGGACCAGAGACTGGCAAAGTCTTCCTGCTAAGAGCAAGATGGAAAATATTTCAGGCTTTGTGGATCATGGGGTCTCTGTAGAAAAGACCTCTCTGATGCTGGAGCACGAAGCAGCCAGAGACGGCACGTAAGCCAACGGGCATGGCCGTGTGCCTGTGAAGCCTTATTTATGAAAACAGGCAGCGGGCTGGATTTGGCCCATGGACCATATGCTGACCCCTATGGCGGGTACTGATGATTTTCTAGGGGTGGTGAAAATCCGTATCACCATTCCAATCTTCTCCTTTCTCTAGTAAATATTGGAACAAAGTTACTTTTCCTAAAATACCATTTCCACTCAAAAGACTTAGGCCTGATGCGAAGCCCTATCCCAACCTCATCCTCACTGGCCTATCTTCCTGCAGCCAGTGTGCACCATGCTGCCAGGCTGGCCTTCTGCAGAGATGCCCGCCCTGTACTGTGAAGTGACCAGGAGGACCTGCTACCCAGGCCACCTTCCATCAGCATTTAATCTGCGTGTTTGATGGCAAAACGAGGGCCTTACATGCCGATATACACAGGTGAAATGGAGGCAGTACAATAAAATTAACCCAACTATCTGTGGTTAAACAGTTAATGACAATTTTAGGATAAGCACCTAAGTCTCTTTATCCAAAGATCCTAAGACACCACGTGAGTCTAATATTAGACACAACATCCTATACTGAAAAGTGTGCATCTTCTGGGATCAGAAGCCACTGAGTTTGAACCCCAGCTCAGACACTCAACCACGTAGGCAAATCTCCTACACTTAACACTAGCTCCAGTTACTAAGGCACCATCTGAACCTGCATTAGTTGTATATTGCCTCATTTAATCCCTTCAGTAAACTGTGAAGCAGGCATATTCATCCCCATTTCATAGATAAGAAAATAGAGGCTTTAAAGTTCCCCAACTTGTCCAATGTCACAAAGTTAGTAAATGTCAAGAGCCTAGCTTCAAACAGAGTCAACCTGGCTCTAGAATCCTACTCTTCAAACCATAAACGTGACCGTCTCTTGGGCTTCACTGGTGCTGGTGTCTACCATTATTATAACTATTACCCCCACTGTTAGAGGGCGTGCACCTTTCTAGCAAAGAATTAAACTCTTTCCTGCGGATCTTCTGCTTTGCCAGATGCAAGCCTCTGTAGGTCCTTTTCTCTGGGAGTTTGGGCCTGGACGTGGCTCAGGAACAGAACCGCAGTCCTTGGACTCCTTGAGATGCACTGCACCCCCAGGGTGGAACACAACCCTGAGACACAGCTGGCAGCCTTGTTAGCTATGGTCCTGCGAAACATGTGCACGAAACAGTAAATCTCTAAGGTAAGATGGTTTATGTGCTAGAGAGGCCCGGAAGGGAGGGAACCAGAAAAGGAAAAGGATTGTCAAGGGGAATCTTCCAATCCCACAGCCCCACTCCAAGAAACAGCAATTAGCTCAAGGAACAAACCCCCTGGGGCTATTTCCGTTCCACCCAATCCACCTGAAAAATTATTCTAAAAAGGAAAAAATAAGTGATAAACACACGAAGCTATGTGCAGTTAAAGAGGGTAAGTGGGGGTTAGCATAAGAAGTTATATAATCTCCCTTTTGTAGCTAGGAGGAAAGTTATCTCCCAAAGTTTGACAGTTGAACAAAGAAGTACAGCAGCATCTCAGACTGTCACTCAATCTTGCTGCAGACCTGCCTGGCAAATGACTGAGCATGTGCCCACAATTCAGGCCTGGAATAAGCAGGAGGGAAAGAAGAGGAGGCAGACCAGTTAAGCCTAGAATCCACTCTGCTGTTTGCTGTTGCTCTGGCTTCAAGGGAAATGGGTGGGTTTAGGTGGCTTCAGCTTGATTTGAAGTTACTTGTATAAGTTTGTGGGCTGGATCGGAACCCTGGAGGGAGACAGTAATTCCCCCCCAGGGGCCTATGTGAGAAGAAATGGGACTCCCCTTCCAAGGATCTCCATTCATGAACCAATCTGCAATTCCCCCCGTTTGCAAACTATTAAGAAAAGACTAGAAAGGAAACTGCATTAGGTTCAAAAGAACAAAATCAGGAATCTAGAAATAAACATTGTGTACTATCTTATCCCACAGTAGAGAAATATCCCAGGTCCCACTGAAAAGCAGAGAAGCAGGCTTAGGTCACTGGAAACCGGGAGTTGAATCCATGCCAAAATCAAAATGGTCAGAACTAGTGAGAGCCCAGGGAGTCCCTTTGTCCAAGACTTCATCTGATGTCACTCAGATACATGGCACATCAGAGGACAGGATTCCAAGGCCCAGGTAAGCAGTGCTGCCGCTCCCCACACACGTGCCGGAGCTGTCTGTGTCTAGAATAACTGATTGCCCCATGTTAGCCAGTTCCACACAGCTGAAGACTGCAAAAGTGAAAGGTTAAGGAAAAATCTCTCATTGATCCTGAAACTGCAGCATGCTCTCTACCAGACCCCACCTCAAAATGCAATTTGTTATTCAGTCTTAACTCACCCATGACCTGGTTTGCTCCATATTTTAGTTTTGCAACATTTAATATCCTTCTGGCAGATATGCTGAAGAAGACTGGAATCACCACGTATACTAGACAGCCTGATCACTGGGACCCCACACCCTGGCCATCCCTACCATCCCTACCGGGGCTCCCAGTCAAAAGAAGGTAGGCCCACTCAAGGAACCAGACAACTGAAGGAATATTAAAGCAGGCAGCACACCCGTCCCAAGAGGCCTGGGCATGACTCCCCAGCCAGAGGCTACTGTCCAACCAGCTGGAGCTCCTGCAACAAGGACAAGGCCAAAGAACAATAGGAAACCCAGTGACCACACACCACAAAGTAAAATGACACAGTCACTGAGTATTTCTGTTTTTCTATACTTGCCAGTTATTTTACAAAGTGTATGTTACACTTTGCAAAAAGAAAAACAAGTAAGAAAAATGTGTCAAATAAGGAAAGCAAGGTAAAGACGAGTGATTTTAGTGCACAAAATTCATATTCTCAAAGTTTAGTTTTGCACATGACTTTGTGCACTAAATTTTATGCAGGCCATGCCTTGGAGGCAACAAATTTGATTCAAAACTTCAAACAGGATTGAGGGCTGCAGGAGGAAGGACTAGGCCACTGGAGAAGCCATCAGATGGTGAGAATAATGCAGTCCTGTGGCTTGTGCAGAAAGCAGGTGCAAGTCACTGCCTGGTGAAGCTGGTGGCCGAGGGTGTGGACACTGGGACAGACCCTGGGCTCATTGTCCACCACAGCCTCTGCTCTCTGAAGGGACCTGGGCAAGTTCCTCCCTCTCCAGGCCTCAGTTTTCTCCTGTATAAAATGAGGAAAATGGTACCAGTTGAACAGCCCTCATCCAAAATGCTTGGGACAGAAGTGTTTTGGATTTTGAAGTATTTGCATATACCTGATGAGATATCTTGGGGATGGGACATGTATTCGTCTGTTTTCATGCTGCTGATAAAGACATACCAGAGACTGAGCAATTTACAAAAGAAAGAGGTTTATTGGACTTACAGTTCCACATGGCTGGGGAGGCTTCGCAATCATGGTGAAAGGCAAGGAGGACCAACTCACATTGTACGTGGATGGCAGCAGGCAAAGAGAGAGAGGGCTTGTGCAGGGAAACTCCTGTTTTTAAAACCATCAGATCTCATGAGACCCACTGACTTTCACGATAACAGCATGGGAAAGACCCGCCCCCATGATTCAATCATCTTCCACCGGGTCCTTCCCACAACACATGGGAATTATGGGAGCTACAAGATGAGATTTGGGTGAGGACACAAAGCCAAACCATATCACGACCCAAGTTTAAACATGAAATTCACTTTTGCTCCATATACACCTTATACCCACATAGCCTGAAGGTATAATTTTATAAAAGATTTGGCCAGGCACGGTGGCTTACGCCTGTAATTCCAGCACTTTGGGAGGCTGAGGCAGGTGGATCACAAGGTCAGGAGATCGAGACCATCCTGGCTAACACGCTGAAACCCCGTCTCTACTAAAAATACAAAAATTAGCTAGGCGTGGCAGTGTGTGCCTATAGTCCCAGCTGCTGGGGAGGCTGAGGCAGGAGAATGATGTGAATCCAGGAGGCGGAGTTTGCAGTGAGCCGAGATCATGCCACTGCACTCCAGCCTAGGCGACACAGCGAGACTGTCTCAAAAAAACAAACAAACAAACAAACAAACAAAAAGATTTGTAACAATTTTGTGCATGAAAGGAAGACTGACTGTATTTTGCCTGCAATCCGTCACTTGAGGTCAAATATGAATGTTTTCACCTGTGGCATTGTCAGCACTCAACGTTTCATACTCTGCAGTATTTCAGATTTTGGAATTCTTGGTTTAAGAATGCTCAGACTGTACTTTTATTAAAGTTTCCTGGGGCTGCAGTGACAAACACCACAGACTGAGTGGCTCCAATAACAGAAATGTATTTTCTCACACTTCTGGAAGATGCAGGAGCATGAGCAGGGTGTGGGCAGGGTCGGTTCCTTCTGAGGCTGGGAGGAAGGATCTGCTCCAGGCCCCTCTCCCTGGCTTGTCGGTGGCCGTCTTCTCTTTATATCGTCTTCCTTCTATGTGTATCTCTGTCTCCCAGTTTCCCCTTCTTATACGGACACCAGTCATCCCGGGTTAGGGCCTACCTCAATGACCTAATTTAAACTTGATTACCACTGTAAAGGCCCTCCCTCCAAATAAGGTCACACTCTGATGTACTGGGAGTTAGGATTCCAACATACAAATTTTAAGGGGATACAGTTAAGCCCATAACACCATTTAGAATAATGAGAATTAAATAAGTTAACAGATGTGGCACCCTACTAACAAGGCCTGTAATGGCATTGATGCACTACAGGAATGGCCATCATTACTGTCATCACTACTGATATTTAGCCCCAAGGATGGGGTATTAACTAACCTACTGGCTACAGCCCTGGACCAAGAGGCGGTATACCAGGGTGCACCCTGAGACCACATGCTGCGCTCTTGAGGTGAGGCTCTGTGCTACAGTCACAGTGTCCCTGAGCCCGAGACCTCATCTGACCAGCAGGAACCCCCATATTTCACCAGCCTCTCACTGCCACTGCAGGGACTCCATGGGACAGCCTGAACACACAACACCTGAGAACACCGTGGGCTCTGACCACCAGTCATGCTTGAGGAGGATGATGCCAAGAGACACTGGCAATGCCCTCACCAAGTTCACAGTGCCTGCTTTGCCCTGAAGAAGAGTTGATGCGTTTTTCAAGACACTGTAGCTAAATTTGTAAAAAACACATTGACAGGTAATTCTGGGTGTTATTTTATATGGTAGGAGAAAAGGATTTGTTTTCTCAAATGTGTTTCTTTCTTGTGATGAGAATAGACTGATCCCAGTAGGGGGAGCAAAGCTCTTTTCAAGACCAGGCGATGGGCCAGCAGGCATAGGCCCCCAGGACTGCCGCAGCCACAAGAACACATTTCAATTACTGGAGCCGTGTTCGTGTTCCCAGAATAAATCAGTGGTTTGTCCCAGCTGAGGAGGTGAAGAGCCACTGGCAAAGCCAGCTGCACCCACCAGGAGTCTGTTCTAACCTTGCCTGCTCTGGGCCCAAAGTGTTCACTGTTCCCCTCCTTCAACTAAAATAATATAAGAAAGTACTGTGCCCACGTATTTTAACTTGCAACTCATCCTGCAGGATATTCTGTTTCTGTACCTTCAAATGCAAATACGGAACACCAGAAGAGTTGAGAACATACCTCCCCTAGCCTTCTCAAGGGTGGCCCAGAGAAGAGAAGGTCCTTGAGGAAGGATCAGCAAGGACAGGGTGGCTGCCCACACTGGGCTGTTTTACGTGATACCATTCTGGGACTAATGAGCAGAAGAGACATACCATTCAAAAGCAACTGACGCCAAATCCCATAGAATTAAGAATCCTTTGAAGAGGACACCACTTCCCCTACTCCATAGATATCAACAACTCATTACACGCAGTGACCCGTTTCTGAAAAAAAAAACACTGTTCCTTAAAATGCTAACAGAAGGTCCACTGAAACAGGAGTTCAAAGTCAAGTAGCTTAGTGCTTTGGGTTTGCAAGGATGTTCATGAACTTTTAATTCATTTGATATTTCCAGCGAGCTTTTGAGTTTTCCCTCATTTTGCACATTAAAAAAAAAGGAGTCTATGGAAGTATCTTAGTTTGGCTTCCCCAAGAGCAGAGCCTGAGACAATGATTCCTATGCAAGTGATTTATTTAGTAGGTGAGTTTCTTGAGCCAAAGAAACAGTTGTAGATGTGAAGAAGTGAATGAAGTACAAGTGAAGGATTCACCACCCCAGTCACTACTGTTAATGGATGCTTAATCCCATGGAGGACTCAGACAGTCACTGTCACACCCCTGCCTCATAGTTACCCAGAAGTAGGGAGCAGCAGCTGAGATCTACCAACTCTGTCTCCCAAGATTGGGGGCTGCTCCAGGGCAGGGTGCCACAGGACGAGGCTGAGGGGCTCCTCAAAGTCCCCATGCAGAAAGGGGCAAGGGTGGGGCACAATGGGATACTAACAAGACCCTGGGCCGGTTCCCTTCACCCTCATCCTCTTCCCCCATAACACTGGTGCTCACACGCCCCAAAGGAAGTTTTCTGTAGCAGACGACAAACGAACTATGTCTTCTGTAGATGAAGAATTACATGTTTCACATAACATTTTCAAAGCTTGATTTATAGTAATTTGTCAGAATAAACTCTCATTGGAGGAAGAACGACCTACATGCATAGTGATGGGTAAAGTTCATTATCACACATGTACGAACTGATAAGAACCTTGACTCGGCGGGTGACCATGGGAAACTGGAGAAGCAAAGGCTTGCTGGGAGAGTCACGGAAAGGGAGAACATCATACAGGCATATGGGGGATGGTATGTGGGGAGGAGACAAAGTTGTCTCCAAAATGTTTTGCGTCGATGGCTGTAAAAACTGACACCATGAACCAATGCACTAAAGCTAAAGCCAAGAGAGGAAGGTCAGTCGGGAAAAGAAGTCTGTACAGGGGAGAAGCATGGATCTTCAAGGATCAGGAGGGCTTCCGGGTGGAAGTGGCCAGGATATATATATAACCAGAGACCTGACCACAGAAAATCCCCACCAGGAGTAACAGCAGCTCAAGAATCACCTTCAGTGCACAAGCTTGTGCTGCTGCCCTGACTATGGACTTCCTAATTATCCTGTTCACAGAACACTCTGCTCAGTTATTATTCTATTAAAGTTGAAGTCGCTTCAGGCCTCCTGAAAATAGCCCCTAAGTCACTCCCCTTCTCATGCCAATATTTACTGTACTTCAAAACGCACGACAGGAGGTTGTCATGGAAAAGGAACTTGGCTACTATTAACCTCTTAAAATATTCTTTTTATAGTGGGCTGCTTTAGATATTTTGGTGACTGGTGATTTCTCCAGGGGCAATTTATCCTTCTCCCCAAACAAACCTCAGAGCACAGACTTCTCAGGTTCTGGGAAGACCAAAGTGGGTGACGCTGACCACGGCTGTTTAGTCTTCGTGTTGCTGCTGTTTCTGCATCCTAGCTAGAAGGTGAAGAAAACATCCAACATTTGGAGAATAACTCAAACTTTAAAATATTCCAGTGTTTCTTTAGTCTTCGTGTTGCTGCTGTTTCTGCATCCTAGCTAGAAGGTGAAGAAAACATCCAACATTTGGAGAATAACTCAAATTTTAAAATATTCCGGTGTTTCTCTGGCCAATATTGTCATAATCATACTCACACAGTCTATTTAAACCACCATTTCTTCTTACTGTGAAATATATGGGCTAAGACTTTGAAGTACCTGCAAAGGTCGGGGCATAACAATTGTGGCTGAGTAAACAACTTCCTCAATGCTGAATGTGCAATTCTGGTATTTGTGTGTGTGTTGTGGGGGTGAGGAGCGGTCTTTTTTCCTTTTCTTTTTTAATGATACTAAACATGTAACTTCTTCAAACCTAAAATGCACATCCTGTTTAAAAACTGAAAGCTTAATAAGTGAAAACCCTGATAGGCAAATTTTCTGTCTCTTCACCAAATACAAACAGCATAGCAATCTAGTAGGTAAAAGAGAGATTTCCTTTTAAGATTATATAATTACACTTAATTACCAAAAGCAATTTTTATAAATCTCGTGCCTTGTTCCTTATTCACCTGGAAAGGATGGGGAAACAGCGTCACGGATGCCATCCTGAAGATGCAATCCTGTCCTGCTTCCCGAAGCTCTGCGCCACCACACCGGCCTGCAGCTCCACCCTTGCCACAGAGTCAGAGTCCCCGCCCCACCTTCCCGCTGTCTACGCTTAGGTTTTGCGTTATGCCTCAGGCTTAGAAAAGCTTCTCCCTCTAGAAGGCACTGGTCCCTTAAACTCCATAAAGGCCCTGAATATATAGACGTTTCTGTAATTGAGTAATTGACAGAAAGTTGCTCTCCGTACAGGGGAGGGGTCTGGTGCTGTAGGCCCACTCACCTAAGAGCTTCCACCTGCCTTCGCATGTGTGGTGGGGGCCGCTCCCCACCTTGCAGGGCGCCACTGCCTGCTATGACAGCCTCCGACACACCCTCCTCATGAGCTGAGATCGTGTCCTATTTTCCTATTTTCCCTCCCGGCCAAGAAAAGCCTTGCCTCGTCCCAGTGCATGTGTCTGCAAGGTTGTTTCACATTTCTTGTAAATATCCTCACAACAGGCCTGCCAGCTATGGTGGAGCAAACATTTGAAATTTGTTGAGTACACCTGTTTGTGGACAATTCCAAACAGGGCACCCCGCACACACACGCAGGCAGAACTCCTGTGTGTGCAGAAATCCTACTTGTATACCTAAACTCCTTGCTACTGTGTTGAGTGCAAACCCATGCTCCCTCTTTTTTTTTTATTTTTATTATTATACTTTAAGTTTTAGGGTACATGTGCACAATGTGCAGGTTAGTTACATATGTATACATGCGCCATGCTGGTGTGCTGCACCCATTAACTTGTCATTTAGCATTAGGTATATCTCCCAATGCTATCCCTCCCCCCTCCCCCCACCCCACCACAGTCCCCAGAGTGTGATGTTCCCCTTCCTGTGTCCATGTGTTCTCATTGTTCAATTCCCACCTATGAGTGAGAATATGCGGTGTTTGGTTTTTTGTTCTTGCGATAGTTTACTGAGAATGATGATTTCCAATTTCATCCATGTCCCTACAAAGGACATGAACTCATCATTTTTATGGCTGCATAGTATTCCATGGTGTATATGTGCCACATTTTCTTAATCCAGTCTATCGTTGTTGGACATTTGGGTTGGTTCCAAGTCTTTGCTATTGTGAATAGTGCCACAATAAACATACGTGTGCATGTGTCTTTATAGCAGCATGATTTATAGTCCTTTGGGTATATACCCAGTAATGGGACGGCTGGGTCAAATGGTATTTCTAGTTCTAGATCCCTGAGGAATCGCCACACTGACTTCCACAAGGGTTGAACTAGTTTACAGTCCCACCAACAGTGTAAAAGTGTTCCTATTTCTCCACATCCTCTCCAGCACCTGTTGTTTCCTGACTTTTTAATGATTGCCATTCTAACTGGTGTGAGATGGTATCTCATTGTGGTTTTGATTTGCATTTCTCTGATGGCCAGTGATGATGAGTATTTTTTCATGTGTTTTTTGGCTGCATAAACGTCTTCAAAAAGTGGGCAAAGGACATGAACACGCTCCCTCTTTCAAAGAATGAAAATTCACATTGGAAGCCAATGTGTTCTCTTGCTGTGTTGTGTTTTTTTGTTTTTTGTTTTTTGTTTTTTTTTCCATCTCTGCTACCCTTGCCACAGTTTTTCTTTAACCTCATGCCTCTTTCCTGAGCCACGTCATTACTTCCTTTACAGCTTTGCCTACCAGCTGCTGGAGTGGGCCAGGAGGGGAGTGAGGAAAATGCAAGGCCAGGTCGACCCATTCCCCGCACAGCTGCCAGAAGGATGGCTCTCAAATGCAAAGCCACTCCTGGGCATACAGTGTGTCCCACGCCTGCCTCTAGTTTGCAGCTGCCTGAGAGGAGGGACTATATTAAATTCATTGTTGACATCCCCAGCTCCCCACCCAATGACTGCACACCGAGGACACATGACTCAGAAACCCTGAGTTTTAACTCTAGATATGTAATTAACTAGCTAAAGACAGAGGAAAGAAGAAAGTGGAAAAGAGAGAGTGAGAGAGATAAGAAGGGAGGAGAAAAGGAAATTTGTTAAAAATACAGGGTTTGTTTGGGCCTCTTCTCTTGTAATAGTCTTTTGTTCTGTCATTTTTGGAAACAGACTCAGGTAAATGGCAACTAAGCATACCTCACAGATCCAATTACACAGATTCATTCTGAGAAGGAGGAGGCAAGAAAAGGTGGTTTAACTTAGAAAACCAAGTCACGAACAATTAAATTGTGTGACAAGGAATGTCTACGAGCTCAGAAAGTGACATGATACCGAGAGAGGTTCATCAGTCCATTAAGGAACAGGATGGAGCCAACACAGAAGGTATATCGGATCAGAATGTGTTGAATATTAACTTTCATGCCCCCAAAATCATTGGAGATTCACCTACCTCCAAACGGACACAAACATTTCAACCCAGAGACTCCTTGCTTGGCCCGTAAGGGTAAAAATCAAACATACATTTTCAGGTATTTAGTGTTCATGTTACCTGAGGACTCCTGATGTTACCTATGTTCCTGTCTGTTCAGGTCTCAGTCTCTCTCTGTGGAACAAGGCACGATTCAGAAAAGATGTCCTCCAATATCTCAAACATAGAAAGGTGGATCTCATGCATCAAATCACCACTTATAACTTAGCCTAATTCTAGTCCAAGTACAACTTCATCCTTGACCTCTGCTTCTCAGTGCTGAGGACAGTCCCCTTATTCATCCATCTTTTAAAATTATCAAAATGATCTTGTCATCTCCCTTCAATGATCAGTCACAGTTCAAAGACCACCACAAATTCAACACTGGCATCATGATGGCATAAACCATGGAGACCAGCAAGGCTGGGCCAGTCATTAACTGAGGACCTTCTGTGCATGAATGCCTGTGCTCAGTAATGGAAAAGGCATTGCCCTGCCTCTGGAAGTTTATGCTGTGATGAATAAAATAAGACAAGTGCATAAATATCCAAGCAAAATAGAATGGGGAAGAACTAATGTTTTATTAATTTTCTTGTCTAAGTGTTAGAAGTTTTCCTTATTTCAGTGAATTCATCCATAATCTGATGAGATATTGGCTTCACAGATGAGGAAACCAGTGTTCAGTCAGAAGGCTAAACAGCACAAAGTTTTGATATGGGAGGTAGAAAGAAATTATGAGGGCAAAAAGAGTCCTCAGCAGAGCTTCCCTTCTAACAAAAAGCAGTCCCCCAAAATCATTTCTCTTGTAACACAGAACAGCCTGAAAAATGGAGCTGCAAACATAAATAAGGAAGCCAGAAGCTTGCATGGGGGATGCCAGCAGCTGCACCATAGAAAAGGGTGACCTGGGGGCCGGGCATGTCCAACATGGAGGCTCCATCTTCCCTTTTCTGTTACCACGTGTACAGTAATAAATAAAAGGGCAACATGGTGCAGCTCAGGCAGAGAACCCGCCTGCATAATAAATCATTAGGGTGGGGGCTACCAGAGATTTGTGCCCTATGCAAATGGCACACCTGGCATAACCAGTCTTTAGCTCCCTATGTAGACCAGGTATCATTCCCCACCAGCTTATCTATAAAACCCCCTGCATTTCACCGTGGATCCCACAACGCATTTTTCCAGGACCGCTCTCTGTAGCGGAGAGCTATTCTCTTTCTTTTGCCTATTAAACTTCCACTCTCAACCTCACTCTTCGTATATCCGTGTCCTTGTTCTCCCTGGCCATGAGACAACAAACCTCAGATATTACCCCAGACAACGAGGCTGTTTCAATTTCACATGTATTTAGTAAATGAGAGAGAGATTTTCAAATGCCAATCAAACACTGTAGCTAATACTACTTCCACAATACTACACACTGCCTAGGAATTCCAAGAAAACACAGCATTTCCAGGTGGCCAAGTCAGGAATACTTCATGGAAGAAGGGGTATTCATGCTGGGCTTTAAGGTTGGAGTGATGTTGTTATGAGTGAAGGAAATTCTAGGCAGAAGGACAAAAGAGGGATGGGTATTCAAAGTCATGTGCCAGACATGAAGGCATGGCCTCAAGGATGTCATCCATAGCAAGATCCTTGCATTGGAGCTTTCCTCTCTTAGTGTTCTCTTGCTCTTGAAATAAAATATAAATTATGTCCTTAGGATGCATGCATGTCTCATCTCTCCAAATACATTACTATCTCCTAAGGCTGGATCTGTATCAAATACTCTGGATCGCAGGGACTCCACTCACAGTGCCCTGGACACAGAAGGCACTCAGTGCAGGTCTGTAAAAGAGTAGTTCACATTCTAAGAGGGAAAAAAAAATGTACCTTTATAGGAATTCAATCTGGAAAATAAAACGCCACCACCCCTCAGAAAATAATTTTTTTTCCTGGTCATATTGTCGTAGCACATAATCATTATCATCATAAAGATTTATTATCATAAAGATAATCACAACATGTTAAATGCCTATGAAGCAATAGACCTTTCTGTGATGCAGTAAGAAGTAACCGGAAACCCATGGACTGATTTAACATCAGACTTAAAAAAAGAAAAGCATGCATTATTCCTTTTCTAATTGCTAAATTATTACGTTTTAAAGAGAAATTACACTAAAAGCCATACAGAAAAAAAACCATGTAAGTCCAAGAAAGACATCGAGAGGACCACATTGCATTTCAAATAGCAAAGCAGATTTTTCTGAAAGCTTTCTTCACTACCAAACACACACACGTACACACACACGCACACACAATTGAAATTGGCATTATGCTGACCAATGACTTCATACAATCACTTCACTGCCAATTTCAAAAGTAAGCGCATGCCAGCACTTTCTTCAGCTCTTCCTTCATGCTGAAGGAAGTAAACAAACCACTTATGAGTGTGAATCCAGCAGAGAGCCTGAAACTGCCACAGACCTGCCTGTCCGCAGTGAAGGAGAAAAGAACTCTCATACCTCCACACCGGGGAACCCATGTATTTGCCAGGAACATTTCAGGTGTGGAAGCGCCTTGAGATTTACCTGGCATGACTTCCTCCCCTCACGGTGAGATGAAATACATGCCTGATCTACGCAGAGAGCAGGTCAGTGCTCTTCCACCTGAGTATCCTTCTCTCTACACACCAATACTTCCGAGTCGTGATTAATTTCTCCTTCAATTCAAGATGGTGTTATACTTCCCCGGTTGTGTGTTGTGACCATCACTTTCCAGAACACAACCTTGGCCACTCTCATTGCCTTTTTAAAAGAGTATCATCCAGGGGCCCAGGTGGACTCACCCCGACTCAAGTTCTCTAACAAAAGCCAAAGTCCCTTCATGGTATGCCTTTCAAATGTCAGAAGCCACCTTCAGCTGGGCTCATTTTTTAAAAAATAGGTGAGTAAGGCAGATTCTAAGAGTTGATCTGGGAACCTCAAAGGTTTTCACTCTGTTGCAAAGATTCCATGCCAAAGGCACAAGGGCCTATGATATACATCGTCCCTAGTCTACACCAAGGGAAAATAAGGAAAAAGAAGAGGATTTTAGGGCTTCACTGAACAACACAGTTTACTTTTCCTCCACCCATGTTTCCCTTTAGTTTTCCAGTGGTCTCCATTGCCATGAAATATCCTCCTGGATACTAGGGGCGAGACATTCATTTCTAACTCTTGGAATCACAGAATGTGAGTGCTGGAGGGTCTCCGGAATACAGGCCACAGAGAGGAAGTAACATGGAGCAGCACTGTATGATCTCCATATGAGGGCAGGGACAGGTAGCCCCTTGACTGAGATCAAAATGCCTATTTGGTAGTAGACAAGTCCCGGGGAATCAAGGGGACTTGGGAACTTCACTTGCTGCTCCAGTGCTATGGTTTCAATCTTGGTTCCCTCTGGAACTCATGCTGAAACTTAATCCTCAATGAAACAGTATGAGGGGGGTGGTGATCTTTAAGAAATGACTGGGTCATAAGGTGTCTGTCCTCATGACTGGATTAATCCATTCACAGGTTATGGATGAACAGATTAATGGGTTATCACAGGAGTAGAACAGCTACCCTGAGAGTGAGTCTGTTATAGAAGCCACTTTGGTTTTCTTTTGTGTGCCCCTCATCCTGTGATGCCTTCTGCTGTGCTATGATGCCGCGTGAGGCCCCTCACCAACAGCCCACCCCATGAGGTCACCTGATCCCGGACTTCCCAGCCTCCAGGACTGTGAGAAATAAACTTCTTTTCTTTATATCACCCAGTCTCAGATACTCTATTACAGCAACAGAAAATGAACTAAGACATCCAACAGCGGCTCTCCTATCTGGATGTGCACACGCAATTGTACATCATGATCCCTGTTTTCCTAGTAATCTATTAAATAATCACACCAATGAGCCATGCTCCACTTTCACTTCCATCCCGCCTTTCAATCCCTCTGCTTCCTTTTTATAGTCTCTGACTCCTGGCCATACCCCAATGTCCCACTGAGAGAACAAGTTGTGAAAGTTACAAGGCTTCATGAGACCCTGAGATCGGAACTCCCTGGAGTTGCAGACAAGCCAGGGTGCTTCTGATGTATCAGATCACCAGCCTCACACCCAGTGCTGTGACTTGGCCACAGGGATGCAGAGGCCCTGTCCTCTCACTGAGGGAGTTTATTTGGAATGAGTCAATGAGGTGCTTCGCCAGGAGCATCACGTGTTCTGTGCTCTCAGGGAAGTAAGAGAGTGATCAGGGGAGCAAGCACTGGAGAGCAGTAACTGGACCCCCACGCTGCACCTGCAAGATGATCTAATGCACCATTTAGGGAGTCACTGAGTAAAAGAGAAGCTTTTAGGGAGCCATTGGGTAAAAGAGAAGCTTTGGAATAGTGTCTAAGCTCCTTTCAGCAGGGCCCACTCCCAACCTTGATCTCTGCACAGCCTACCCCACTGCCACCTTGCAGGTGAGACACCAAGCCCATGTCTTCCTCTGCCTCCTCCTGCGGGATGCACAGAAACAACTGTCTGATTGGGAAGGCAGCCAGCCTGGGACCCTCTGGGAAATAGATTACGGTCACGTGGACAGTCCCCCAGAATCATGAACACCGAACCTTCTTCAGCTTTGTACCTCAACGTCCCACACACTCCCACCGTGACATAGGAGAGAGGCTACTGCGTTAGCTCAAGGTGCTAGTCACAGCCCAACATTTGTAACTCCCAGAAGGAGCCAGCGCTCCACCAAGAACGAAAGAAGTGGGCCACATGGGTTATTGCTCAAGGTCTATGCTGAGAGCACTATGAATCACTAAGACATCTGGCTCGAGAACTTTAATCAGCTGCTCTACGTAAAATGCAATATTCTGTTTTCCTCCCAAACTGGGTGGTCACCTGGGTGTAGGGGAGGAAAGCAAGGAAGGCTTGCCCTTGTCCGTCTGTCTGTTCTGTCTCTGGCATGGCAGGCTGCTGAGTTACTGGACTGTGTCCTTCAATCACTCCACTTTGCTTTCTGTCCCTTCACCAGCCCAGAGCAGAGCCCCGCAGAAGGGACTGCTGAGGCCAGGCAGAGTGGTGATCAAGTTCTACCTTCCAGGAAGAGACAGCACGCCCGGTGCCCCGTGGTGGCTGCGCATGACAGCCTGGCTGCAGGCTACTGTGTGCTTCCATCTGTCACCTTCCCATGCAATGTGACAGCAGCCCTCCGGCGATCCATCTGCTTCCCTGGAGCTCCATCCCGACTCCCCCACCCCATTCTGTCGTTGCCTAACCGGGCAAATCCAAGATTAGGCAGTCTCAGCTGCAGCCCCCAGAAGGAAAGCTAAGAGCCTCACACCAAGCTGCTAAAAAACAGACATGTTGAGATTGAGTGGTGAGAGGCGGGGAGCTAGTGATGGCCCACAGTCCCTGCAAGGCAATATAGAGTGCTAAGATTGGAAAAGGGGTAGGAGGAAACAAGGACATTTTCTTTTACTTAAAATAAAAGCATTTGCAAAGAGGTAGCTCTCAGAATATGCCTTTCGGTGTCCTCTAGGATCTCAGCAGAGGCCTAGAACCAGAGGGCTCATAAAGTCCAAGTATTTAGAGAGATTACAGCGTCATTCAATCCCAAAAGCACTTGTTGAGGGTCAGCTCTATGCAAAAGTGTGCAGAGTTGCTTGGAGGAAACAGAGATAAACCATGCGGGGTACCCATTCCCTGCCAATCCCACAGCAGCCTCTATGCAGTGAGCTCTCTGAGCCTGATGTGGTCAACGCCAAGGTGGGCATCAGGTAGACCAGTTTCCCTCTTAGTACGCCCAACATCCAGCACTTACCCACACACAATCACATTCTTCCAGTCACACTTTGCACACACTTTTGCACAAATATAACACAAAAGGGAATTGTTTTAAAATACAGTTCCTTCATTCAGCTAATATTTACCAAGTGCCTTCTGACCTCTGAGCACTCTCAACACCGGAGCAGATGCCAGGCCCTCTACGCTGAGCTCAGAGCCCACATGTAGCGGGTAAAGCCCTACATGCAGGACAGACGGATACAGGACTCAACAGAGGCAAGCACGTGGGACAGAGAAGGGGTTTCTCAACGAGAAGGGCTCTCACGAAGAGCTTCCTGCAGACACTAGGCCAAGGGGAGGGAACAGCCAGTGAGAAACCATGCCACCAAAGGGCTGTCCAGGGCCACCAATTATTCCTCACATTCCAGTTGGAGTGTGCTGGGGGCCTAAGAGTAAATGAGGCTGCAGCCAGGCCAGGAGCTTCCTCACACATTCAGGAAGAGTCCAAACTTTGCTCCTGATGCCCTGAGAACTACTGACGGAGTTTTCAACAGAGAGCATTTTAATATGCTTGTCATTTTCGCATGATTTTCTACGGTCTGAGACAAGGAAAGCAGTCAGAACTTTGCTGCAGGTAAGTAATAATTTGCAAGTGCCCTGCATATTTTTTGTAGCATATGTATGTGCTGAAAGCTTATCAGATAATGTATGAGGGAGTGGACTATAAACCACCAAGCCTCCCACAAGCATGCAGAGTTGTTCTCACATTGAAGCTGAGCAGCGTCCCGGGATGCCACTAGATTAGAACAGGGTATCCCGACACCAGACCTGAGATTAACAGTAAGCCAAGCAAACAAAAATCTCGGTCTAAGATCCAAGAGACCCAGATTCAAGACCCAACTGCAAATTAAATTCATGAGACCTTGGACCATTCCATGGTGCCATAAAGCCTCAGTATCATCATCTGTGATTTGGGTTGGTGAGAACTGCCCTGCTACTCAAAGGGCTGTCATGGAGATCTATGCAACAACCTACAGAAATGACATCCAAAAAGATGTGTGGTGTACAGATGAGATTAGGGAGCTGAAAGCTGCTTCTTCTGGAGGCACCTCTGACTCTCTTGTTTGGCTATTTCACAACCATTTCAGGTACATGCCATGGGTCCAGAGGAAGGTGACTAGCCTCAGGAAGTTTACAGGAAAGTAAGTGGCTATAACTGTGCACCTTATCCCCCGCCCCCCAAAAAAAAACAGAAACAAGAAAAGAATTTGCTAGTCGGCAGCCAGGACTCCTGAGTGTCTGACACAATCCTCTATGAATCAGACAACTCCCTTAACATGTAATCTGGGCTATTTTAGAACCCCCAATAAGCTTTAAATGGGTTAGGAGGGATCACCTTATTTTTAAAGGTCCCAGAGGGCTTGAAGCCATGTTATAATATTTTTATAGCCTCTTTCAGAGTCAGGAGCTGTACGGATTTTGTACTCACTCTGAATTTAACTAGTACTTAAGTGTGCTGATTATAGCTGCAAACACACTTCTTGTTCCAGTGTGTGGTTGGAGAGGTGGACAGGGAAGAAGCTTTGGAAATTTACAGCACAGAAATAGCATGTGGTCTGTCTGCTTGAAAAGAATCAATCCCTCTGTGACAACATCTAGAAGACCAGTAAAGGGCCTGTAGCAAACAAAAGACAGCCATTAAAATGGGGCTTCTTGTCACCAAATCCCTGTTTTGGGACACTGGACAGGCTTTTCCAGTCCAGGAGACACCAACAAAGCCAGGAGCAGGCACGGTGCTAGCGTGCAACAGACAGGGCAAGTCTGGCTGGAAAATCGGGAGTCATCCAAGGAAAACATCTAGACACAGTGATGATTGTGAAGGAAATAATTAAGAAAGAAAATGCACCAGACACTTCCTAATTGGCTTTGCTTGAAGGAGCAACTCTATTTGGTTGTGGAAATGAGCTGTGGATGGCAGGAGGGCCTGGAATGGGCTGAGAAGAATTGACTCAGTCTAGCCACTGGCCAGCCCTGGAACCCCCGCGGGTCTCCGATCCCTCCTCTGTAATATGAAGGCCTTAAATGTAAAGGATGTTCTTGTGGGTTTCACAGAGGGGAACCACAGAGGGGAAGCCTTAGTTGATGGGGGTCACAGGTGCCCTAAACTTATTCCCATCTGAGCCTGAGCTGAATTTTATTATTTATTTTTCAGACATTAGGCTTCCATAAGACTTCCTCTGGAAAATGGATTACCACAAAACTACTCCCCAAATTTTGAAAGTTCTGTACTGCATGATCCCTATGATTTCCTTTAAGTGTTCATATTTGCACACAACAGTGTTGCCTTACAGTAAAACAATCAAAAGAAAAAACGTTTCTTATCTTATCCTAACAAGCCATGTCATTGTTCTACAGACACCCTAATAAACATGTTTGATAATGAAATCCTGATTTGTCTCCAAATTTCAAGTCACACAGAAAAAAATAGGTCAAAGAGGTGTCTATTTTTAAAATAACACTATCTTTTTAAAAACGGTAGTGTGTGGGTCACCTTATAAATGTTGATATATGTTTACTACAGAAAATAAGGTTTAAAAAAATTATAGAATGAAAGTAATCTAGAATATCAACTTGACGACAGCTAAGTTTACCAGTGCTGTGTTCTTTCCACATTTGCAAAGTGTGTCACATGGCCCTGGACTTACACGCACGTAAGATCTCAGTCCTTTGTCTAGTTCACATGAATCATAAAATACTTTTTCTACACTGAAAATCTCTTGTGCCTACTTAATTGAAAATCTACATAAGTGTCATGAAAAACCTATCAGTGAAGAGTTCCCATCTTCTTTGATGCTCCAACCAAATGATGAAACAGGTTTTGAGCCAAGGGCCACCCATGTCTTCAGTAGCAACAAAAATCAGTAATTGCAGACATCCACTTCCCTCATTATGATGAATTAGATTCTATCAAGACCCTTCCCAGCAGAAAATAACTAAAGCCCAGTTAAAACAGATTGAACTAAAAAACGAATAAGCATTGTAGCTTATAAACCTGTAAGTGGACTACAGAATTCTAAGGCTCTTAGGGTTTTTAGAAACTGAGAATTTAAGGCTTTCTTTTTTTTTACTTTCTGTGCACACACAAAAATATCAGTGCTGTCTACCAAGAGAAGAGAAACAGAATGTATAACTTCCAAATTATAAAAGAAAAAAGAAGTAATAATATAAAGAAAGAAATATGCATTTAAAAAACAGAAAACAGCATAAAAGCATTTGAAGAAAAAAATCCAAATATATTAAAGTCATAAAAAATAAATGGATTAAGCTTGATAGCCAAGAAATGGTAAAATTAAAATTTAAAAACAGATAAATATACCTAAAAGTATAAGAAATTGGATAAATTAGAAGTCAAAGGATGGAGAAAAGTGATCAAGAAAAATGCCAACCAAAAGAAAGCTATCAGACAAAACAGGCTTTAAAGAATAAAGCCTAACTAGAGAAAAAGAAGGTAATACATTATAAAAGGCTTAATTCATTAAGAATCCATAAATTTTAAGTTTGTATACAACAAATAACTTCAAAATATATAAAGCAAAAATGATACTTACTGAGAAAAATGCCAAGTACACCAACGCACTGAGAAAACTCATTATATATGACTTTAAAATGGCAAACATGCAAAACTAGTAAAAATGTAGAAAACATGAAAGGTACTGCAAACAATCTTGATGTAATAGATTGTAAAAACCCAGAACCAATAAACTGGGAATTCACAGTTTTCTCAAAAAGACACAGAACATTCACAAAAGCTGACATTATAGTGGGACATAAAGAACAACTCAGCAGACCATGTGTTCTGACCTCAATGCAATTAAGATAGATATTGATAATAAAAAGATCCCCCACGTTGGAAAATTTTGAAAGACTTATCAGTAACTCATGGGTTATAGAAAAATATGTAATTTTAAAAATATGTAGAACTAAACATTAATGAGAATATTATTTAAGAAAACTTATGAGATGCCATTAAAGCAGTACTGAGAAGAAAATTTTTTTTGAGACGCAGTTTTGCTCGTTTCCCAGACTGCAGTGCAGTGGCACGATCTTGGCTCACTGCAACCTCCACCTCCTGGGTTCAAGCAATTCTCCTGCCTCAGCCTCCCGAGTAGCTGGGATTACAGGCGCCCGCCACCATGCCGCGCTAATTTTTGTATTTTTTTAGAAGACACGGGGTTTCACCATGTTGGCCAGGCTGGTCTCAAGCTCCTGACCTCAGGTGATCCACCGGCTTCAGCCTCCCAAAGTGCTGGGATTACAGGTGTGAGCCACTGCGTCCAGCCCTGAAAAGAAAATTCATAATCTTAAATGCTTACATTTTAAAAAGACGGCTAAAAATTATTGAGCTGTTTTTAGCTGAAAAAGTCAGAAAAGCAACTATAGCCCAAAATCAAAGAGAGCAAAAGAAGACCTGTAACAAACAAAAACAAAAATAAATAAAACACAAAGTAAAGTTACAATACAGAGGGTCAACAAAGTCAAGAGTGTTTTTCTTTGAAAATCATAATAAATGCACAATCTGGCAGGTTGGTTGAGGAAGAAAAAAGAACAATTGTATTGTAATAAATAATAGAAGGGATTTAAAAATCTGTGAATAATTGTATGCGAATTAAATTGAAAAGCAGGGAATTATGAACACATGCCTAAAAGAATACAACTTAACCTGGGTACCATAGTAAGACTCCAGCTCTAAAACATATATAGGTGTGTGTATATGTATATATAAAATAGAAATACACATCTGGATTCTATTTGCTCATTTTTAAATTTTTTCTTAAGTTATATATATAAATATATGTTAACATACTTTTTTATATATAACATATATATATATACATAAAGCTTAACAAAACTGACTCAAGAAGAAATGAGTGCAAATAATTTTACAAACTTTGAAAAAAATTGATTAGAAATCTTCCTACAATGAAATCACTAGGTCTCGTTTTCAGTTGAGTACTACCAAAATTTCAAGAGCAGATAATATAAATCGTACATAAAATCTTCTGGTAAATTGGGAAAAACAGGAAAAAAAAAACCCTCCCTCTTCAATCAGACAAAAGCAGTTAAGGAAAGAAAAAATATAGGCCAAACTCTCTCATGAGTAAAGAAGCAAAAATTTAAAACAAAATATGGGCAAATAGAATCCAGATGTGTGTCAGATGTGTATTTAAACAAGCTAGATTTCTCTTAGAAGTATAAGAGAATTTAACATTGGAATATATTGTAAGTGTAATAGAACATGAAAAAACAGTGAGAACCATATGGTCCTCTTAACAGATGCAGAACAGGCCTTTGATAAAATTCAACATGTATTTATGATTAAAAACATAAAATAAAAGTCAACAAATCAGAAACACAAGGTAATTTCCTTAACCTAATGACATTTAGAAAAATATGGCGGCAAACGTATTTTTAATTAAATTAGAACATTCCCTATAAAACTCAGGCTGGAGGAAAGGATGTCTGCTATTACTTCAATTCAATATTGTACCTTGGGCTCTAATGCAAAAAAGAAAGCAATAACAAGAAAGAGAAACTATAAGAATTGAAAATGAATAAACAGTAATTTCATTATTTAAAAATACAGTATATGTACAAGAATCTATAGACAAAATATTAAGAATACCAAAGGTTTGGTAAAGTGACTAGATGCAAGATCAATATTAAAAAGGTAATTACATTTATACACTCCAGCAAAGATTCCATTTCCAAGGGTATAAAAGAAACTAAGGTACTAGGAGCACATTCAACAAAAGATAAGTAAGGTGTATCTAGAGAAAAGTAGAAAACATAGAAATTTAAGACATAAATACATGGATAGTGATACGATGTTAATGGATGAGAAAGTCAATATCCCAGAATATGCCAATTCTTTCTAAATTGACCTACAGAGTTAATGCAATCCAAGCAACTTCCCAACAAGGGTTTGCTGCTGTTGTTAATGGTGCTATTAGTTCATAAACTAACTCTAAAATCTCTATAGAGGGCAGAGGACCAGGTATAGCCAAACACCACCAAATAAGAGGGAAAAGGTTGGAAGCCAAGTGCCAAAACTTACTAGAGAGCTGGAGTCATTAAGAGCAGGCTGCATTGACACAGAGGTGGGCAACCTAACCAAGTTAATAAAGGAGACAGAGAAAAAAAAAAAAACATGAATACATGGAAACATGACACATAACAGAGTGTGCATTTCAGATAAATAGAGACAAAGGGCCATTCAATAAATGTTACTACGTATTATTTTTCCTTATGAATAAAAACCACATTGGATTCCTCCATCACACACAAAAGTTAATTCTAAATACTTTTAAAACTATTAAATATAAGAGAGTGACTTATGACCTCAGAATACAGAAGAATATATTAAATATAAGGCCCTAACTATAAATGGGCAAGGCTGATACAGTCAGCATGTTAAAATCAAGAACTTCTAGTCATTAAAAAGATAACTTACAGAAAGTGAAAATGGTTGGCACAAACTGGGAGGTAATATTTTTAACACTTGAAACAAACAACAGTCTTCAGAATATAGGAAAATGAGTTCAAATCAATAAGAAAAATACAATCCAATAAAAAAACTAGACCAAAAATACGAGCAGTCATTTTACAGTGGACAAAACAGATGGTGATTAAACATGGGGAAAGTAGCTCAATATTACTGGTACCTTAAATTCATCTTACCATTAATTTGGCAAAAATTAAGACACCTAATGCCAAGTGTTGGGATAAGAAAGGCATAAATTTTAAAGGAAACTCTTATTCACTGCTGATGGCAATGTGAATTAGTATGATCACACTTCAGAAATCATTACAACATTTTCTTCCAAACTTAATCATTAATTAGCTTTTATTTTTCAGGCCCAGCTGTGCTCTTCCTTGGTATATAATCAAGAAAAAAATTGCACTTATGGACCAGGTATTTAGGAACCAAGAATACTAACAGCAGACTGTTTTGTGACAGTAAAGATTGAAAATAACCCAAACATCCAATGGCAGGAGAATGCATGAAGAAATCGATGCCAACATTATCAAATATTACACAACATGAAATGAATAAATGCAGTTACACAAAACAACATGGTTAAATCTTAGAGAACACTGAGTGAGCAAGTCTACCTATAACACAATATCATTGTTAATGAGTAAAAGGATATAAGGTTTAGCAATAAAGAATGCTTAAAATAGCAAGGAAAGATTAGTAGGTAGCTCAGGGGAAAGGTGGGATGCCAGGGCAGCAATATATGGGAGCACCATTCACATCAACGATGCTCTCGTTTGAAAGGCAGGTTCAGGATATTTGCTAATTATGCTTCAAAACTGACATAATGAAGTTTTTCATGTGTCAAATTCTACTGAATACAGCTCTTTAAACGCACTGCTTAAAACAGTAATATGGCAGAATCCTGTTCTGACTAAAAAGCGGGTATCTTTTTATGCCTCCTAAATTTTCTAGAGGGGTAAATAAAAAAATAATAATAATAATAATGGTGATGATGATAGTGGTTTTCTCTGGGAAAGAAGGTACAGAATTTAAATTTTTACTTAATACACTCTCTGTAGTTTAATAATTTTACTGTGTATGTATATTTATTTTTAAAATAAATTATCCATAATTCCTTAAGTAATTCCTTAGAGAACTTTTAGAACTCAAATACAAAAGTTAAGATTAAGAGCAAAGACAGATCCTGAATGAATTCCGAAAATCCAATGTTGATTTGTCAATGAATTGAAAGAACACACAAATAGCCTGGCTGAGTGCAGGTCTCTGAAATGGAAGTTCTGGGTGACGTCCACACCCTCCTCACTCCATGGTCTCTTCGACCAGAGACTCAGCTCGGTGCTAAAGAGGCCTAGACTGCCTCCAGGGCCAGCTCTCAAAGTCTGTGGATTACACGATCCTTTTAACACACAGGATGTCCTTTAATTCCTGTCCTATGTAAGAACCTTCCTCAGATGATGCACTTTCAATTTATTCTCTATTCTACCAGAAGTTTCTTGATTTCCTTAAAAAAAAAAAAAAAGAAGGAAAGGAAGGGGAGGGGAGGGGAGGGAACTGTGAAATGCCTTCCCCAGGCTAACCCCTTCTTCAAAGATTCTGAAATGTGATTTTTTTTCCCCATCCTGGAAACATTTATATACAAACCTCCTGTTTGTAGTTAATCCTCACATTCAGTTGACTTACTCACATAGTGAAGAAATGTTTAACAGCAGGCTCTTCATTCTGATTCTTCAAAACCTCAAATTGCATTTGACTTTTTCTTTCTGGGAAGTGTTGGTGATAATATTACACTCTCTGGGGCTGACTTTAGCCTGCACCAAAGTTTTCAACTTGAATTGGGCAAAGAGGACCCAGAAGAGAAATCAAAAGCACCACGTGGTCACCTCGCATGGCCTATGCTTTCAGGGATGGACAGGCACTCCAGAGCCCACTGGTGCTTCTCCTCTGCCCCCAATGACCTCGTCCACCAATGGACTTCACAGTCATGTTCCTAGTCTCTGCAAAATAATTCATCTGATTTCAATAAGTGCTTCCTCCCACAGCTGGACACCATTATTTCTGGTACTCAAGATCTCTTCTGAAGCACATAAAACACCAGCTGATAGCCCTTAAAATGGCTCCTCCAAAACACCAATGTCCAGAAATGATCCACTCCACTCCCACCACGCCCACACCCATCTGGATCCTGGAGGGTCTTGCAATCCTAAATCACTTCCATTTGGAATCAAGATATTTTCCAAGATGTTCTAATCTTCCCTGCTTTCCTGGTGCTAAGAGTCACCTCCTAAGAGTCTCTCCTAAATTTTTATCAGGCAGAAAGGTAATGTGAGATTTGGAAATGGGGCATCCTGGGCTTGTTTCAACTCCACCAATGGCCCGTTGCCTCATCTTGAGCAAGCCTTGTTCAGTCTCAGTTTTCACAGCTGGATGATGGGAAGCACCACAGCTCACAGGGACATTGTTTAAGCCAGCAAAATAACCATGCAAATGGAAATTCATTTATAAACATGAAAGTGATAAACAAATGATAGCTGTCAGCAGCAACCATGAGGTATTTCATGTGTCCCTAGACCTCTGGGCAGGATCCAAACTTGCGTGGCTCCAGGAGCTTGAGAATAAAAATCAACCTCCTCTAAGGCTGTCTCTTCTCTCTGTGCTGTGACAGAAGACATCCCTCAGCCAGATCTGGATCTCCCAAATTCCTGCAGCCCTGCAGCACCATCAGAGTATTCTCCTCTGAGAGAATAAAACATGTAGACCATCTCCACACCCAGTCTTCCTTGCAGCTGGGAGCAACAGAGCTTGCTGGTATCTTGTTTGTATCTGCTGAGTTTCCACCTTGCAGCATGGCTCCACCAGTTATACACACTGACCTCCTTCCCTCTTCCCTCGGGACCTAGATTGGGCTGCAGGTGGTCATTTTGTGTGCTTTTAGTTCTTAGCCCGTAGCTAACATGTGAGTGGCTAACATCTGAATGTTGATCACACGTTATGAACAGTTTCCCCATCCTTCAATACATCTGATCCTTAGAGCATCTGCCATTCCCATTGTATAATGAACAAATCCAAGAGGGAAGTGGCTTCTCCAGATCACGTGGGCAGGACAGGGCAGAGCCAGGCCTCACCGACTCTCGAGCTCCACCTCTTCCCACAGACCCTCTCATTGGCACTGTGTGGCCTGCAGCAGAGGCTGTCCCTTTTTTTGGCTTAAATATGGCTTAAAATAATTTTTAAAAACTACTCAGGCCCTTTGCACGCCCCCAGTTGCCATCAAAAACATTCAATAGAACTACAAATCACTGAAAATGATGTAACTTCTGGCATATTGCCTTTTAAAAAATAAGTCAATGTCAGTTTAAAAGGATTTAATTTTTGGCCTATCACTAAATTTTATATATGTAGAAACTTTCTTCTCGGGCACAAATTTTATAGCATTCCTTTATCTCTCTGAACCTATATTACCATTGTTATTCTCCTGACATAATTTTTACTTCACGTAATGTAATATAGGATTCCTTGTCTATATTTTATCAGTGGAAGTATTTTACTGATTTTAAAAATTAAGAAAAGTATTAATTTTTAAAATAGCTTGTTACCATAAGGTTCCAACTATTAAAAATTACTGCAATTGTAATGATTATATAATTAATAAAAACAAGATAAATATAAAATTAATGTACATTTCTTAAATCTAAAAAATAAACTATTGAAAACAGAAGAATTTGGATTTTTTCTCTTTAAGTTTGTATATCTATGGATAAATATTACTTATATGTATAATAAGACTCAATTCAAGATCAATTTTGTTCCAACTTTTCACTTTTATAGCTATAATAACTTCAATACTTTGTTCACATACATACACAGATGGACTAGAAGATACATTGTAAAAATGAAACTCAAGTCTTGAACTTCTATATATATGCCAAAAATCACATAGTAATAAAAGAAAAAACTAACTCTGAGTGATCAGCTGACAACTTAATCAGCAGATCTTCCCACAAAAGTAAACCTTTGGGAACCACCAGATATGTAAATAATATACAACCAAGACATTAGTCATTCAAGTCCAGTTTCTGGGAAACACATCAAGAGACTATACTAAGACTTTATAAATAATTGTACTCATTACTTTTTCACTTAGAGGCACTTTGTTTAAGTCAATATACTCAAGAACGAGCTTGAAAAAAATCTTAATACGTGATTTTATTATTAAAAATGCTTCAATTACATGTTTGTCAATATTATTTGTATATTTAGCTGATTCTAATAACCTAAGAGACAAAGGAGGTTCTCACTGTCAAATCGGTCAGCCCTGTGTTCTACCAGAAGAGGTTTCACCTTATTTTTAAATTCAAAGAAATGTTTTTACATTGACTATATATTTATGTACATACAATTATAGGTATTATATTTATTTATATCATATATATTTAGAGAGAGAAAGAAAAAAGGAAAAATAATTTTTTAAAGCACTGAGATAAATTATGAAACACAACTTATAAAACAGATCATTAAAATCAGTAAGGTCAGGTTTAAATCAAGATTGAGGTGACTGAATTATGTTACCCATTTTATAACAAATTATAAAGGCAAGATACTAACGGTGTTCTCATTAATATTTAATAAAGCAGTGTTAAATTGAGATAAAATTAGAAGTTATTGATGAAGCTGTAAGTCTGAGAGCAGGCACGATATTTCTTTAATGAATGTATATGCATGTGTCTATGAAGTTCTGTTGTTAGGCTTTTGGGAATAATCAAAAGAAACTGTATGTTTAAAATAAGGACAAAAATACATTTGTTTTTGTTAAGCCTCATGACCCAACATTTCCTACTGGGTCTTCTTCCCTTTATCCCAGAAGCATGATATCACCCAATCAACCATCCAGAACCCTTTTGTTTTGAATCACATCACTACCCTTGACACATCTGAATGGTTCTCCCTGCCCAGGAGACAGATTCTACCTCCTCCCGATGGCAAATCTTCAGACTCCAGGCTCCAAGGGGCTCCCCAGCCCTGCTGTTCCAGGGCCCAGGTTCTCCTCATCTCTTTCCTCACAGCAGGCTCAAAACTGCCTTGGTTGTGAGAATTCTTCTAACAGTCAGCATCCATTTCTCATTGTCTTAGTTCTACTCTGGCCTGTGCCCCAGTTTTGGGAACTGGAATCCACATCCTCAGCTTGTCAACATTACCCAAAAAAAAAAAAAGTCAACAAAAAAACCCACATTCTTACAAACAGAAGTCAGCCTGTGTCTCCTCATTTATCCTGGGAGCCTCAAGCATGGGACCTTGCACATCATGGATGCTCATTAAATGCTGACTTGATCTTTCTAGAGAAATCTATACCGCCCTAGAAAACAGGCACTTGCTGTTCTCTTGCCAGTAGTTGACCGTCTCCCTCCAATTTGGCATGTATAAACACCAGGAAGGCTCAGAGAAGACTGACCCAGCAACAGACTGACTTAACATCATAGCCTAGAGCACAAAATATGGAGAAAAATGGCCCAAAGTCTGAAAAACAGAAGTAAACAAACCCCAGAAAACTGTAACTGAGCTAAATGTGGAAAATGTGGTTATGATTGCTTGTAACCATACCATCAGCCGCTGCATCTCAGAAGAGCATCTCTGTTTCCATTTCTAAAAATACTGCTCATTTCTACACATTAGGAACTCCGAAACCAGGAGGAACTAGAGCAAGGTATCGGTCTTTTCGCTTCTAGTTCATGCTTTAAAAATGACCTTTGCCCTAAAGGCCAGCTAGCCAAAAGCAGACCAGCAACGAGCCGGCCACACAAAGCTGCAGTTTCCCAAACGTGGCCGGTCCAAAGGCTGAGTGATGGCCAAGGCCAAGTTTTTAACCAACGATTTCTTTTCTTTTTAAACTACTGATATTTCCTACTTGGGAAAAACAAAACAAAACAGAACAAAAACCTGTATTTCAAAATTAGCTACTTCAATCATAGAAGGCTGGATTGAGGCTGCTTTATAGTCCATGAAAACCACCTCTCTTCATAAATTCTAAACATTTAAAAAATCTTTGCTCGTGCTGGAATGTCATTTTCTAGTATTTTGGCCACTTCACCATGACTCTTTTGTGAATATGAAGCCATTTCACAGTTCTTGGAATTTGTTTGAGACAGATTCCCAAACACAGCGTCCTGGGAGGTGGGCGTGGCCAACAGAGAGAACACAAAATTCTACTTGGCCTTGTGATGTGTTTTCTCCAGGGTTCTTTAATGTCTCCCTCACACCTGAGGAGTCCCTATCTCGGGGCCAGCAAAAGCACTGCAGGGAAAGATGCAATAATCTTAATATGTTAAAGTTAAGATTAAAAAATAAACATAAAATTAGAATGCACTTATCTTCCAAGGAATGGAAGAGAAAGCGGGAGGGGTAACTTCAAATGGCAACTATCACAGTGGCCACATCTGGGCCACAGGGCCCCAGCCAGGAAATGCAACAGTGACACCTTAGCAATGCCTTCCCAGTATCACCAAAGGGGTAAGTAGGCAATCGGGTAAGTGGAGGGGAAGATCTCTCCAGCAGCCCTTTTAAAGTACGGACCATGAAAACGTGAGACAGGATGACTGAGAAGCCGAGCCTTTGGGAGGAACACTGGAACTTGCGGCACCCACAGACACCCCACATTCCGGGTTCCTCACACCACCTCAGATCACTGCCTGTGCCACTGCGAGTCCTTTCTCCATCACCCCAGCCCCACAGTGCCCGGCCTCCTCCCACATCTCCACTGGCTCCTCCTCTGCTCCTTCCTCCCTCAGACCCGCTGTCCTCTCTCCTCACTTCCCTGTCTCAGTGCCCTCTCAGATTAGGATCCTCTCTCCCTGGCACACAATACCAACTCCAGCCATTCTTTCACTGTGTCCCTCTCAGCTTGGCCAAAAGATCACTCAATCCTTGACCTCCTGCACACTTCAACTCCCCATCAGGGCTGTCTAGAGAAGCATGCAGTCACCCAGAGTGGCTCTTTCAGTCTGGAGCCAGAGCTTCGAGTGGGCTGTGAATGCTTCAGGTGACCGCTCTGCACCTCCATCTCTCTAGAGGACTTTCTGCTGCCTCCTGGTCTCTGCAAACTTCCAATCCCTCTCCATGTAGCATGCTCAGATGGTGGCTTTGACTCCCATTTCACAAAGAAAGGTCGGTAATCAGAAGAGAACTGCACAGCCTCCTCCTCCGAGCGCCACCCACGCATGTATCTGTCATTTGGTCCATCCCCACTGGTAACTATCCGTGTTCCTCCTAAAGCCAGTAACTCCACTTGTCCACAAACCCATCTCTCTCTCCTACTCAAGAAGTGTTTTCAGCAGCCCTCCATCCCACACAATCAATATTTCACTCTCTACAGAATCACTCCCATCAGCATCTAAACATGCTGATAATGCTTCCAACTGAAAAATAATTCTCCCAAGCTTATTTACCCCACCAGATACCACCTCAAACTCTGCTCCCTTTTGCAGCAAAGCTCCACTGAGTTGTCTACAATCCCTGTCTCCACTTCCTCCCTGCATTCTTCTCTCCAATCCAGCTTGTGTGGCCACAGCCACTGGACCACTGGTCCTGGCACTGACCCGAGCCTCCATTCTCAGTCCTCTCCATGCTCCTGGTTTCCCCGCTTCCTCCCTGGTTGTTCCCTCTTGTTCTCCTTTGCTGGCTTGTCCTCTTCTGCTCCTCATGAAGCTGGAATGCCCCAGGGCCCAGTCCTTACAACGCCTCTCTTCTTTCACTGGGGATCTCATCTGATCTTATTCCTTGAAATACCAAACAGAGGCCAAAGACTCCTATCAATCTCCGACACATACCGCCCTCTTAAACGATCAGATCTGGATAGGACCACCCACTCGCCGTCTCCATGTGGGTGGCTTATAATCTTCTCACACTCAGCAAGTTCAAAACTGAACTTTGAATCTCTTTTTCAAATTGAGATGGAGTCTTGCTTTTGTCACCCAGGCTGGAGTGCAATGCCGCGATCTCGGCTCACTGCAACCTCCGCCTCCCAGGTTCAAGCAATTCTCCTGACTCAGCCTCCCGAGTAGCTGGAATTACAGGCACCTGCCACAACTCTCAGCTGATTTTTATATTTTTAGTAGAGATGGGGTTTTGCCATGTTGGCCAGGCTGGTCTCAAACTCCTGACCTCAGGTGATCCACCCATCTCGGCCTCCCAAAGTGCTGGGATTACAGGTGTGAGCCACCGCACCCGGCCTCTGAATCCCTTTTTGCACCCAAACCTTCTCTGGCTGCAACCTACTCCATCTCCACTGGTGACAATTCCATCTAGTTACTCAAACTAAAGTGCCTGGAGTCATTACAGACTTTCCCCTTTTCCTCATATTCACAACCACTCTGGAAGGACATGGTAAGGGCTCTCTCTTCAGACTATCCAGAATGTGGCCACTTTTCCCTGCTGCTGCTGCTACTGCTATCTGCAGAGTGTGCCCCACTGTCTCTTGTCTGGATTACTAAAGTAGAATTCTCCAATGACCTCTGAGATGGTCTCCTGGGTTTTACTCTTGTCCTCCGCCCTCTCCAACGTCCTCTGAGATGGTCTCCTGGATTTTACACCCTTGTCCTCCACCCTCTGCAACGTCCTCTGAGATGGTATCCTGGATTCTAGCCTTGTCCTCCGCCCTCTCTAATGTCCTCTGAGATGGTCTCCTGGATTCTAGCCTTGTCCTCTACCCTCTGCAGTATCCTCTGAGACGGTCTCCTAAACTCTACCCTTATCCTTCACTCTCTCCAATGTCCTCTGAGATGGTCTCCTGGACTCTAGCCTTGTCCTCCGCCCTCTCTAATGTCCTCTGAGATGGTCTCCTGGATTCTAGCCTTGTCCTCCACTCTCTCCAATGTCCTCTGAGATGGTCTCCTGGATTTTACACCCTTGTCCTCCACCCTCTGCAACATCCTCTGAGATGGTATCCTGGACTCTAGCCTTGTCCTCCGCCCTCTGCAACGTCCTCTGAGATGGTATCCTGGACTCTAGCCTTGTCCTCCGCCCTCTGCAACGTCCTCTGAGATGGTATCCTGAACTCTAGCCTTGTCCTCCGCCCTCTCCAACGTCCTCTGAGATGGTCTCCTGGACTCTAGCCTTGTCCTCCGCCCTCTCCAACGTCCTCTGAGATGGTCTCCTGGACTCTAGCCTTGTCCTCCGCCCTCTCCAACGTCCTCTGAGATGGTCTCCTGGACTCTAGCCTTGTCCTCCGCCCTCTGCAACGTCCTCTGAGATGGTCTCCTGGATTCTAGCCTTGTCCTCTACCCTCTGCAGTGTCCTCTGAGATGGTCTCCTGAACTCTACCCTTATCCTTCAATCTCTCCAATGTCCTCTGAGATGGTCTCCTGGACTGTAGCCTTGTCCTCTGCCATCTGCAATATCCTCCAAGATGGTCTCCGGGATTCTACCCTTTCCTCCACCTTCTACAGTTTATTCTCAATGTAGAGGCCAGAGTAAGCCATGTAAAATGAAATAGACCCTGCTTCTCTGCTTAAAACCCTACACTGATATCCCATCATGAACCTAGAATTCCCCCACAGCCTGCAATGGCAGGCACAGCCAGGTCCCACTATGTCCTGCCCAGTCCCAGCTCACAGCTCTGTGCTGAGTCTTTCCAGCCAGGCTGGCCTGGGTGCTCCTCCAGCTGTCCGTATGCTGCAGCCACCAGCCCTTCTGTCTACAGCGCTCTTGCCCAGATGCTAAGTGGCTAGTTACTGCGCCTCCTTAAAGCGCATGTTCAATTTCACCTTTAGAGACCTCCCTGACCGCTCCACTTAAAACTGCAACCTGCCCCGTCCTACTAGACATGGTCTACTTTTTCTTTTCTCTACAATATCTAGGCCTTGTTGCATAGCATATAATTTGCTTCCGGCTACTGTCAAATGAGAATTGTCTGTCTCTTCCTGACTGTCCCTACCCCCATCCTCCACTTGTATTCCTCACAAACACAGAATCTTCGTGAGAGCAGGCACTGGTGCTGCCTCACTGAGTTCTGAGTTAGAGCTGTGCCTGGCACACGCAGGAGCTCAATCCACATGTTCTCTAGTGAATCAGGGAGATCTAAAACAGGAGACTCCAAGGATTATTAAAAGCAGCAAATGAATAAACCTGGAAATCTTTCCAAAGTATAAACAACTATGATGGCGTAAAATAATGTGTTGAACACTACCTTAAAATTCATTCCGGGGAAACCCACTAGAAAATTGCCTTTATGGTGTGGCTTAACAGGTATAGAAAAATCCACCCAGGCAGGCCTACTATCTTTTCCAACAATGGCCTGAGATTCCACTAAGAAGAGATCAATGAACGTTGGCAAGCCTTCATTTTCCGAATTCAAAGTTACCTCTGAGAAGTCCAGAGGGGAAGAGAGGAAATGTCTTCAGGCCAGGTCCTGGTGTCCTGCTGTGCTTATACACACTCAGATGTCTCTGCCCTCAGGTCAGGCACCCATAGGGAGAAATGGGAGAAGGTCTCTGGCACCAGGGCTCCCTGCAGAGCTGGGGGAGGCTGGGGGCATGTCAGAGTCAGCAGGGTACTGGATGCCTAAGAAACAAGAGAAGAACACAGGCAGTTAGAGGAGCAGGGAGGAGAGGAGCAGGGCACAAAGCCTTTCTTCAAGCCCAGAGGAAAGGCTACTGACATTAGAAATCTTATCCAGTCAGACAGTTGTGAAGCATAATAGTAAACTGGAGAAAAAACTGAGGTTTACTATGTTAAAAAAAAATCCACCAAGAAGTTAATGAATAAATCTATCAACACAGACAATTCTGAGATAACAAACTGTCCCTCGATCTTCATTCTGTCCCCTCCTTTTCAATCACAGCCATTCAGCTTTGCCCAGTGAGTCTCCTATAGAGAGAGGTGCAAGTCCACAGAAACGCTTGCTTCTCAGGGCAATCATGAGAAAAATAACTCAGAAGTATATAATAAAATGAAAATAAAATTAAAAGAGGATAAAAATAAACTAATGAAAAAGAAGGCAAAACGGAAGAACAGAAGAACACAAATAACATTACGATCCATGGAAAACAAATAGTACAATGGCAGACATAAATTCAGCGTTATCAGTAATTACGCTAAATGGTTTAAACACTCCATTCAAGGGCAGGAATTGGTTGAATGAGTAACAACTATATGTTATTACAAGAAACATAATTTAGAATAGCACCAGAAAGAATACTTAGAAAAAACTTTAACAAAAGATGTGTAAGATCTGTATATTAATAACTACCAAAACATCATTAAAAGAAATTAAAGAAGCCCTAAAAAATAGACATCCCATGTTCGTGGATGGAAGACAATGTTGCTAAGATAGCAACACCTTCCAAACTAATATATTAACAGATTGATTAATTGGTGAATAGATTACATGTAATTGCTATTAAAATCACAGCTGCCTTTTTTCAATAAAAATTGACAAGCTGATCCTAAAATTCACACAGAAATCCAAGAGACTCTTAGTAGCTAAAAGAACCTAGAAAAGAAAAAAAACTTGGGGGAGTTACACTTCTTAATGTCAAAACTTACTATAAAGCTATATTAATCAAGATAGTGTAATAGTGACATAAGGACAGACATATGGATTAATGGATTAGAAGTGACAGTCCAAAAGTAAGCATCTACATTTCTGGTTAATTGATTCTTGACAAGAGTATCATGACATTTCAATGGGTAAATGATAGTGTTTTCTTTTTCAACGAATAGTGCTGAAAAACTGAATCTAAATACAGACCTTAAACCTTTCACAAAAATTAACAGCAAATGAATCATAGACCTAAATATAACAAATAAATTTATAAAACTCTTACAAATAAAACATAAAAGTAAATTTTTATGATCACAGATGAAGAAATGGTTTCTTAAATATGGTGCTAAAAGCTCAAACAAGAAAAAATAGATACATTGTAATTCATCACAGTTAAAAATGTTTGCATGTCAAAAATGCCATCAAGAGAGTAAAAAGACAACCCACAGAATGCAAAAGTGCATTTGCAAATCATATATCTGATAAAGGCCTCGGATTCAGAATATATGAAGAATACTTAACAATCCAAAGACAACCCAAATGTAAATATGGGCAAAGGATTTAAATAGACATTTCTCCAAAGAAGATATTCAAATAGCCAATAAGCACAAGAAAAATTGCTCTACATGACTAACCAATTAGGGAAATGCAAATCGAAACTCCAATGAGATGCCACTTCACACCCACTAGGATGGCTAGAATCGAAGGACAGATAATAACAAGTGTAGACAAGAATGTGGAGAAATGTGAACCCTTACACATTGCTGGGGAGAATGTAAAGTGGTGCAGCTGCTTTAGGAAATAGTTTGGCAGCTCCTCAAAGTGTTGAACATAGAGTTCTCATATGGCCCAGCATTTCCACACCTAGGTAAACACCCAACATAAATGAAAATATATCTCCACAATAAAACCTATACAGGAATGTTCACAGCTGCATTATTCATAATAGCCAAAAAGTGAAAACGACCCATATGTCCATCAACTAGTGAATGTTTAAAAAAAAAAGACTGAGGCAAATCTATGCAATGGATTTGGCCACATAAAGGAATGCAGTACTGATTCATGCTACAGCATGGGTAAATGCTGAAAACATTGTGCCAGATGAGAGAGAGAAGCCAGACACAAAAGGACATATATTATATGAAACCACTCACATGCAAGGTCAAGAACAGAAATCCATAGGGACAGAAAGTGGATCACCGGTTTCCAGAAGCTTGGAAAGTGAGAGAATAAGGAGTGAGTGCTAAGGGATGCAGAGATTTTTGGAGGGTACTGAAAAGACCCTGGAATTAGATAGTGATGTTGGTTATAAAACTCTGTGACTATACTAAAAACCACAGAATGGTGTACTTTAAAACGATGACTTTTATGCTGTGTGAATTCCATTTTAATAAAACTACTATTTAAAAAGAAAGAAAGAGGCCGGGCACAGTGGCTCACACCTGTAATCCCAGCACTTTGGGAGGCCGAGGCAGGTGGATCACGAGGTCAGGAGTTTGAGACCAGCCTGGCCAACATGGTGAAATCCCATCTCTACTAAAAATACAAAAATTAGCTGGGTGTGGTGGTGGGCACCTGTAATCCCAGCTACATGGGAGGCTGAGGCAGGAGAATCGCTTGAACCCAGGAGGCAGAGGTTGCAGTGAGCCAAGATCAAGCTGTTGCACTCCAGCCTGGGCAACAAGAGCGAAACTCCACCAAAAAAAAAAAAAAAGGGGGGAGGGGGGGGAGGGGAGGGGAACAGAAACATGCCAAGTAGAAAAAATTTTAAAAGATGAAGTCTGGATTACTCCAGGTTTTCCCAAATGTTCTCTTTCTCAGTATAGCTTTTGTTCATCAGGACTGCAACACTACATGTAAACTCTGCTTAACTTTAGGCATTTCTGTTCGGGAAGCAAAGAACAAATTCAACTGCCTCTTTCTCTCTCCCCCTCTGCCTCTGCAGGGCCATCCTAGTTTTCTCAAAGCAGAGAAATAGAGGAGCAGTGTTTCCATCTCACCAGACAGAAGACACAGCCTGGTGGACAGGCCCATATATCTTTTTGGTAGATATTCCCTCGTTACTGCTCCTTTACTAAAATAGCAAGCATTGCCCACATGCAGCCTGAGGATGCTAATTTTTTTGCAACATTCAGGACCAGGCTGCTCCAGCTAAAGCCTTTAATGCCAATGTCTCCGCCAGCCGACAGCCCTGACCCAGCCTCCAAACATCACCTGGCCGTGCACAGAGCAAGCCTCTCCCCTCCAGAAAGCTGTTCCTCCTCAGTCCTGAGCAGCATCTAGATATCCATTCCAGAAAATGGTATCCACTTTGTTGCAAATCTATTCTCTGCCTTTACTTGGCAATAAATTCTGAGCCTTCAAACAAAAGACAATGTAGTGTCTTTTACTACAGCTTCTGCCATTTTTCCCAGGTAAGAAGAGCCTGTAAACAGAATTATAACCTCCAGCAGGAAGAAAAGCTCTCTGCTCAGCTGGTGCACTGGCAAATGAAGCCTTTCCCAGCTGCATTATAAAAAGATTTATAAAGAGAGCCTGGCCACAGAGCTTCCTGCCCAGAGGGGTGTGTTGGGAGCCCAGTGCAGCTCCTGGGCTGTTGGCAGGTTGCAAAGCCTCCTGTCCCCACCTGGACAGTGGCCCATGGTCACACAGCTGACTGGCATCCGCATTTTCTCAGCACCAGCAAATGGGCGCTAATGAAGTGCCATAGCATTTCACTTGGTTGTTTGTCATCCATATTTTTAACAGCCTCCAGCCAAGCTGCATGTGTACCCAGGTATCAAGAACTGTTCTTCATATACTCTGGTTACAAAGCCACACCGGTATTGAGTGGTCAGTCCCTCAATACTCAAGAAGCCCTCACATTTTTAGTACCTGTTTTTATAGAACACTAGGAATGCATGTACTGGGTTTTAGCAGAAATATCTGTAGTAAATGTTCACGCACTCAACCTTTTCTTGCACCCCGACCATGTGCTCAGACAGCACATAGGAGTGACAACAAGGTGAATAAGATGTGGTCTCTGCTGTCAAGGAGCTCAGACTATGTAGGAACCTATAGACCGCACCTGGCCCTCAGTCACACACACATACACACACACACACACACACGCACACACACACACTACTGTGTGTGACTTGAAAAAATCTGATATACTGAAGGATAGGATGAGGCTTCTCATTTCCTAACAGTGTGCTTGTCTGGTAACTTCAATACAATTAATTAATTTACACCTTTCTCGGAACACAGATGCTACTTCAAATTATGAACAAAAGACTCAATGGTTCAGAATAACCTGAGAAAGTCAACCTGATGCAAAAACATACATTAAAGACATTATTTTATTCATTTCTTTCTTTCACCAAGTGTGTGTCTATCAATATAGAAAAGGATCCTGTTGGTGATTTTTTAAGATTATATAAGATGACTCCTTGTTAAATAAAGGCTCTAAAATAGCAGCAGCTGAAATCACTACAATAAAAAGGCTTATGAGAAAAGAGTCAGTGACAACCACTCAAAACCTTCAGAACTTTGCAGTCTGAGTATTTATCTATACACACACACGCATGCATCTATAGATGCATGTATGTGTATACGTGTGTATATATGCATCTATGTGTGCACATGTGTGTACATATGTATCTATATGTGTGTGGGTGTGTGTATATATATGCCATCAGTTAGTGATAAGAGCTACAATAAAATATAACCAGGTAAAGAAAGGACGTGCTATTTTCTTAGTCTTTAAGGCCTCTCTGAAGACGTGATATTTTAAGTGAGTCCTGGATGAAATGGGCAAGCAGGACATGAGAATGTACGGAGAAAGAACATGCTCCACAAACATGCTCACTGCTCCGCACAAGCAATAACAGTGAAGCCCCCCCTGCCTTCACTGTTTCCATAGGCCGAGCCGCCCACGTTCCCTAAAGGAACAGTGAAAGCAGTGAAAAACAGAAACCTGACAGATATTGAAGGTACCTCCCAAAGCATCTGATGGGAGAAAGGAAGGGAGGCAGGGAATGAGGGAGGGAAAGAAAGAAGTCAAAGACGCTTCCAGACTTTAGTCCTGAACAGTCGTTTGAGCGGCACTGTCCATGACATGGATGTCCCTCAGAAGCCCTAGGGTAGGTGTGCAGATTGCCGTGCCGACAACAAGCATGGGCTCGTGGGGGTGGCCTGGTGACACAAAGTGAGAGGCCATCCCATCTACGTGCTGTTAACATTAACACTGGAAGCCAAATGAGCTCACCCGGGCAGGGATGTAGACGGGAAAGACAGGAAAAGAGGCCTGAGGACGGAGCCGTGGGGCCCTCGGATGTCCAAACACAGAGACGCAGCTCAGTGATGAAGAGCGACCAATGAGGGAGGAGGAACGGGGAGCTGCAAGGAGAGGGTGGTGACCTCAGAATGGGATGCTAGATGTCCAGATTTTAGAAGAACTGGGTGTTACTGCAGGAATGGGTATCTAATGTAAGACCAAAGAGGATGACCAAAAGGAGGAGGCCAAAGAAGAAAGTCAGAGATCTAGTTTTGAAATGGCCCGCTATGCAGATGTTGAAATGGCTAAAGTAGTAACAGGAAGGAAGATGAAGATGGTGAATTAGTTGCTAAACTCGTCTATGAATGCGGAGGAGGACAAAAGGAGGGGTTATCTGTAGAAGGCTCAGAGAAGAAGGAAGAGGGATGGTAAAGCCTGATGGCATATGTCTCAAGGGAGCAGGGGATTTTTAGGAAGGAAGAAGGTGCAATGGCCTGGAAGTGGCAATGAGAAGCACAGACAGCATCCACTCCACCTTGACCATGTGGTTTTTTTCTTTTTTTTGAGTGATGACCATGTGACAGTCACTGAACTTGGCGGTGATATGCACAATATTGGCAAAAGCACAGCTACTGCAAAATAGCTGCATCTTACAGAAGAAGAAACAGGTTAAAATCCTTGCCCAGGTCAGATAGCTGGTCAGTGGCAACCCATGTCCAGCTGCAGAGCTCCTGCTCTTATCTAGGACTCCACAGAGTCTTCTATGTAGATATCTTTAAATACTTCTAAGTAGTGTCTCAGAACAACAGAAGAAAGATGGGTTATTCACTAAACAGTTTTCAGACAAATAGCTATAGGTGGGGAAAAAATAGGCTGGGAAAAAAGATTAGGCTAGTTTCCTAACAATGCTAAAAGTAAAACTACAATTTTACCAGAGGAAAAAAATAACCGAAATATGTATAACTCAGCAGGGAGAAAGGCCTTTAAAGCAAACCTCAGAAATAAGGAAGTGGTAAAGTTCTAACTACATAAAAATAATATTTCTATTTGGAAAAAATAACATAAGACAAGTAAAAAGTAAGTAACAAAACTGGGAATAATTATTCTCATTACATGTAATGAAGAATTAATACTTCTAATTTATAAAGAAAAATATCAATAGAAAACACTGCAATAGAAAAGCAGGTAAAGAATGTGAACAGGTTCACAGAAAGAGAAATACTAGTGGCTGATAAACATTTGAAAAGACGCTGAAACTTATTCCTAATTAAAGACATGAAGTAAAAAGATACCATATTTCACTTGTCAGATCAGCAATGATGAAAAACCTCGATACTGTTGAATAAAAACCCAATACTGTTGAATGTGGAGAAAGAGGAACTTTCATCCATTTCTTAGCAGAACAACGATAGATGTCATTTTGGAAAATGACTTGGAAACAGATCAAAACATAAAACACACATAACTCTGACCCACATGTGCTGCCCTAAGTATTTACTCAAGAGATACATTGGTGAAAAAAAATTTCATGTGTATGTTAAAACAAAACAAAACAAAACAAAAACAAAAACAAAAAACCCTGGAAGCAATCTTCACAACAGCAAAAACTGAAAATTACTTACAAACCCATCAATAGAAGAAAAGCTGAATAAATAATACAGCTATATGACTGAAGAATAAGCTGAACCTTAGTTAATATTTCATGTCTTGGCATGAAAAGATATCTAAGATATATCAGCAAAGAAAAAGTCACACTACAAAAATATGTATACACTATGATCCCATCTGTGAACACACACTTAAGTTATATACTCACAATTTTTCTAGAAGAATTAAAATTAAAAAAAAAACTGTGGGCAATTGCTTTAGAATAAAGGGAATTTTATTCTCTATTTTTTTTCCTTTCAAAGTTGTTTTTTATTCTCTGCATTTATAACTTTAAATTTTTAGAGGCTAAAGACTTTTGATACAGTACCCATGAGATACTATACACTGAGAGAAAACAATTATTTTTATTTTGCCTCACCAAGGATTGTATCTCATAACATACTGCAAGCTCTAAATTAAAATCCCACAAAAAGACAGCATTTCTTTGCATTGCAGCCTCCCTGAAGCAAATCCTTAGAGTAGGCTCTGCTCTGAAATCCACATAGAAATCCAAGTTAGTAGAGGCTCTTCCTTCTCCATAGCCTTTCTCCCTCTTCTCCATAATGAAGGAACATTTTAGACTCTGTGCCCACTAGTGATCACAGCAAAATACTGCTCAAGAGAGACCCTCCCACTTACCTACAATTCCTTACACATACGTACGTAAAGGGTTCCAAAGGAATCCCTCCACTTCTCTTCCAGTCTTTCAATTTCCAAGTCTAGGATTGTTTTCTTAGCTGTTGCTGAACTTGCAAGTTAGTATTTCAAAAAGCAGTAAAGCTCTGCGCAGTTAAGCTTATGCAGCCGCTATAAGTGGAGGTTTTCACATGCGTGGTTTGTTTGACTTTACTATGAATAGAGGTCTTGTCCCGCTTCAATAAAGCACCTCTCTGTTTGCATGCATCGTATACTAATAGTCTGTACACTGGGAAACACAGGGATCCCTTTAGAGTTGCCCTGCAGTGAGTTATTTTGCACTTGTCTTCTCTGCGGGAAAACAAAATACACTCTTCAGCAGTGGAGATATTTGTCAAATTATAGCTATGGAACAAACTCGTTGGTTCATTGGTTATCAATTGATTGAGTATTGTTTAAAATTCTCTTATTGTGATAAAAGGCATTTGGCTAATTCTGCCGTCATTCCTGATTCTAAGATATCACTCATAAAAATGAAGCTGAGTCTTAGGCTTAAACTGCTCACAAAGAACCAATTGATTTATCTGACCGGATACCAAATTAGGCACAAAATGAGAAGCTTGTTATAGTAGAGGCATTACTACAGGAAAAAAATAGTTTATTTAGAATGGTGAGATAAAACACACACCAATTTTAAAGAACTTAGAAAGCAATTCCTTTGGCTATGTAATTTTGTAAAGGAATAAGGTAACTTAATATACTAAGGAAAAAAAAAATCTCCAAATAGCAATACACAGTATTTTCTATTTTTAAAGTGTGTGTAATTGTGAATGGTCTAAATATACCAGTTAAAAGGTACAGATATTCAGGGAGGGTAAGATAGCAAGTGTCAACTACATGTTGCATTGTCCACAGGAAACCTACTTCAAATAGGAAGATTCATGTTAAAAATAAAGGGATGGAAAAAGATATACCATGCTAACACTAATCAAAAGAAACCTGGACTAGCTATGTTAATTTCAAATAAAGCAGAGTTCAAAGCAAGAAAAAAATCATCACAACAAAAAGGGTCATCACAAAATAATAAAGAGATCAATTTTCCAAGACATAACAATGCTAAACATGTAATACCCTACAACAGAGCATCAAAATACATATGGCAAAACTGACAGAACTGCAGGGAGAAACAGACAAATCCACTACTAATAGCTGTAGACTTTAACACCCCTTTATCAGAAATGGACAAATTCAGCAGGCAGAAAATCAATAAGAACATAGTTGAACTGAATAGCACTAACAATCAACTCGATCTACTTGATAAAGAATATTCCATCCAACAATAGCAGAATACACATGCCTTTAGTTCAAAGGGAAGAGTCCAGGCCACAAAACACACCTTAAATGTAAAAACAAACAAGAAAAAAACAAAAATCATACAAAGTATGGCCTCATATCACAATGGAATTAAACTAAAAATCAGTAAGAGAAAGATAGATGGAAAATCTCCAAATATCTGGAGATTAAACAGCACACTTCTAGATAACACAAGAGCCACTCGCATTTTCACCATAAATTTAAAACAAAACCACCACCAAAACAGAAAATTAGAGAAAAAATGGAAATATGGCATTATTTCATCTAGGCTATCTTTAACTGAAAACTAGGAAAAAAACGACATGGGTCAAATACTTCCATTTTTGTGGACCAGAGGGCAGTCTTTTATGAGCCAATGAAGTTCTCCACAGTGGACTCTGAATGCTGTCAGCAGGCCTGTCCCTCCCCATTCCCAAAACCCAGCTTCTGACCTGGGTAATTCCAATGGTAATTTGTGAATCTGCATTTTGGACAGGCCTTCAAGGTTTTCCTTTGAAGTTTCATAGGCATGATTTCTTTAATCCTCAGAGGATTCCCACAAAAGAAGTAACCCTGGTACAATTCTCACTTTAGAGATGAATAAAACAGGAACATTTACAGAGAAGTCACAGGTCTTTTCACAAATCCAGTGGGGCCTGAAGTCTTGAGCAGGATCCTGTCCCTGTCCCCACAGTCTTGCCTTCTCTGCTCAGGCACTGACCACGACCGCTGCACTAGGAGATGCTTCTGGACTCTGCCGGGCACACTGTCCCAGTTCTGACATGAACAGTACTCAGTCAGACCTGCAGGTGCATGGTATCAGGTCGGCCTGGGAGGGCAGCCGTTTAGGAGCAATGTGGTTGCTTGCATGGCTTTGTCCAGTTTATTAATAATAGGAGGATTTCTTCCTTGTTTCATTTCAATCCCATGGCAGCAAAATGTCCACTTATGACATAAGGTGGATTTATTGGTTGAAATATATATAGTTAGCCAGGCGCAGTGGCTCATGCCTGTAATCCAAGCACTTTGGGAGGCCGAGGTGGGAGAATTGCTTGAGCTCAAAAATTCGAGACCAGCCCGGGCAACATGGCAAATCCCCACCTCTACAAAAAAATATAAAAATTTGCTGGGTGTGGTGGCACACACCTGTGGTCCCAGCTATTCAGGAGGCTGAGGTGGGAGGTTGCTTGAGCCCCAGAGATCAAGCTGTAGTAAGCTGAGATTGCACCACTGCACTCCAGCCTGAGTGACAGAGCAAGATCCTGTCTCAAAAAAATAAATTATACATATATATACACATATGTATGTATATATAGATAGATAAAGTGTGTGTATCTAAATATATACACACGTGTGTGTATCTATATATATTATATATATACCCATAGATGTGTGTGTGTGGTGAGCATGTGTGTGTATCTATATATATTATATATATACCCATAGATGTGTGTGTGTGGTGAGCATGTGTGTGTATATATATGGAGTAACAAAATTTGTGTGGACTGAGGGGATGACTGAATTTACAATTAATTTTTTACAAAACTAAATTAATTTACTTCACTAAAAATGAAATATAACCATAATTGAAAAATAAAAAATAGAAAAACTGTCACAATCCTTATGAGTTCTGATTCCTCTCCTCAGCACATTTTCAAGTTTGTACATCAAACTGCACAATTCTGCCTCACTATTGTTTTCACTTAATAATATAAACATTTCCCATGCCCACTATCTCCAAAAATCTTATCTAATTAGAGCATGATATTTACTTAGCTATATTTAGATGTTTTCCATTTGGGCTATTATTCTTTAAAAAACATGAAGAAATACATTTGTGCATCAAGCATTTATTTTTCTCCACATTTAGTATCATTTCTTGGAGCTGGATTCTCCAAAGCACAACTGTGCAAAGTAATCATGCCATTGCAAATAAAAATAATGCATCTTTCCTTAAGCCATCCTTTCACCCAGTTTAGGTCTAGAAATTCATTCTTTCTGCCGAGCCAACATGATTTATATTTATTTCCTTCCTGCAGCAGGACCCACTTCATCATATTAGAAAATGCACTTTTTTAGCTACTTTCTCTTAGAATTGTTTTTTTAAATAACAATTCCATGCTTAACAAGAAAAACTTTATCCTATCTCCAAAGCTATTTATTATCACATAATGGTAGTTACATCGTAACTAAATTGATTTCTACATAAACAGTAGGTGTGGATAACATATAAGTCAATACCAGGTAATATTCAAATATAATTTAAAGTCTTCCAAACTACGATTGCATAAGCTTCACAATAATTATTTTTATTAGCACCTCAGCTGAGGGTTTTTGCCATTTGAGGTCAGTTTACAGACATGCGTGGTTTTGAAAACCACCACATTGTGCTGTTTCAGTAAAAAGAAAACACAGACCTTCAGGCAGGATCCCAATGTCCCTTATTTAAAATAAAAATATGTATATATTGAGTTCAGTGAAAAGTTCCAGAGTGAAGTTCAGCATACCACATCCTGTGCTGGAAATTCAAAATGAGTAACACCCACGGCTTAGCTCCAGGAGCCCAGCTCACTGTACATTCACCCTATGGAAGTGCAACAAATAAATGTCAAACTCTGAGCCTCAACTCCACTGTCAAGGAGAGTTGGGAAGAGATAAAATATGGTGGCGAGGGCAGTATTTAACTCAGGGACATGTGACTTCCACAGGTCTCATCTCTCCTTATGCCAAAAATGGAAAAGTACCCTCACATCAGGTTAAATACAATTTCTATGTAACTATGCATGGCGTTTCAATCAAGTCAATAACAGTTCAATTTTGTTGACATAACATGTCATATGTGTTAACATCAATTCTGTTATTTTTTTAATACTCTAGAGCTAATACTTGTTTCCAATTTTGTAAAATATTTCATTTGGCAAAGCTCACAGGCCCTCGGCACCAAGTCTGCTGTGTCTAGGGAGCAAATGGATGCTGACTTCATTCCATGTCACCCCCAAAATGCCAAGCTGCTCAGGGAACTGATGGGGTCTGAAGGGGCCACGCAGAACCCCCAGAAGTGGCAGGAAGAGGATGGGCCAGTTTCTGACCATCACCGAAGGCAGGCTGCCACAGCAGGAGACACTGGGAATGCAGGAAAAAGCAGGTGAGGAGGAAGTTCATGGGGAAGCCCTTGACCACAGAGGGTGTCAGGTGATAGGAGGCCTTGGAGCCAGCCGTGGAGAAAAGGCTAGCGAAAGCCACAGGTTTCAAAGACTTGGAAAAAAATCTGGGGCAACTCTGAAGGCAAGGGCTCAAATGAGGAAGGCGCAGTCGCCAGAAAGGAAGGGAGGAGCACGGAGGCCAGGGCATGCAGGAGGCCAGTGGAGGACAGCAGTACCTGGGCTAGAAGCTGGTGGCCTGGGGGCACGTCTAGTATTCTAGACATGTGGGCTTGGTCTGGGGTGCAGATGTAGGATGTGCAGAGAAGAGACAGGTATGGGAGAGGCTTCTCTCAACCATTCTTCACTGGGAATCAAATATATGTGCAAGATCCATTGGGTGCCATCTGCCCTGACCGCTGAAGGCCAGGAGAATGCCAATGGTAAACACACAGGCAGGTGGTGGACCCAGAGGAGAAATGAAGGGGGCCTGCGGCAATGAACTTGATGCAAAGATGATGGAAGTCAGGGTAGATTTTGACAGTAGAGCGTCTTAAGGAAAAATGTTAAATTCATCTAGCCCAAACCGTCCATTTAACACATTTTTTTAAAAAGGCCCAAAAATGTTGGAATCTGAATTGAGACTGAACAGAGTTGAGCTGGTTGAACAGTTGAGTCTGAATAATACAGGCTACAAAGAAGGACGTGCCCAAACAGGGCAAGTGGGACAAGAGTCTGAACCATCCATAACTAACCTCAAGGCATGTAGGACGTGCCTAGTGACAGTGAAATGGCACAAACCAGGCCCCCAGATGCAGGCGAGGGGCCCTGTCCATGCTGGGATCCCAGAATCCGGGGCAGGTAAGCACTCTAGAAGAGCTGGTCAAAAGGCTGGTAACCTGGAAAGACACTCTTCTCCAAGGCCCTCCAGATCAGCACTTCAGTCTGATGCAAGCCACATACACAATTTTAAATTTTCTGGTAGCCACATTTTATTAAAAAGCATGGGAAATTAGTTTCAGTAATATATTTTATTTAACCCAATATGACCAAAATATAATCATCTCAACATATAATCCATATAACAATTATGACTGGGTACTCTACATTCTGTTTTTCACACCCAAAACCCACTGACAGCACAGCTCAATTGGGACTGGCCAGAATTTAAGGGCTCCAGGGCCCCGCAGGGCCAGTAGCTACCACAGAGGACAGCCTGGCTCAGGTCCTCGCTTCCCCTCCACCTGTCTGCATTCTGTTTTTTCTGCTACACAAGGAAGAAGTCCTGCCTGCCTCCAGAAAGCAGCCCTTATCTGCCAGGCCAGCAGGACACAGCTCAAGGCCCTGATCAGTCGCCTAGGCTGGCACAGTCAAGCTGGTCCTCCCGAGGAAAGGCTGGATCCACTGCACATGGCCAGGGACAGAAAAAAAACAAGGTCACTGTCAAGGAAGCAGAGCTGCAGGCCAAAGGGAGAGAGTCCCAGGAGTGATTAAAGTATTAACAGATAAGAAATGCTTCCCTCGGCCAATCAGCAGGCAGAAATTGTGCATTCCTTTCAGGAGGAGCTGCAAACACGTCCTTCTGAGTCTTACTCAGGTTTTCACAGTTGACAGCACAGTACCTGGCCTAGAGTGAAGGCTACACAAATATTTATTCAGCATATGAAAAACCCTGCACCTAAAATCCTGTGCTATTTCACAAACAGGAGACGTGAAGAGCAGGCAATCTCACGGGACCAACAGGGCTTCCTATGTGTTCTGGTTGTTTTTACTACAGTGAAACTGGACTCAACAAAGTACCGCAAGTTTAAGAGATGAATCCCTGCCATGTGGACTCCAGAACGGTAAACTCTCCCTTGTTTCAGAAAGGGCACCCCCGCTCTGCCCCATCCCTTCCTCTCTGCAAGTCCTCACCTTCACTATATAGTCCTCAATGTGTCTTTGAATCCCTGGTACCAAGTAGTTTTTGCCAAATGATGGATTAAAGAACAAAAGTAAATAAACAACAACAACAATAGAAATAAAGAGTAAGATATTCATGAATATTATAGTGAATGAATGTGGTTGTTTCTGGACTCAAATGTCTTTGAAGGGAAAAGATGCAGATTCATTTCAACAAATATTTATTGAGCGCCTCCTATGAGAAGACTGTGTGCCGAGTGCTAGAGGGGTACAAAGACAACCAGGACAGGACTGGGATTCCCAGCCCACACTGCACCCACACCGAACCTACTGATGGAACACACAGGTGTGCGTAGCCCCACACCTGCAACCTTGAAGCCGCATGCACATGGCTCTGGGCCTAATCCATATGGGCTCCTGCTTTGCCAGGAAGAGCAGGTAAGAGAGGGAAAGGCAGTTTTCTCAAGGCCTAGCATGGCCAACCCCTGCACGGGGCAGTTCTCTCGCATGTGTTACCAGTCCAGTCCTCCAGGACCACCTCCCAGGCAGACCCTCATTTTCTCTCCTCTTTCTCCAGGAGCCGGCCACGCAGCCCAGCTCTGGCACTGGGCCCTGAACAGAGTCAGCCACCAAACTTTTGGAAAAGCTTGTCACTTCCTGATAAAAACAGACAGATGCAGCTGACACCAACTCCCCCTCCTCTCTCACTGCCTTCAACACAGATGTGGCGCAGCTGTGGCCAGCCCTTTTGCATGATGGGGCAACAGAAAAAATGCTGAGGATGGCAGAGCAGAAAGAAGAGAGAACCTGGCTCTCAGTAACATCCCAAGCCGCTGCACCAGCGCCTGGAAGCAAGTACCTACCTTCAGTGCCTTGCTATTAAGGAAACAGAAAGCTGTTTAAGTCCTTGTTAGTAAGTGCTATGTTGCTGGCCAAACATATGCTAACACATCCAAACACAAACAAACACTATACCTGATACTGGTACATATATATGTGTTGTGTGTATCGATGCATATGTATGTGTGTGTTTGTGTGTGTGTGCACACGTGTGTGTTGAATCATATCTCCCCCAAAGGATATATTGAACTCCTAACCCCTGATGCTTATGAATGTGACCTTATTAGGGTGTTTGCAGATGCAATCAAGAGAAGATGGGATCAACAGGGTTGGCCCTAATCCAACACGACTGATGTCCTTGTGAGAAGAGATGCACCCCCAGCGCAGAGACAGAGAAGACAGCCACATGAAGATGCAGGCAGATATTAGAGAGAATCATCTACCTGTATTCTGCGCCTTGAACCTGCCCTTTACCTGCGGCTTGCCCACTCAGATCCTGAGGTTCCTGCCTGCTTCTGTCCTTGGATAAATGGGAACTCTTACTCTCATATCTGGCCACTTTCACCCCTACACATGGTAACAAGAAGGAAGTAAAGAGAGCAACTGGAGGGGAAGGAGGAGGACAGAAGCTGAAACACAGATGGTTTCTTAGGGTCTCACGATGGATTAAATAAAGAGATTTCTTTTTCTTTTTCCTAATACACCTGGCCCTATCCACCACTCTGCCGGCCACCAATGACCAGACTGGCTCAGTTTTCAGGGCCTTGGATAGTGCTTCATTGAGACAAGAAGAAGAGAGAAGGACCTGCAATCTGTGAGTGAGATCTGTGAGCATACAGCCAGCCCCATCCCATCCACACTAGGGATTACAATCACTTACTTCTGCCAAGTGATTAGAAGGAAATGCAAGTGTTTTAGTCAAGAGAGTTCAGATCTAAGGTGCCAACTCAGAAAGTCTCCTGGAAGCTTTTTGGATGCCACTGCCCTAGACTACAAAGCTCCAGTGCATACGCTATCAAAATTCGCCATGTGGCAATCGGGTTCGCCAGAAAACTCACAGAAGGACCCAGGTGCTTCCTGACATTCTCCATCCGTCAAGGAGCCAGCCCCAAGGTCTCTGGAAGCCCGCACCCTTCCCAAAGCAAAGGCTCCCTTGGAGCACACAGCCTGTGTTATGCTTGTGAGCGCACAACTGGCACCACAGACCACGGGCACGTAAGTTACTCAGAAAACGGATTCCTCAGAGACAGAGAACACAGTGAACACAAAGGATGGCTCCTCACACACTTCACAGCACACTTAGCAGCTGCACTGCTTCAACTCCTATACAGGAAGAACCACAAGAATCTATGGCCCTGGGGCCCTACCTGGCAAGTTCCTCCAAGGCACTGGCGAAAGCATCCCAGTGTTTCATGAGAGGCCCGCACTCGCAAGGGAGATGGAGGCCCCTCCTCTGCTGCTCCTGAGGGTTCATCCAACAGCCCTGTCTCCTCAGCATCCTCCAGAACAAATCCTGCCCGTCCTGGGTCTTTGCCCTGCTCTGGGACAGCTCAGAGCACCCCCTTCTCTGCACTCCCCAGCTCTCCAAAGCCCACCTATGCTGACTCCCATTTCCACAATCGCTTCCTCACCAGACTCCCAGGACACGCGCTCGGATGGGCACATTCAGGCGCTTGGTCCTAACCATTCCACATTATGCATCTCCCTTCACATCACAGGCAAAGGCCACGTCCTATATGCTTCCCGTGCATCGCACAGTGCCTCGGGCCCCCCAGCAACACGGCCATGGAAGTCTCGCCAGCTGTTACTCTGGATCTCACTTTCGTGGTGTCTACACAACCACGGTACCCAGGATTCTCTCTCTGCATTCCAGGCCACCAGGCTACACTCTACCATCCTCACTCTTAAACCCAAGCCAATATTCCCATCTGACTTCTCAGGGTCTTAAGGTGTATTGTTCTGTGACCTGACCTAAAGAGAGAACCTGGTTTACTCGGATCATGATGGAATACAGAATTGACACTCCAATTCCATTTCTTCATTCATAATCTGTTCCAGGCTTCCCTCTTGAACCAGGTTTCTCTATCTTGTATTCAATCACTTAACAACAATCCATTCAGAAAGAGCATGATAGGCACTGAGAGAATGTAAAAATGAGTAAGTTCCTACCTGTGCAGAGATTATAATTTAGCAGAGGAAATAGGATGGTTACATAAATCACTAAAATTGGATTAGAGAGTTTTAAATGCAACTACAGGTTCTGAAAAAAAAAAAAAAAAAAAGTTGCTATGGAAGCACCTGGTGGGGAAAACATTTGTGCCTGGGAAGACGAGAGAGAACGCAGGCACCTGGGCCTGCAGGACCTGGCCTGGACCCTGGAGCTTTAACTCCGTCCCAGTTCTGCTCCGTGTGGCTCCATCTTCTCATCTGTGCAATGCCAGTGTCAGAGAAGAACATCTCCACAGTCACCCACATTGGCAATTTTACAGCTGGAAGGAAAGGCAGCATTTGTGATGAGCCTTCAAGAAGCATTAGGAAGCTGGCACATGGATGGTGGGAGAGCGTCCCAGGGCACACGTCAGCAGCTGCTGAGATCAGTCCTGGAAAGACAGGCTGGAGCCAAGGCAGGAAGAGGCTTGAACACTCAACCCGCGGGCTCACAGGTAACTTGGGCAACGAGCGTGGCTGGAGGTCTCTGAATAGAGAAGTGTTAACAGACACCGACAGGCTTAACACACAAGCTTCCCAAGAAAGTTAACCAAAAAAAAGGCGTGCATTGATTCCAGCTTCAGCGCATTTCCATTTCAGTGAATGTTTGAACTTGAGGAGAGAGTCCCTTCATGCAGACATCTGAGTATTTCTGTGGAGGGAACACTTCCTACCACCCAAATGGGGACATGAGGAAGCGCTGCTGCCTCCCTGGCAGGCCCCCTTTCATTCAGAGGATATGGGCAGACCTCACTGAAGAGGCTGTAGCAGGGGTCGAGCAGGTGGTGCAGACATCAGAGAGTTCACTCTAGAATGCTGGAAACTCGCAGAGGAGGCTGCAGACCAGTCAGCGATGGAGGGTGCACAGAGGGGACTCCTGCAACCCACCAGATCACCAGCCAGGTGGCACACCCTGGAGTCTGAGACACACTATGAAAAAGCAGGAGGCCGGGCGTGGTGGCTCACGCCTGTAATCCCAGCGCCTTGGGAGGCCGAGGCGGGCGGATCATGAGATCAGGAGATCAACACCATCCTGGCTAACACAGTGAAACCCCGTCTCTACTAAAAATACAAACAATTATCAGGGCATGGCGGCGGGCGCCTGTAGTCCCAGCTACTTGGGAGGCTGAGGCAGGAGAATGGCGTGAACCCGGGAGGCGGAGCTTGCAGTGAGCTGAGATTGCGCCACTACACTCCAGCCTGGGCGACAGAGTGAGACTCCATCTCAAAAAAAAAAAAAAAAAAAAAAAACAAGAAAAACCGGGCGGGTCCCCTCTGCATGGCTCGCAGGAGGCAGTCAAGCTTGCTGCATTCTGCACTCCTCTGCCCCCCAGAGGACCTTAACACACCATGTATCAACAATAAACATGCCCTGCTCCAAAGAATTACCTGAAAGCAGTTCTTGGGAAACCTAAAAAGTATTCCCAGGAACACAATGTTGTAAGAGATGTGCACAGTCCTAGGACAGACACAAAAGCCCGTTTAATCAATAAAGAGACTCTGACAACATCCACTTTCAGGACTTGGAACCCTTCCCTTTTGCTCCCACAGGCTCCCATAGGCAGAAGCCCCCAGAGCCTGCACTGCCATATCCAGCACATGCGCGGGGCTAATGTCTAGTTCGGAGGTTCCCAGTCGCTGGCCCCAGTCAACTATGGGTCACTCGGAAGACATGGGAGCAAGGTGACTGACTGTAAAAACAATGGTCGCTATGGGTGGTTCCCCTGATCTTTCCCTGAACTCACTCTCCCACCAGGTAGAACCGGAGGAGGAGGAAAGGAAATGGAGGGAACACAGATAGGGAAAGAGGCTCCAAAACAAAACAGTGAAAAGGAAAATGCACTGATGGGACCTTCCAGGAGATGCCAGTAATGAAAGCGGCTGTATTACACACGGAAATCTGGGTCCAAACAGCTCAGAGACCACCAGCCACCCTAAAAAGGCCAATGGTAAGGCAGCTGGGGAGCTCGGCCCTGTGTGCTGGTCCTAAGTTCCCTGTCCACCCCAGGCTGTTTCTTGCTGTTCCCAGGCCCAGAATGTGACCTTGTCCCTCTTAATTTGCCTAGCTAACTCTGACCCGTCCCTCCCATCCCAGACCAACAGCATCGCCCCAGCAGGCAGCCTCCCTGCCACCCGGGGCTGATCCAGGCACCCTCCTGTGGGTCCCACTGCTCTCTGCCCTGACCTCCCATGCTGCCCTGACCCCACTGTTCAAACAATCTGTTAATGTTTGAGCTTCCCGCTCCCTAGACTACAGCCTCCTCAAGGTCATGGGATCTATCCTTATCTGCAGGCCTCTGGGTTCAAAGCCAGGCTTCAAAATTGACGACGTGTGTGCGACGTTGGATAACATCCCTGCTCTCTGCTTCACTCTGCTCCTCTGTCAGCTAGGGACAGCCACATATGCCTGTGCTGCAGGGCTGTGTGAGAACTGCATCCACGATGCAAGCAAAGCCCTGAAGATCAGGCAAATGCATAATGAATATCAACCACCTCCTCCACCTCTAGTGTCAAACACACCTGAGATGATAAAATACTGGTTGACACACTGCATGCCACCAAGGAACTTGCTTTTGTCTGGAACACTGCATCCAGTTTAAAGGCTGCTCCTTAGAGAAAGCCTGCCTTCCAGTTCTACGGAACATCCAGGAAGTAGGCACCTTTAAATTCAGGTCTTGGGTTATCTGTGGAGTGAAGCAAGGTGAAGGCTCCTACCAGCAATGAGCCACCCTCCTCAAAGCTTCATTTCTCACCATTTCACTTTGGAAAAAAGCCACTCTTCTGAAAGTTAAAATATTTTCTCTTGGGAAACAAACAAACCCTTACGAATGGTTGTACTTGGTGAGTCGTCCTGTAATATTTATTCTCCTGGAAAAAAAATATGATCCAACAGTACATTTTTATTTCTGGATCTTGGAAAATATTTACACCAACACCTCAGTTTTATCCTCAAAAAACTGGAGCCATCCAGGGAGGTTAAGACGCTGGCCCAGGGCCAGATAGCTGGGTCAGGAAATTGTAATAAGCTCTATCCTTCAGCCCCACTACCCAGCAGGTATGTGAGCAGTGGCTTCAATTTAATTTCTTCATCTAATTAAGAAAGGGTATTCATGTGTTTCAGTAATGCAGAAACAACGGAGAAAGGAGGCTAGTCTTGGAAATGATTACTTCTTAAAGAAAAGAAAGGCACCTCCAACTTCATTCTTGGATCTCAATGTTAGAAAATTCCCCAGAGAAAATACGGAGAGTCCCTCTTCCTTAGAAGCATTCCATTCCATTCCCCGCCTCTGGGCTGCCTCTGAGATCCCACATCCTGTGAAGCCAGGGGTTCCTTGCTCTGGGAGAGTCTGAGGGCTCAATATCATCCTGAATGGTTCCAGACCACCCAACATGCAGGGCAGCGAGCACGGCTTCATCCTCTTCTATTGCAAGTGAGGTATGGGAAAAAAGGGACAGCAGACAGAACCAGAAAAGCTGATGCCAGGGCTGGACCAGCCACAGCTTTTCATGTGGCCTGGGCTACCTGACCCCTCCTTTCCAAGCTACGAGGTTCCCATGGTTACAACAAGGGTTCATAGGCCAGGTGGGTGCTGGCCCACCTGGTTCTGTGATTGTCAGTCTCCAAGGGCAGGCTTCCTTCCCATCTCTACCCCCAGAGGGAAAGGCTTCCAGGAGGGAGAAATGTGAACAAAAGTAAGCAGTGGGGCCACATGGTGGACCACAGGGGAAAGAATGTTCTCAGAGGCAGGCAACGTAGCTTGTAGCTCCCAACCCTGCCGCCGCCGCCTGCCAGAGTGGCACTTCTACCCCTGAACCTCAGCAGCTTCAGCCAAACAGTGTGAGGTCCCTTCAAAGTCCCAAACCACACTGAATCCCCAGGAGACGTGACTTACTCTAGCAACAGTCTGGATACAGGGATTACCAACTAGCAAGCTGAGGGCACTGGAATCTATTTATAAAATATATGCATTTTACAATGCTCTTTGAGTTTCCCAAATCCTCATGGCACAGATGACCTGGGGGTGCCTGCATCGTGCATTTAAGTTTGCCCTTCATTAGTTCCTCTTCCAGAGTTGCTGACATTAGAATCGGGACCTCTTTAAAAACACAAACTGCAAAAATCAAATTGCACTGGGTCTGGAAAATTTCCATCCCATTAAAATTGGGTTATTTGCACCCATTTTCTCATGAGGTCCTCAATCCATCCACAACCTTTGATGCCTGATGCAGGTGGAAGCCCACAGCCAGTGGGGGTCTGACTCTGAAGTCACAGTAGGCACACCACACCATGCCTTCCCTTGCACGCAACACCGCGGAAATCACTCTAAAGCAGGGCTCAGATCACTCTCCTCCAAAACCATCAATGGCTCCCACTGACACAGAGTCAAACCCAAAGTCTTGGCCTAGAATTCAAAGATTTCACGATTTATCCTCTTCTGACCCCTCTAGTCACATTTCCTTTGCACGCTTTAAAAACAAAAACAAAAATGTAAAAGGCATTAGAAAAGTGCAAAAAACAAGGTTCCCTAATCTCAGTACCGGAGAAGAGAATACAATAAAAAAGGCTGTTGTCTCCTTTGGAGCCACTGGGTGAATCCCCTGGGAAAGTTCACGGTGTCACACACCTTGTCCCTCCCCCTTCCTGTGCTGGAGCAGCTCTCTCTGGACAGAGGCCCTTCCTGCCACCTCTGACCTGCCCCACCTGCAAGCTTTGACTCAGACACCCCCTCCCTTGCAAAGGGCACTCCCTTTGCAGGGACACCCTGACTCCCTCCCTTCCCTCCTGGGGACTCCCACAGCTCCACAGGCGTCTACACCAACTTACTTTCTACCTGGCATTTCATTTACAAATGCATCTTATCTGCCAGGCTCAACTCTCAACCCCAGCTCCATTCACTGGGGCATGTCCTCCTTCCATCTCCCAGGCCCCACTACGGGAAGTGTTTTCTTCCCAGGCTCTTAGTGCAGGAGCTAGACCCCCTCTCACCGCAGGGCAGCAGGGATCCACTGGGGATAGTTCCCTGGGGCCTTACCTCACTCCTCTGTTACCCCAGCCTTGACCCTGCAGGAGGCAGCGCAGGATATTTGTTCAATGGATTTTAAAAATTATTATTCGCTAGAAAAAAGACCACGAACTTTGGAGTGGACATCCTGAGACCTGCCTACGAAGACCATTAGGGTAAAGAAGTCACCCCTTCACCCCAGGACCAGGAAGCCTCCAGGATGGCATAAGCGACCAAACAGCTGCGAGCCAAGCACAGTGCAGGGGGCTTGGGGGCGGCGGCCGGAGGCTGGGGTGGGTAAGACCCGCAGGGAACTCCAGGGCTCGGGCGGCGGCTCATTCCCCGGGAAAGGGCTCGCGGTGGGGACCAGGGGCAGTAGCAGCCGCGGACCCCGCGCGCAGGGGATGTGCGGGGCATCCTCTTGGCCAGTTCCGACCTTCCCCGCCAGTGGCGATGCCCCGGGCGCGTAGTCCTTTCCTAGACCTCCTCTCGGGGCCAAGGCTCCAGCCCCAGGGTCTGCGGGCGGGGCCGCGAACCTTGAAAGCCCCCGCCGCCAGCTCGCCCGCAGGACCCTGGCCCGGGGCGCCCTGTCCCGCGCCGCAGCGCAGACCCGCGACCGCGCAGGACAGGCAGGGGGACGCCAGGTCCCTAAGCGCCCACTGCCCTGGGGCGCGGGCGCCGCCTGCCAGACGCAGGGCAGGGCAGGAGCAGAGCAGGGACGAGGTCAGGGACACGGGCAGGGCAGGGCGGGCGTCCTCTGAACGGAGCCCGCGAGTCCCCGCCCGGGACGCTGCCCCCCGCCCGCTGCCACCGCGCGCCGGGGCAGGACCCAGGGGGGCAGGCGCGGCCGCAAGCCCCGAGCCCCAAGGCCGGCCGCGCAGCGCCGCGTCCCGCCCTCCCAGCTCCGCGGCCGGCCCGGGCGATGCGGACACAAAGGGGACGCGCGTCACCCTACCTGGGCCTGCTCGTCCGCGGTGCGCGGCTCTGACGCCTCCGCCCGGTACTGGCTGCGGGGTGCCGGGTGCCTGCAGTTTGCCGCCCGCGCCTCCCCGCGCCCGCGCAGCCCTCACGGCCCGCACTGCAATGCCGGCCCTGCCGCCTCCCGCCTGCCGAGAGCCCGCGCGGGGAGAGGCGGCTGCGCGGGCGGGGCGCGAGCGCGCACAGAGGCCGGGCACGCGGGAGGCTCGGCCCCGGGCCCGCCCCCGCGCCGAGCCGCACAGCGCCCCCTGCCGCCCGCCTGCGCCGGCCCGAGGCCCGGAGCCGCCCCGCAGGCCCCAGGACAGGCTCTGGCACGAGGAGGGGCTGCGGAGACCGCCCGTGCACGCTAACATGAAAATGCTATTCCTGCTTTAGTGGCCTCCAGAAGACACTCCTCTGATTCCTACACCGAGGGAACACACAGCAGCAAGCTAGGAAAGAAGGGGTGACCCAGCCCAACGCTCTAAACCAGGGCGCGAACCGGCGTTGAGCTGTGCAGCTGCGCCCTGGGCTCCAGTCCTGCTCTGCCGCAGACCCCACCGGAGCCAGCACCTGCCTCCCCGACCCTCGCTGGGGAGGCTGTGAGATGAGCCCAGAGCCTTCCTGAGCCAACCCTCGCAAGGAAAGTCCGTCTGTTCACCCCACTATCCTTGTCTTGAAGGATGAAGAAAAGAGAGCCCCCCGGGAGGTCCCAAAAGGTGGAATGGACATCTGGGATCCAAGCACAGCAATTTCTTTCTTTTTCTTACGGTATCCAGCTTGTTGGAATCTAAGATCTGCGAAGGTATTAATAGAATTCCTGCATCTTCTGCCACTCCCCATAGAAGCTTGAAGTTACACAAATGTTAAATTATACGTCAGATGTGCATATATGAACAAAACCTACGAGTGTGCATGAAATAACACCTTCTTAAATATATAGATTCTTTTTTCTGCAATATTAAATGGAAACCCCACTAGAACATCGTTTTTCCTTAATAGCATACCCTCCACACTGCGTGGTCTAAATTCAAGCTCTACCACCTACTAGCCATTAAGCAAGTTATTAACGTCTTCCTGCTTCCATTTTCTTACGTGGAAAATGAGGTGGCAATAGTATGTATGAGTTCTTCGGAGGCATTAAACAAGTCAAATAGGCCAAGTGCCATGGCTTACACCTGTAAGACCAGCACTTTGGGAGGCCAAGGCAGGAGGACTGCTTGAGCCCAGGAGGTCAAGGCTGAAGTAAGCTGTGTTTGCATCACTGCACTCCAGCCTGGGCAACAGAGTGAGACTTTGTCTCTCAATAAATAAAGAAATAGTCAAATTAAATATAACTGGCAAACTAAAACAACTCCATAGTCCTTAGCTACAATTTGTCTCATTTCTCCAAAGAATTAAATCAGATGATTCTTAACTAACTCAAAGCTCTGCATAATTTGTCTTCTGTGACACATACATCTTTATAGTAAAATAAAATAAAATAAATCTGCCCCCTCTGTATTGAGAAGTTATTCTGGTAAATATTTGACCTCTTCAAATATATGAACGAGCACTTGCCTTCTAATGCCTCAGTTTCAGATTCTTTTTAGAAATGTCATTATTCAAGAAAAATGCACAATGGGAAGAATCTTAACAACAGCACTTTGTTACTTCAGCCTCTCACTAGAGGATGAAAATAGTTCTGCATAAAGGCCTGAGCTTTATGAAAAATATATTCACACCTCCCATGTCCGAGTTGGGATACCAGAGAAGTTCCTGGTTGAGTACTACTTATGAATGAAGGATTCAGGGGATGCACAGGTGGGTGACTGCAAATGCACAGACGTTGTGCTGTGTTCCCCACAATAAAGGGGTCTGTATTAAGATGCAGGCATTCTCATGGAACACAGAGGTATAACACTCAAGCTGGGGGACTGCAAAGGAGCATCTGGGGCTGCAGGAAGAGAGTTAAGGTGCAAAACCGCCCTGACCCAACCGAGACTTGTAATTGCTCATGTGGTAATACATGTGACTTCATTCCCCTGCTCTGTCTTTGTGAATGCAACCATTGTTGGGGAGATAGTGAGAGGGGACACTGGCATTGAAAGTTTTGTTTGCAGCAGGCCTCAAAAGGCACTCAGATGCAGATTTCCCTGCAAAGACTTCCCGGCCTATCATGGAGTTCCCCATCCCTACATCTCTGATCTCTGAGCTGGTGTAATACTTAGTCTTTGTCTATGTTGATCATGGCATCTGCCACACTTAATGTTTGTGGCATTCACTCTCTGATGCTTAGATCTTACGATTCGAGAGAACAGCATTTTTCTACGTATTCCCTCTGAGGGCCTTGAACATAATAAGTGCTCAATAAATACTGAGTGAAATCCTCTACTCTGAGCTTTGCCTCTGAGCAGCTGCCCTAGTTCTCTCCAACAAGAAGTTTGTTGGGTCTCTCAAGTTCACTTCCACCTGTCACTGTCAGTTTTCAGTCCAGCCCCCTACTCAGGTCTGGCTGGCCCATCTCCCCCAGAGGGCTGTCCCATAGAGCCCATTGTAAAGGACACTCATTGTTGCCAAGAGTTTGTGCCAATGCAGTATGACTCACCCTTCACTCATTGAACAAGCTCTTCCTGATTACCTAGATGGGCAAAATTTCTCTGCTCATGCGAAGCAGGCTGGCGACTCAGTGCTGCAGCAAATGGCCCAGAAGCTGGGAAAGCAGATAGCCGTTCTGACACTTCTCTTCTAGACAGAAAATCAAGGGAAGCTCAAGACCCACACTTGAATTTTTTTTTTTAAATTAGACAAGGGGCTGGGTGTGGTGGCTTATGCCTGTAATCCCAGCACTTTGGGAGGCCGAGGCAGGCAGATCACCTGAGGTTGGGAGTTCAAGACCAGCCTGACCAACATGGAGAAACCCCTGTCTCTGTTAAAAATACAAAATTAGCCAGGCGTGGTGGCACATGCCTATAATCCCAGCTACTCAGGAGGCTAAGGCAGGAGAATCGCTTGAACCCCAGAGGCAGAGGTTGCAGTGAGCCGAGATCGCACCATTGCACTGCAGCCTGGCAACAAGAGCGAAACTCAGTCTCAAAGAAAAAGAAAAAGAAAAGAAAAAAAATTAGACAAGGAAGTTTATGTGAATTTGTAATCACACATTCCATAAATATAAAAAATTCACTTTTTTTATTTTAAAAATTAACAAATTCCATTTCTTGTTTCTCTAGAGTAGCAGGAAATTAAATGTCAGTTCTCATTCTGACTTTCTCTCCTTAAGGACACACAGGAATCTGGGGGATATTATGGTTCTGGGAATGTGGAATGTAACGTCTCATCTTCAGCCCATCTGTGCTACTGATCGTCTCATTCCAGAAGCCATGCCTTCTCTCAGGAGCAGACTGCACAAGACTTTCCTGCCAGAGGCACAGTCCCCAGGTGAGCCACACAGCCTTCCCAGGGTAATGCCAAGGAACAGAGGAGAGTTCCTGCTACTCTCCGGGTCTTCTTGGCAAAGCTTCTGATACAGTTTGGCTGTCTCTCCACCTGAATCTCATCTTGAATTGTAGCTCCCATAATTCTCGTATGTCATGGGAGGGATCAGGTGAGAGGTAACTGAATCATGGGGGTGGGTCTTTCCTGTGCTGTTCTCGTGACAGTGATAAGTTTTATGAGAGCTGATGGTTTTATAAAGGGGAGTTCCCCTGCAAATGTTCTTGCCTGCTGTGCCTTTGCTCCTCCTTGCCTTCCGCCGTGATTGTGAGGCCTCCCCAGTCATGTGGAACTGTGAGTCCATTAAACCTCTTTTTCATTATAAATTACCTAGTCTCAGGCATGTCTCTATTGGCAGTGTGAGAACAGACTAATACAGCTTCCCTTGTCTGTACTCTTACCCTTCTCCCTTCAGAAGCATCCTGTCTTTCTTTCCTAACCTTTCCAACCTCTCGAGTAATCTCTGCAGTGGGTGTAGCATCCACATAAGACAGGATGCAGAGATGTCTTCAAGCAGCTTCAAACAAAACTTCAAGAAAGAAAGTGCAAGTGAAGAAGGAAATTCATCCTTCCAGTCACTTAACACAGCACTGTCACGGACACCTCGTGCCTCCTTAAAATTCGTATACTGAAGTTCTAAGCCCCAGTGCCCCAGAATGTGACCTTCTTTGGAAATAGGGTCATTGCAGATATGATTAGTTAAGAGGAGATCATACTGGAGTGGGCTTTAATCCAATATGACTGGTGTCCTTATGTAAAGGGGAAATTTGGACACAGACACACACAAGGAGAACACCATGTGAACTGAAGTCAAAGATTTGGGTGATGCTTCTACAAGCCAAGAAATGCCAAAGATGACCAGCAAAGCACCGACAGCTGGTGGAGGAGCCTGGACCAGATTCTTCCTCACAGCCCTCAAAAGGAACCAATCTTGCCAAAGCTTTGACTTAGACTTCTAGCCCCCTGTGATGGTTGATGTTAAGTGGCAGCTTGACTGGGTTAAGGGATGCCCAGATAGCTGGTAAGACAGTATGTCTGTGTGCATCTCTCAGAGTGTTTCTGGACAAGATCAGCATTTGAATCCTTAGAGTAAAGAAGATCTGCCCTCACCCACGTGCATCACCCAATCTCTGGAGAGCGCGAACAAACAGGAGGAAGGGCCCATATGCTCCCTCTGTTCCAGCTGGCACATCCATCTTCTCCTGCCCCCTGACTTCAGAGCTCCTGGTTCTCGGGCCTCAGAATTCCAGCACTTACATGAGAGTGTGCTTCCCCCTCCCTACTCCACCCCTAGGTTCTCTGCCCTTTGGCCTCTGACTGAATTCCACCACCAGCTTTTCAGGGTCTCCAGCTTGCAGACGGCAGATTGTGGGACTTCTTGGCCTCCATAATTATGTGAGCCAATTCCCATAATAAATCTCCTATCTATCTATCTATCTATCCATCCATCTATCAATCATCTATCTAGTCTATCTATCTATCTATCTCTATCCTATTGATTCTGTGTCTCTGAGGAACCCTAATACACCTCCAGAACTGTGAGATGATACATTTCTGTGGTTTAAGCCACCCAGAAGGTGGTACTTTGTTTCACCAGGCCCAGCAAACTAATACAAGTGCATGGAAGGTGTCTACTCATGACTACAACTTAGAGAACAAGCATTATAATAAAAATAAAAGTGTTATACAACGGTGGCAAGATAAATGACAATAAATGAAAATATTAACATGTGAATTAAAAAGTAAAGATATTTTTCCTAGCATTCTCCCAGAAAGTAGAGATGTGTCTCTCTTGTTTGCCATCATATCCAGCAATGGCAAGATAAGTTCTAGGCACTTCATAAAAATTTGTTGAATGAAAGAAATGAATCTTCTGTGGTTCTTTATTAACCAGATCTTCTATGCATGGCTCAAATGCAAGCTCCATAGATTCTACTTAGAGCTGAAAAGGACCCAAGAGAAAGTTTTGTCTGATCTTTTCACTTCACTTATGGGAACACTGAGGTTTACCGAGGCCGTGCCAGATTCAGGATCCCTGCTTGCTCAAGGCACACATGGTAATATTACAGAAGGCTGATTCAGAGGTCTTTTAACTTTTCATTACACTGCTTTTCTATAGTAATCAATTGAATATGGCCCTTGGGGCTTGACAGAATTTTTAAAGGCTTTCTCAAGTCTCGAAGAATGATTATATTTACCAGCAGACAGACCTCATTGTGGGCAAACATTTAATGCTCACTAAATAGCCATGCATTTTCCCAGATTTTATGGCCCCCTCACAGTCAGGCCAGGGCATGTGACTCATTTTGTTCCATAGACTGTAGACATAAGCCTCACTTTTGAGTCAAGGCAATGAGAAAGACCTTCATGACACTGAACTTGCCCATCACCATCCCAGTGATAACAGAGCCACATATTGAGGTGGTGGGACCACCAAATGGAGTCAGCTGGATCTGTGGGTTGCCCACTGGTAGGATGATCCTCAGGAGAACATGAACCTGCATGTGTTAAGCTATTGAAATTTTAGGGTTTATTTGTTACGCCAGCATGGTCTTGCCTAAACTAACAACTAAAGCTAACACATTCACTGTAAACTGGTTTTGAGTAGCAGTAATTCATAGGTACTTGAGTCTTGAAGGAGAGCCCAAGTACAATACTAGGTAGGCAGAGTAAGTCATTCAGTCTTAGACATGAGAGCACAGTTGAGGCAGATAGCCAAGAGCTAGGAAAAGATGGGAACCTGGAAGAAATTCAGGTAGCAGATAGGTGCAAGGGGAACACAGTACACAATCCAGGTCTGTGTCCTGGGCAACAACTCAGGTGCCCACAGCTCATTCCTAGTGGATGCTGCCACATGGTAACACGTGAGGTTTAAAATAAAGAGCTATGGGGGAGAAACAGGACTTGCTATTCCACCTACTGAACAGGGCTCAGGTGATATATCGCAAGGTAGATGCTTGAATGCTTCATGAAGATTCCCTACAGAACCAAGGCAGTCATTATCCCGTGAGCTGGGACTGTTGGCTGTGGAAGGCTCACATCCCAGGAATCAATCTTGGCCAAAGGTAGCTGCCTCCTGCAAAACTCCTTCCAAAACCGCTTGCCTGGGACATAACATATGTCTCATTTCATATCTTTGTGTGAAAGTTTGGTCTATTGGGTTGTATTTCTGAGAATCGCTTGGCATACCTTGGGACAACACTGAAGGGCTCCCTAGCCCCAGAGTTCCCCAGCAAATGCATCCCAGCTCCCCTGTGTCATCATTCTTCTACAGGAACCCTTCCTGAGCATCTCTTAACCGCCAACCTCCATCTCAGAGTCTGTTTCCCAGGGAACCTGACCTGAGACAGTAAGATGGGGAAAGTGAGCTCCAGCAAGATTGCAGAAGAAGAGAAACATGAAACATTTTCCTGACAATAGATTGTCTGGCTTGGTAGGACCAGGAGGTTTATCTGTTATGGATAAAGGTGGCAGGTGGGCTTGAGCAGGAATGGACAGAATCTTGGATGCCACCTAAGAATGGAAAGTTCTGGGGGACAGTGGGAATAAAAAATAAGATTAGGGGCTATAGAGACCCTTTCTGGATGGAAACATACTTAAAAGACCCTTTAGAGGTCATTTTGTTTCATTGCTGTATGTTTCTAAGTATTTAACTTTTATTCTGCTATTATTTTAAATGCTCCTCACCTTAGATTATTCAATCTCCTTAAAATACATACAGTACTTAAAAACTCCTCTCTCTCTCTCTCTCTACACACACACACACACACACACACACACACATCGCCACCACCATCAACAACAATAACAAATGCAAACACTCTCATCAAATCCCCATACTTTGACGGCCTGGAAAACTTCTCCTACTATTTTAAACTCCAGTGCACCACTGACACCTCCAGTAACATTTCTGTCACTCCCCTGGGTTAGCCAATCTTTCTGCTGAGCTGTGCTCACACCACTTTTGTTACTCTCTTATTATATTATCATATTTGTATGTTTGGCATTAGACATGAAAGAATGTAATAGTCCAATGAAAGAATGCAAATTCCTCTTTTTCCTTTCCCCATCTTGCATGTGCATGAAGACCTCTATCAGTCTGTCTTCTCCTTCCTTCTTCTCTCATTTCATATCTTCGTGTGAAAGTTTGGTCTATTGGGTTGTATTTCTGAGAAGCTATTCTTATCAGAGGATCACAGGGCAAGACCACAAGCCACTTCCCCTAAAGAAGACATGCACTCACAGTTTCTAATCATCAAGAGGAGAGCAGGCTTCACAGATTGAAACAAGCAAACAACAACAACAAATAAAACCCAGAAACCCAGAAGCTGAGTCCCAGGCAGTTTGGAAGAAAGAAGGACAAAGCCCTCTGCCTGAGCTTGGCTCGGGCTTTGCTGCCAAAGTCAGTCTAGGTTTCATCAGGATCTAGCTATGCATGTCAGTTAGACTCCCTGAGCTCCAGTTTCCTTAGCTATGAAATGAAGGATGATTACACTTCTCTTCTATGGTTTCTCTGAGCATTTAAAATAAAAATTATGCAAAGCACTTAACACCATACTTGGCATGCCCACTTCAGGGCTCAAAAATTTTTAGCTGCTACAATATGCTCTCTACCCTTAAGGACCATATAGTTTAAGTTAAGAGAAGAATTGTGTGTCCACTGGTAGGAGGCAATGGCGCATTCCCCCAAGACTGAGAGTATTGTGATTCCATCAGTTGTAGATCCACCCCCAGGGAGAATGTAAATCTTGGTCAATATTGTGAAATGGGACTATGAAGTCTAAATGCCTTAACCCCTATTGAAATTGTATCTCCATCATTAGCCTTAGACAATCTGAATGTTATTTGTTATGGGATCATTTTGGTTAGGACGGGCTAATCTGTGTTACAGTAACAAGTAATCTCAAAATGTGAACTGTCCCATATATGCAGTTTGCTGTGACCGTATTTGTCTCTCCAATACTATCCTCCCAATAAGCACACAAGATCAAGGTTGCCTGTTTTTAGACTCAGCCATCTCAACATGAGGCCTCCTCTGTAATCACTGTGGACCCAAAAGCAAATATTGTACAGCCTTGTACTAGCAGTTAAATGCACTCATCATTGGCCGGAATTAGTAGCTTTGCTTAACTGAAAGAGGGTGAGAAAGTATAATTTTCTCATGTTCACAGAAGGGGGTATGAATAACTATTCAAAGTCTTTACAACAGGGAGTAAAAATATTTCCTTCAAGGAACAATGATTAAGGTTACCAGTTTTCAGTGAACAGCTAATGCCTGACATACCACTGAATAAATTAGGGATAGTCATGGTGGCACTGTGACTTGAATTTGAAAACAGGCATCTGATAAGACAAGTCAGATCTTCAGGGGTATTTCATTTGGGGAGTGTCATGTTTTATAAAACTTGAACACCTCCAAGGGGAGTATGTTCTCTAGCTCACCCTGGCTCCCACCACCCTGTGCTGTCTTATATCAAGTTGCTTCACACATTTCTGTATTTCTGACTTTTGAGGCCACTTGAAGGCCGACATTGGACCCCTCACAAAACAGAGCAGAGCATTTTTTTGTTTTGTTTTTTGTTTCCATAGGTTATTGGGGAACAGGTGGTGTTTGGCTACATGAGTAAATTCTGTAGTGGTGATTTGTGAAACTTTGGCACCCATCACCCGAGCAGTATACACTGCACCCAATTTGTAGTCTTTTATCCCTCACCCACATCCCACCCTTTCCCAGTGAGTCCCCAAAGCCCACTGTGTCATTCTTATGCCTTTGCATCCTGATAGCTTAGCTCCCACTTAAGTATGATAACATACAACCTTTGGTTTTCCATTCCTGAGTTACTTCACTTAGAATAATAGTCTCCAATCTCATTCAAGTTGCTGCAAATGTCATTAATTCATTCTTTTTTTATGGATGAGTAGTCAGAACATTTTTAGAAGCTTATGTTCTACCGGATTTTTCAGACCTGAGCTCTGGCGAAGCGCTCATCTCAATATTACCATTAAGATGTAGAATGAAAGACCACCAGAGTCCTCCATGTTTTGTGTGTGTGTGTGTGTGTTAAAACTTTGTTGCTACTTCTACCATCCTTCAACACTTATTTTACCTATTCGTTTACAAGACTGCCTTCTCCGCTAAACTTTGAGCACCTTAGCGACAAAACAATCTCATGCTCATTTTTGCGTTTTTAGCACTTGCTATAAAAGCTGATACATCATAGGTGCATACTAAATGAGTAAGTTAACTAACGGACAGCCATCTTAAGCCTCCTGTTCTCTAAGGTGTTTCTCCCCAAAACCCAAATGTCCTCTCTTTTTGCTCATGACAATTATCAGGACTTCAAACTGTGACATGAGTTTTTATCTATTTTGTCCTGCGTTACCTCAGATTATGAAGGATGGCTTTCACATGATGTGAACTCATTGGTAACTGTTAGTAGTTACCAGAGGCCACCAAGAGCTGTTTGTAAAATTAACTCAAGTCCTTACACTAATCTGCATTGATCCCTCATTTTGCTGATGAGGAAACTGGGCCTTTGTGAACCTAAGTATCGCACCATTAATCAAACACAGTACTGCAGCTCAAGCCAGGCTGTCTCCACGGCAGGTGCCTTTTCTATCACTGCTTTGCCTCTCTTACTCAGTTGTTTAACTCTCTCGTGTGTCTAACTCTTGTCCTAACATTTGTAAATTTCTCAAAGGTGAAAAGCCTAACTCTTCTTCTTGGATATTCCCCATAGCGTCTGGCACAGGTCTCACCACACAGTAGATATGAACCAAGCTGTTCCTGAATTAAATCTTTCAACTACAAGGATCTTGCCAGGCATCACCAGGTTATGGTACGCAAATAGGTAGGAAATAGCTTAAGTTTGCTCTCTGTTCCCTGCTTTTCCCTCTCCTGGCCAATACCTGAGAGAAAGGTGAGGCTGACACATCCCAACGACAACTTGAAGAACAAGATTAATGTTTGCTACTTCCCCAGACTCCCTCAGTTTTACAGAAAATCAGTGGAGAAACTGCAAGTTTAATCACAACGAAGACATTTCGGGCTCTGTCACAGCGGATGGAGGCAATATTTAAAGGACTGGAAACGTCCATGGGGCCCCAAGTCATAATACTCACAGCACTGCCTATTTCAATAGAAGTGGCTTTATTAACTGCCATCAGACAAAGTCAAGTCAAATCTATTAAATGGCATCAAAGTCAGGTCAAATCTATTAGGTATATTGCATCTTACCATTTAAATGATGGATCATGCTATGGACTGAATGGTCTCCTTCCAAAACTCACATGTCAAAGCTCTGATCCCCTGTGTGACTATATCTGGACACAGGGTCTTTAGCAGGTAGTTAAGTTCAAATGAAGTCCTTATGCAAAATGATGGTGGCCTTTTAAGAGGAGAAAGATCCCTGTCTCCTCCATGTGAGAACACAGGGGGAAGGCAGCCATCTGCAAGCCAGGGAAAGAAGCCTGACCAGGAACTGAACCAGTTGGCACCTTGATCTTGGACTTCCAGCCTCCAGAGAAATATATGTGTATTGTTTCTGCCACATGGTATATGGTATGTTTTTATGGCAGCCTGAGCTGACTAATTCAGGTCAGTTTGACTCAACCAGCATTCAAATGCCTGCTGTCTACTAGGCTTCCAGGAAAAAGTGATATCTGAGTTATGATTTAATGAAAAATGAGGTATTCTTCACAAAAGTAGATAGCACCAACTACACATATACACAGGTTTTCTGGTTATCCCCACAAATAGATGTCAGAAAACATAAAAGATAAAGCTGAGTATAACCCAGGAAGAGAACTGACAAAGGTCAGTCTATTCAGATGTGTTGCTGAGAGGGGTTTAGGAACAAGTTGAGGTGGCCCTGAATGAAAACAGTAAACAATGTTTGGGCAGTTTTCCAGATTCCCCAAGAATGAACTTTCACAGAGCTTTGTGTGTGTGTGTGTGTGTGTGTGTGTGTGTAGAGAGAGAATATTACTAAAATTAATAGGATACCACTTACATCCATAAACAAATATGTAAACAACTCAAAAACCAAATCCAGTGGTTTTATTTTTCAAATCAACTCTGACTTTTTAATGCCATTGAATGTTTTCTGATCTATTAGTGTGAATTGTTAAGAACTGGCTCTTCTCATGAAAGTATAAAATGCTAATTGACTTTAAAAAGCTTCAGAAGATATAATGTGAAAAATAAAAGCATTGAGTAGGAATGCAATTCTATTAAGCAATATATATGACTGGACAGATGTGAGCTAAATTAACAGTTACATCTATGTGATACAATTATGGGTAATTTTAATTTTCTTCATTTTGTTTTACTCTGTTTTCAAATATCCTACAAATGTGTATTTTAATAATAATAAAAATAAATATTGTTGCAATCTTTCTGATCTTTTAAGTCCATTTTAGTAGCATCTGAGGTGGACTTGCTATAGTTCTCCTAAGCATATATGGGGGTGTTTTGTGTGATTAAACTTGACCTGGAGGGCTGACAAGATGGCCAAATAGGAACAGCTCTGGTCTGCAGCTCCCAACAAGACCAACAAAGAAGGTGGGTGATTTCTGCATTTCCAACTGAGGTACCTGGTTCATCTCACTGGGACTAGTTGGACAGCAAGTGCAGCCCATGGAGGGTGAGCCAAAGCAGAGTGGGGCATCGCCTCACCCAGGAAGCACAAGGGGTCAGGGAACACCTTCCCCTAGCCAAAGGAAGCCATGAGGGACGGTGCTGTGAGGAATGGTGCTATCCAGCCCAGTTACTATGCTTTTCCCACGGTCTTCACAACCCACAGACCAGGAGATTCCCTCAGGTGCCTACACCACCAGGGACCTAGGTTTCAAGCACAAAATTGGGTGGCCATTTGGGCAGACGCCGAGCTAGCTGCAGGAGTTTTTTTTCGTACCCCAGTGGCCCCTGGAATACCAGTGAGACAGAACCGTTCATTCCCCTGGAAAGGGGGTTGAAGCCAGGGAGCCAAGTGCTCTTGCTCAGCGGATCCCACCCCCCCAGAGCCCAGCAAGCTAAGATCCACTGGTTTGAAATTCTTGCTGCCAGCACAGCAGTCTGAAGTCAACCTGGGACACTTGAGCTTGGTGGCAGGGAGGGGCATCTGCCATTACTGAGGCTTGAGTAGGTGGTTTTCACCTCACAGTTCAAACACAGCTGCTGGGAAGTTCGAACTGGGTAGAGCCCACCACAGCACAGCAAAGTGGCTCTAGCCAGACTGATTCTCTAGATTCCTCCTCTCTGGGCAGGGCATTTCTGAAAGAAAGGCAGCAGCCTGGCTGGGTGTGGTGGCTCACACCTGTAACTCCAGCACTTTGGGAGGCCAAGGTGGGTGGATCACAAGGTCAGATGTTCAAGACCAACCTGACCAACATGGTGAAACCCCGTCTCTATTAAAAATACAAAAATTAGATGGGCATGGTGGTGCACACCTGTAATCCCAGGTACTCAGGAGGCTGAGGGAGGAGAATCACTTGAACCCAGGAGGCAGAAGTTGCAGTGAGCTAAGATTGGGCCACTGCGCTCCAGCCTGGGCAACACAGCGAGACTCTGTCTCAAAAAAAAAAAAAAAAAAAAAGAAAAAAGAAAGGCAGCAGCCCCAGCCCCAGTCAGGAGCTTACAGATAAAACTCCCATCTCCTTGGGACAGAGCACCTGGCGGGAGGAGCGGCTGTGGGTGCAGCTTCAGCAGACTTAATTGTTCCTGCCTGCTGGCTCTGAAGAGAGCAGCGGATCTCCCAGCACAGCACTCAAGCTCTGCTAAGGGACAGATTGCCTCCTCAATTGGGTCCCTGACCCCCGTGCCTCCTGACTGGGAGATACCTCCCAGCAGGGGTCGACAGACACCTCATACAGGAGAGTTCCAGCTGGCATCTGGCAGGCGCCCCTCTGGAACAAAGCTTCCAGAGGAAGAAGAAGGCAGCAATATTTGCTGTTCTGCAGCCTCTGCTGGTGCTAATCAGGGAAACAAGGTCAGGAGTGGACCTCCAGCAAACTCCAGCAGACCTGCAGAAGAGGGGTCTGACTGTTAGAAGGAAAACTAACGAATAGAAATCAGTAACATCAACATCAACAGAAAGCATGCCCATGCAAAAACCCCATCCAAAGGTCACCAACATCAAAGATGAAAGGTAGATAAATCCACAAAGATGAGGAAAAACCAGCACAAAAATGCTGAAAATTCCAAAAACCACAATGCCTCTTCTCCTCCAAAGGATCACAACTCCCCACCAGCAAGGAAACAAAACTGGATGCAGAATGAGTTTGACAAACTGACAGAAGTAGACTTCAGAAGGTGGGTAACAACAAACTCCTCCAAGCTAAAGGAGCATGTCCTAACCCAATGCAAGGAAGCTAAGAACCTTGATAAAATGTTACAGGAACTGCTAACTAGAATAATCAGTTTAGAGAAGAACATAAATGACCTGATAGAGCTGAAAAACACAGCACAAGAACTTCATGAAGCATACACAAGTATCAATAGCCGAATTGATCAAGTGGAAGAAATGATATCAAAGATTGAAGATCAACTTAATGAAATAAAGTGTGAAGACAAGATTAGAGAAAAAAGAACACAAAGGAACAAACAAAGCCTCCAAGAAATATGGGATTATGTGAAAAGACCAAATCTACATTTAATTGGTGTACCTGAAAGAGACGAGGATAATGGAACCAAGTTGGAAAACACTTCAGGATATCATCAAGGAGAACTTCCCCAACCTAGCAAGACAGGCCAACATTCAAATTACGAAATACAGAGAACACCACAAAGATACTCCTTGAGAACAATCTCAAGACACATAATTGTCAAATTTACCAAGGTTGAAATGAAGGAAAAAATATTAAGGGCAGCCAGAGAGAAAGGCTAGGTTACCCACAAAGGGAAGCCCATCAGACTAACAGCAGATCTCTCTACAGAAACTGTGCAAGCCAGAAGAGAGTGAGGGCCAATATTGAACACTTAAAAAAAAAAAAGAATTTTCAACACAGAATTTCATATCCAGCCAAAGGAAGCTTCATTAACAAAGGAGAAATAAAATCCTTTACAGACAAATAAATGTTGAGGGATTCTGTCACTACCAGGCCTGGCTTACAAGAGCTCCTGAAGAAACCACTAAATATTGAAAGGAAAAACTGGTACCAGGCACTGCAAAAACATACCAAATTGTAAAGACCAACAACACTATGAAGAAACTGCATCAATTAATGGGCAAAATAACCAGCTAGCATCATAATGACAGGATCAAATTTACACATAACAATATTAACCTTAAATGTAAATGAGCTAAATGACTCAATTAAAAGGCACAGACTGGCAAATTGCATGAAGAGTCAAGACCCATCGGTGTGCTGTATTCAGGAGACCCATCTCATGTGTAAAGACACACATAGGCTCAAAATAAAGGGATGGAGGAATATTTACCAATCAAATGGAAAGAAAAAAAAAGCAGGGGTTGCAGTCCTAGTCTCTGATAAAACAATTTAAACGAACAAAGATCAAAAAAGACAAAGAAGGGCATTACGTAATGGTAAAGGGACCGATGCAACAAGAAGAGCTAACTATCCTAAATATATATGCACCCAATACAGGAGCAACCTGATTCATAAAGCAAGTTTTTAGAGACCTACAAAGAGACTTAGACTCTCACACAATAATAGTGGGAGACTTTAACACACTGCTGTCCATATTAGACAGATCAATGAGCCAGAAAATTATCAAGGATATTCAGGACTTGAACTCAGCTCTGGACTGAGCAGACCTAATAGACATCTACAAAACTCTCCATCCCAAATCAACAGAATATACATTCTTCTCAGCACCACATCACACTTATTCTAAAATTGACTACATAATTGGAAGCAAAACACTCCTTACCACATGCAAAAGAACAGAAATCATAACAAACAATCTCTCAGACCACAGTGCAATCAAATTAGAACTCAGGATTAAGAAACTCACTCAAAACCGCACAACTACATGAAAACTGAACAACCTGCTCCTGAATTACTACTGGGTAAATAACGAAATGAAGGTAGAAATAAATAAGTTCTTTGAAACCAGTGAAAACAGAGACACAACATACCAGAATCTCTGGGGCACAGCTAACGCAGTGTTTAGAGGGAAATTTATAGCACTAAATGCCCCCAGGAGAAAGTGAGAAGGATCTAAAATCAACACCCTAACATCACAATTAAAAAAACTGGACAAGCAAGAGTAAATAAATTCAAAAGCTAGCAGAAGACAAGAAATAACTAAGATCAGAGTAGAACTGAAGGAGATAAAAACATGAAAAACCCTTCAAAAAAACCAATGAATCCAGGAGCTGGTTTTTTTGAAAAGATCAACAAAATAGATAGACTGCTAGCCAGACTAACAAAGAAGAAAAGAGAGAAGAATCAAATAGGCACAATAAAAAATGATAAAGGGGATATCACCACTTTCCCACAGAAATACAAACTGCCATTAGAGAATACCATAAATACCTCTATGCAAATAAGCTAGAAAATCTAGAAGAAATGGATAAATTCCTGGACACATACACCCTCCCAAGACTAAACCAGGAAGAAGTCGAATCCCAGAATAGACCAATAACAAGTTCTGAAATTGAGGCAGTAATTAATAGCCTACCAACCAGAAAAAAGCCCAGGACCAGATGGATTCACAGCCGAATTCTACTAGAGGTACAAAGAGGAGCTGGTACCATTCTTTCTGAAATGATTCCAAACAATAGAAAAAGATGGACTCCTCCCTAACTCATTTTATGAGGCCAGCATCATCCTGATACCAAAACCTGGCAGAGACACAACAAAAAAAGAAAATTTCAGGCCAGTATCCCTGATGAACATTGATGTGAAAATCCTCAATAAAATACTGGCAAATCGAATCCAGCAGCACATCAAAAAGCTGATCTACTGTGATCAAGTGGGCTTCATCCCTGAAATGCAAGACTGGTTCAACATACGCAAATCAATAAATGTAATCCATCACATAAATAGAACCAATGACAAAAACCACATGATTATCTCAATAGATGCAGAAAAGGTCTTTGATAAAATTCAGCACCCCTTCATGCTAAAAACTCTCAGTAAACTAGGTATTGATGGAATGTATCTCAAAATAATCAGAGCTATTTATGACAAACCTACAGCCAATATCATACTGAATGGGCAAAAGCTGGAAGCATTCTCTTTGAAAACTGGCACAAGACAATGATGCCCTTTCTCACCACTCCTATTCAATGTAGTATTGGAAGTTCTGGCCAGGGCAATCAGGCAAGAGAAAGAAATAAAGGGTATTGAAATAGGAAGAGAGGAAGTCAAATTGTCTCTGTTGGCAGATGACAGGATTGTATATTTAGAAAACCCCATTGTCTCAGCCCAAAATCTTTTTAAGCTGATAAGCAACTTCGGCAAAGTCTCAGGATACAAAATCAATGTGCAAAAATCACAAGTATTCCTCTACACCAGTAGACAAATAGCCAAATTATGAGTGAACTCCCATTCACAATTGCTACAAAGAGAATAAAATACCTAGGAATACAACTTACAAGGGATGTGAAAGACCTCTTCAAGGAGAACTACAAACCACTGCTCAAGGAAACAAGAGAGACACAAACAAATGGAAAAACATTCCACGCTTATGGATAGGAAGAATTGATATAGTGAAAATGGCCATACTGCCCAAAGTAATTCGTGGATTCAATGCTATCCCCATCAAGCTACCATCGACTTTCTTCACAGAATTGGGAAAAACTACTTTAAATTTTATTTGGAACCAAAAAAGAGCCCATAGAGCCAAGACAATCCTAAGCAAAAAGAACAAAGCTGGAGGCATCATGCGACCTGACTTCAAACTAGAGTACAAGGCTACAGTAACCAAAATAGTATGGTACTGGTACCAAAACAGATATATAGACCAATGGAACAGAACAGAGGCCTCAGAAATCATGCCACACATCTACAACCATCTGATCTTTGAGAAACCTGACAAAAATAAGCAATGGGGAAAGGATTTCCTATTTAATAAATTGTATTGGGAAAACTGGCTAGCCATATGCAGAAAACTGAAATTGGACCCCTTTCTTACACCTTATACAAAAATTTATTCAAGATGGATTAAAGACTTAAACGTAAGACATAAAATCATAAAAATCCTAGAACAAAACCTAGGCAATACCACTCAGGACATAGGCATGGGCAAAGACTTCATGACTAAAACACCAAAAGCAATGGCAACAAAAGCCAAACTTGACAAACGGGATCTAACTAAACTAAAGAGCTTCTGCACAGCAAAAGAAACTTTCATCAGAGTGAACAAGCAACCTACGGAATGGGAGAAAATTTTTGCAATTTAGCCACCTGACAAAGGGCTAATACCCAGAATCTACAAGGAACTTAAACAAATTTACAAGAAAAAAACAAACAAACCCATCCAAAAGTGGGCAAAGGATATGAACAGACACTTCTCAGAAGAAGACATTTATGTGGCCAACAAACATATGAAAAAAAGGTCAACAACACTGGTCATTAGAGAAATCAAATCAAATCAAAACCACAATGAGAAATACCATCTCACGCCTGTTAGAATGGCAATCATTAAAAAGTCAGGAAATGACAGATGTTGGAGAGGATGTGGAGAAACAGGAATGCTTTTATATTGTTGGTGGGATTGTAAATTAGTTCAACCATTGTGGAAGACATTGTGGTGATTCCTCAAGGATCTAGAACCAGAAATACCATTTGACTCAGCAATCCCATTACTGGGTATATACCCAAAGGATTATAAATCATTCTACTATAAACACACATGCACACGTATGTTTATTGCAGTGCTGTTCACAAATAGCAAAGACTTGGAACCAACCCAAATGCCCATGAATGATAGACTGGATAAAAACAATGTGGCACATATACACCATGGAATACTATCCAGCCATAAACAAGGATGAGTTCATGTCCTTTGCAGGGACATGGATGAAGCTGGAAACCATCATTCTCAGCAAACTAACACAAGAATAGAAAACCAAACAATGCATGTTCTCACTCATAAGTGGGAGTTGAACAATGAGAACACACGGACACAGGGAGGGGAACATCACACACTGGGGCCTGTTGGGGGGTGTGGGGTTAGGGGAGGGATAGCATTAGGAGAAATATCTAATATAGATGACGGGTTGATGGGTGCAGCAAACCACCATGGCACGTGTGTACCTATGTAACAAACCTGCACGTTCTGCGCATGTATCCCAGAACTTAAAGTATAATACACATACACATACACACACATATATATATGCTATAGAAATTACTTTGACATATACAATGGTTTGCTACTTTCATTATTCTCCACTATTCATTGTGTAGAGTGTATATATTCATAATTGATAAATTCAAATGTGCATAAATATAAATTTTTATGTAACTAGACTTATTTTCTATCTCCAGGCTCCAGTTCTAGTTAACGTAAGAAACAATATTGTCACTTCTAGACAAACATGGTCAAATAAAATTTTGGATTAAAAAAAGAAATAATTAAATGCAACATAAAATATCTTCCCTTAACACATAAGATACCTCCGTGAAATTGTTCCTTGCTTTCCCAATTAAATGTGTTCTACAAAACACTCACATTTAAAACTGAAAACATAAAGCAAAACACTATATAGGCTGAATTTGAATTTACTGTAATGTTAGAAGTCCTTATTTCTCCCCTTTAAGAGAAATTAACATTTGAATATTTTAAACATTAAGGCCTTGCAAATCCTGACAGTGCATTAGGTGGTGGTGGGGGGGGGGGTGGGGGGGTGTGGGCGTGGCCTGTGAATAACAGTGGATAAAACAGCTGAAAATGTATTTAACGTAGCTTATAGTTTTATTTCACTTTACATTACATTCCTCTTTGGGGAAAGAAAAATACAGTTTCCCTCAGCTAGAAAAAAATTCATTCCAACTCAGAAGATTCAAACTTCAAATTCAGATTTGGTTTCAAATAACACTGATTGAATACCTGCTGTATATCAAACAGTGTCCTTGGGCTTTCACATATGTGACCTTTCTTAGTTGAACTCTCTTGCTTTTTTTTTTTTTTTTTTTTGAGACAGAGTCTTGCTCTGTCATCCAGGCTGGAGTGCAGTGGCGCTATCTTGGCTCTGTAACCTCTGCCTTCAGGGTTCAAGCAATCCTCCTGCCTCAGCCTCTTGAGTAGCTGGAATTACAAGTGTACGCCACCATGCCTGGCTAATTTTTGTATTTTTAGTGGAGACGGGGTTTCACCATGTTGGCCAGGCTGGTCTCGAACTCCTGACCTTGCAATCCACCCACATTGTCCTCCCAAGTGCTGGGATTACAGGCGTGAGCCACTGTGCCATGATGATTAGCAAAGTGCACTCATGTTAAGCAAAAATTTGTTTTATGTTTATGCTGATTATATGAAGGTCATCATAGCTTAGATACAATCAAAACCCATGGGGAACAACTTTAGAATTCATTTTTCTCTTTTCTTACAAAAAAAGTAAATAGGTAAAATGGAAAATAGAAGACAACCTATCCTATCCTGGATGAGACACACACATATTTCAATTGAATTATAGACTTAAAATTTAAGTAGGAATATATTTTTTTTTCTGAGAAACAAAGTCACAAAAACCAAAACTTTCAAAATCACCAAGTCTTGAAAATAGATTATGAAGCAGACTTTTTGGATGGTGCTTAATGACATCAGGCGACATTTAAATGCCCCCTAGTGAGGGACACTGAAATTGCAGCTAAATTAAAATGACCTTTTATTTGCCTGGACAACAAAAATTTTCCATGATTTTGCTTTTTTGAAACAATGATAAGAAATTTTTTTTTAGGCAATAAGATACTAAGTTGTATCAACAAACTGCATGGGATATTTCCACAAGGAGAGGATTTTGTTCCCTGATCTAGTTTATGTGACATTTTCCCTCATGCTTGCTTTCTCTGAGCTGACTCTTCTTAAACTGACCTAGATGGTACCCTATTTCAACTGACTCAGAGTTCATTCAAAAATATGATATGGTGACATGGCTTCACTGACATGAAATCCAGGCACTCTCTCAACTCTTGCTCACATTCTTCCTTGCCCAAGGTTCCAGGGTGATTTTAGGATATCTTATGCCAACCCAGTGTGCCGTCACTTCTCAGAGATGTAGGGCCAACCAGCTATTCAACTACACTCCTATTCTTTTGCTTGACAGCCTCATGTGGCCAGATGATAGGCGAACAAAGCAATGCAAGCACTGCCTCCATGTCAACTCCATCATCAAATGGAAAGCGTATCTTGGTTTTGCTCAGGATCTTTGAAGAGAAAGGGACACAACAGGTACCACACACATAGGTAGCCAGCATTCATGGAACAGCCACAGTGGGCTAGGCTGCACCACACCGTCTTTCCATGTGTTATCTCTTTCTAGAGACTTCTTGAAAATTGGTAGGATTATCATATCATATGTTCTTGGAAACATCTGTTGACTATTTCTATACTTCATAGTAAAAAGTACAAGACTGCAATGGCATAAAGGCAAAAAAAAAGCATTATAACTGGCAGAAATAATTGAGGCAGATACTTTGTAATGTCTCAGATGTGAAAACTGGTTATCTGGATATTTAGCAAAAAATACTGACTCTGTCAAATGAACAAACCTGGAACAAGAAATAGCTTCAAAATGGAAATATAGAAATCACAGTAAACATTGTTTAAAAAAATCAAATCCAAATTAAATATTGCCCCCACAGATATCACTACAGCTTATTTCTTACAAACGCATCATTGAGCTAAATGTCAGGTCCTGTGTATAGGGGCCTTATCTAAGCTTTTTTGGGGTCATTATTCCTGTGTGTATTCCTTCTTTTTAGCTAAATCAAACTCAAAAACAGAAGTGCTGTTTCAATAACAAGGTTATAAGCCAATGAAGTAAAGTTAATGGTTTTCCATTGTCTCAGGATTTGCTATCCAAGTTATTCGTGTCTTCAGTGACCACAGGTAATCAGATGCCACGTGCAGCAGAAAATCAGGTTTTCAGCCACTGGGAAATACCAACGGGATAGTATTGCAGACAATGGCAGTTACTCTAGGAGTTTTCCCACTGGTGTGTTGAAGTCTCGTTCCACTTTCCGCTCTACCAATCCAGCTTCAGATCAGCCTTACTCCATATGTATTTTCCTCCTCGCTTCAGAAACATCTTTTCATCAAATCCACTGAATTTTATAGCTTCTTCTACACCAACATCCAGGATGGACTTGGAAGGGTCCTTCCGTCCCTTTCTACAGTTCAGAAAGCGCATCTAGAAAATTCATAACAGAAACTGGTATATTTCCATGTGATGAATCCTATAAAACTCAGTCTAGACTATTAATCCCAAATAGCTTTTGATATTCCAGTCATGTCGACAGGTATTTTTTGAAATCTGTGGCTGATATTGAACCCCTTGGACCCCATCTCTCTACTCAACCAGCTCATTGTCTGGTGGAAGAGGCTGAGCTAAGCACAGTAGACACCTAAGCGCACAATAAACAGAATGATATGCGCCCCGCATGGGCAGATGTAGTTCCACTGGGGGAAGGGGTAATCAGGAGAGGCTTCCCCCAAATGCTAACATCTGAATTATGTGTTGAGATTTTAAATTGGAGGGAATGGTATCATAAAAGCACAGAAGCGTGACATAGCATGATGTACTGGGGAAATGGAGGTAGACAGTGTTTCTGGAATAGTAATGATGTGCATGCATCAGTGCATGCACATACGTAAATATTAATAAAGGCTTGTTTTGAGAAATGGAGAGAGGATGAAAAGAAAGGTGCTGCTGAGGCAGGCAGGTGCCAGATCAAGAGGAGTCTTCCATGGCAGGTGCAAGATCAAGAAGAGTCTTCCATGACCTGCAAAGGCTCTTTGTTTTAATCTTATTCCATCCATTTTCATTTGTTTTAGTCTGTCCTATTCTACTCTGTAGGCAGAAATGATTTCTTCACACTCCTTACGACCTACACTGAGTGTTTCATAGGAGCTCAAGTAATACTTATTGAAGCAAAATGTTATTCAATTGGTAAAAGCAAATTTTGCTTCAACGATGTGTTTTCCAAATATGTGGAGACCAGCGAGTTTGTTGAGGGATGCTGGTCAAAATCACTAGACAATCATAATAATTTCCACTTCAAAAATAAATTGTTTGAATTTTCCTCTCTACCTTGGACCCAGAAACTGAATGTTTTCCTTATCACCTTTTCCCTTATGCTCTATTAAGAAAGCTTATATTGTTAAGAAATGAAATGGGTATAAACAATGATTGGTTAACTGAAAATAACAAAATACCAGCTGGGCATGGGGACCCACACCTGGAATCCCAGAATTTGGGGAGGCCCAAGTGTTAGAGACCAGCATGGGCAACATGGCAAAATCCAATCTCTACAAAAAATACATAAAAATCTAGCTGGGTGTGGTAGTGCACATCTGTAGTACCAGCTACTTGGGAGGCTGAGGCAGAAGGATCACCTGAGCCCAGGAGGCTGAGGCTGCAGTGAGCCAAGATTGTGCCATTGCCCTCTAGCCTGGGTGACAGGAAAACCTATCTCAGAAAAAAAAAAGAAAAGAAAGAAAGAAAAGCAAACATCAAAAGTGACAGTAAGCATTTCTCCAAAAAACAAATCCAATTTAAATATGGAATTCAAGGTTGTTGGAGCTCATTTCTTTAAAATACGTCTTCAAATGGAATTATTTGTCCTTTGCTAGGAAGAGTGGCAATGGTTATAGATCTAGAAAAAAAAAGACAGAGGAAAGGGGAAAGTGATTTGTTTTTCAGTTTTGAGAAGGGTAGGTTTCCCTCTTCCTTTGGAAGGCAGTGGGGGTAGGAATAATATCAGTGGTGTTTGGAGCAGAAACATAAGCCTCTCCTTACAAAAGCCAAGGTTTATCAATCAGAAGACAAGCTGGCTGTGCCTGGTTTGTCCAAGATAATGAGAAGAGTGATATGGCCTTCCTCCAAAGTAGGCTGGATGCCCTATCTCAGGAGAGCCTCCAGCCCAGGACTACATAACAGATGACTCTGTTGTGTGTGATAACGGGTTCAATGTGACATCCATGGATGCATAGTTATATGGCAGACAATATCATATGGTGCTCAGTGCAAATCAATGCTGGGACCTGGGTTGAAGCTTATTCTGTTCCAGTGTTTAGCTCCACATTTGACCCTGTGAAGTAAGGGCTCTGGCATAATCATAATCACTGACTATCAAACTGTGAAGTGCTAATTAAGAAGGACAAATAGGTACTAGATAGTTATGCTCATGGAACTCAACTCTGCCATTACTGCTAATTAATTAATTAAGTTTTAATTTTATAACTCATTGGAAATACTCACATATTCATCCAGAATAAGGTAGGAGTCTTTCATCTGCAAAGGAGAAGTTAATACAAATTTAGTTTCAGGTGCATTTCTCAGTATGTGAGCTCAATTGTCCACCTGTGGTGTTTGCATTGTATTGTTTTGGATCCAGCATTTCTCATTTCCCTTGAGTTGCCTTTGGCATGGCCCTCACAAGACAAGGCTCTGTTTGTGTGCATTCAGTTTTCAACAGATCACAGCAGGCCTGGATTCTCTGCTCTTTGCTGAAAAGGTCAAACCTCAGAACCTTCATCCTGAAGGCTTCCCTGACATTGAACTCCAAGGCAATTTCCCCAACCCTTCACACTTTGGGAGAGCCCTTTTCTTCTTTACATGATATTTCCAATGACTGTGTCCACCATGTATCTAATTTCTCCCTTTTCAATGTATAAAGCAGAACTCTCTTGAATGCTATTTTTTTGGAGCTAAAGGGTGGATTTACCCGAGGATTTTATTATTACCCTAACATTACTTACAAACAGTTATGACTTCTATAGGTATAGAGAAGCTGTACCTGCACTGTTGATGGGAAGGTATTCCTTCTATACCTATTCTTGTAGATAGGGGTCTGTAAAATGTTTTCTGTAAAGGGCCAGATAGCAAATATTTTCTGCTTAGCAGGCCACACAGTCTGTCACAACTAATCAACTGTGCTTTGCAGCCCAAAATCCACCACAGATGATACATAAGAAAAATAGCTTGGCTGAGCTCCACTGAAACTTAATTTATGGACCCAGAAAACCAGCTTTTATATAATGTTCACAGGTCACAAATACGATTCTTGTTTTGATATTTTCCCTCATCAAGTCTTAACTTGCATCCTGTACTACAACAGGTGGCAGGCCAGACCCATCCCTGGGGCCAGCATTTGCCAACTCCTAGGAAGGGATGGGAGCAGACCTGCTATTGAATGTCTAGTGGGGTACCAGTAGCATCAGCATCATCTGGGAACTAGTTCAAGGTGCAGAGTGGTGGGCCAACCTCAGACCCACTGAGTAGAGGTCTGCCCTTTCACAAGATCCCAGGTGATTTGATGAAGTTTGAAACAAACTGGCTAAAAGGCTTGTGGGCTTTGGGGTCATCAAAATTCAGATTTTGCCCCTGCTACAAGTCAGGTAAATGAGTACCTACCACTCGGCCTCTTGATGTATACAGTGGGGATGATACAACCTGGCTCATGAAGCATTAGTGAAAATGGCAATGAATCAAAGGGTTAACAGTCCCTCTTACAAAGGAGGTACTCAACCAGATTTTCTTTGATGTCATATTAACTATTAAGATGGAGTTTTAAAAAATCAAATAAAATAGTGCATAAAATAGAGGAAAACCTCCTCTACCCCCTTTCTCTTCTTTTTGATGGTCATCCTGTCCTCCATTCTGAGATTTTCTTGTTCATGATCACTTCAACATTACCTTTTAAACTTGAACCATTTACCTAGAGCCTCAGAAGTCTAAAGCATAAGGAATGAATGTCTGCTCTTTGAGTTCCTAGCATTACTTAAACATATGGGGTAGAGATTTTCCTGTATGTGTATTTTTGGATGGCAGATGGAGAAGCTGTTTTTAAAATAATAAAACTAATACTTAAGTTACAAAATTTTAAAGTTCAAAAAGTTATAAAGGTGAATAAAACTACTTATAATTCCACTACTCCAAGATAACCAAAGGAATATGTAGAGATACTTTTTTTCACACATCAGGATTAAACTTCAGATTAATTTTGCATACTGTTTTTTATCTGTACCTACTATTATATTATCAGAATTTCTCCTTGTCACTTAAAAATTTTTGGAATATGCTTGTTAGTCAGTGTAACATTTCATTCTGTGAACCTACAGACTTACTCATTCTCTGTATGCTGAATGACAGGCTATCTTTATTTTTTTTTTGGTATTATTCTTTTTTTTTTTTTTTTTTTTTGAGACGGAGTCTCGCTCTGTCGCCCAGGCTGGACTGCAGTGAGCGATCTCCGCTCACTGCAAGCTCCGCCTCCTGGGTTCATGCCATTCTCCTGCCTCAGCCTCTCCAGTAGCTGGGACTACATGTGCCCGCAACCACGCCCGGCTAATTTTTTGTATTTGTAGTAGAGATGGGGTTTCACCGTGTTAGCCAGGATGGTCTCGATTTCCTGACCTCGTGATCCGCCCATCTCAGCCTCCCAAAGTGCTGGGATTACAGGCGTGAGCCACCGCGCCCGGCAGGTATTATTCTTAATACTGCAGTAACATATCTTTACATAAGTACTTCTCTAGTTCTGTGAATATTTCTCTTGTTTTAAGGTAGAATTTCTAAATTCAAATATGTGGCTATTTTAAAGGTTATAAAGTTAGCAATTCGTTTTCTAGGAAAGTTGCA